>NC_135328.1:139178470-139548990 GCF_023851605.1 Tamandua tetradactyla
CAGAACCTTCCTTGGGATTCTAGGTGTACTTAAGAATATGATCCCAGTGAAATAACATTGCTTAGCTGTCCTCAACTTCCTAATGGATAAATTGGAAAGAAAGATGTTTTCTCTACAACTCTCCCAGCTATAACAGTATCCTTTTCCATGATTCCTTGAGTGATTTATTTGCCTGTAATACTATAGAAAAATTTTCATCTAAATATATATTGACTCTCAAGCCAAGGCTGGGTTTAAACATACACGTTTCTGGATGTATTTTCTGTGAAAATATTACCAAGTGAAAACTACTGTGGAATAAAAGTAAACAAAAGATATATTTATTTAAAGTATTGTTTACAAATTTATGAAAACACATCCCAGAATTTCAATTGCATAATTTTTGACTCTCATTTTAAACTGGGGACATTTTAAAGAATGCTTACTTGAAATAACTTTTCTTTCTATTTTTTATGATAAAAATAATACATATAAATCAAGAAAAAATGCCAACAAAATTTTGAAAAAATTAAAATTGAAAGTACCAGTGATGGTTAGGTTTTGTTATCACCTTGGCTAGGTAATGATGCCCAGCTGTCTAGTCAGGCAAGCACTGGCCTAACCATGGCTGGAAAGATATTTCATGGCTGGTTGATAAACTAGAAGGCTGTTTTATTAAATCATCAGTTAGCTTTTGCAGCTGGGGCTAATTTCATCTAGGATCAACTAAGGACACATTTCCCACAAATTAGGTCATCCAATCAGCTGGGTTTAATCCAGTCAGTTGAATATTTTTTTTAAAGGAGAAGAGAGAATTTTCAATGCTTCTTCAGCCCCAATGCTCTCCTGTGGAGTTCGTCCATGCCCTTCTTCAGAGTGGCAGCTTCACAGCCTGCCTATGGATTTGGGACTTTTCTATTCCCACTGTAGTATGAGACACCTTAATAAATCTCATATTTATAGATAGCTCCTGTTTGTTCTGTTTCTCTAGATACAACTTGGTACTGGGAGTAGCTCTTGAGAAACAGAATCTTAAAATTGGATTTTTACAAATGGCTTTCTACTCTGACTAGACACAAAAGCACTAATGACTGTTTCCAATAATCAAGACAGCAGTGACAGACCACAGGGTGAGTTGGCAATAGAGACACAGAGTATCACCACTAGATTCTGCTAATTGTACACTTCCATGAGGCAAGGCTTTGGGTGTGAGTGTTTTTGACACCTTAATGGAGTTTTGTGGAATTAGGAATTATGATGATGGTGGTTGCTTGTTAGATACACTGGATACAACTATGAGGGAAAGGGATGAGCTGAAAGCTTCAAATTTGCAACCTAAGCATGGTCTGAAAGACGTAGAAGTTTCCATGTGTGCCCTGAAAGAAAATGTTATTTCCTGTGGTTGCAGACTTAAGAGCTCTGAAAAGCACACACAGAGCATCCCTGTGCAAGTAGCAGATTTACAACATAAACTGAAATCTCAGCTTTGCAGGGTATCTGCTGTTAAGGCTAAGGGCTTTCATTGGAAAAGAATGGGATCCCGAATCTTGGACTGGGGACATATGGTTTGATAATGATGGCAATGGGGTCATGGAAACCATGGAATCTGCTGAGCTTTTGCTAGATAATCCTGTAATGGTCTATCCTGAGGACCTCTAGCCTGCCTTAAGGAAATGGCTTCCTGGCCACCAGTCTGCTCTGAGGAGTCTGCTGTCCAAATTCTACCTATAAAGAGATTAACCCTATAAATCTATAACCTATAAACCTATAACCACCTCGCCTGGGGAAACAGCCCTCACTTCTCCTTTTAGAGTGATTAATCCTGTTACACCAGATGAAACTGCAACGGGATGCCTTGGGGTTTTCATGACCCACACCCACCACCCCTCTTTTCTTCAAAACTTGTACCTAATCTAAAGTCCCAATAGGCCCCAAAAGTGAGGTACAAGGTGTGACTCATGAGAAGGTATACTCTACTCCAAAGAACTGCATAAGTTTCCCAATCTATATAGACAGAAGTCAGTGGAGTATGTGTGGGGATGGGTATTAAGGGTGTGGAATAATGGTAGAAGGACCATAAAGTTGGAGCAAGTTTAATTTATTGATGTGAGCCCACTAAGCAGAGATTCTGTATTCAGTATCGTAGCTCAAGGAGTTAGAAAGGGCATTAACAGTTGGTTTGGATGGTTGGCTGAAACATGGATCAAAAGGTGGCCAACATTACCCGAGGTCAAAATGCCAGTACTGCCCTGTTATAATGTAGATGAGGGGATTCAGAGGCTTAGAGAGATGGGAAAGTTAGAGTGAATTTATCATGAAAGACCAGCTCACACACCCCAGGAATGTCCAGAGGTAACATCTTTCACCAGAATTTTGAGAAGTAAATTTGTGAGACTAGTTCCATCATCCCTGAAGAGCTCTATAGTCACCTTTGTCCGTAGGTCAGATATTACCATGGGAACTGCTGTCAGTGAGCTGGAATCCTTAAACACAACAGGGATGATTGGATCCTGAGTCAGCACAAGCCAAGTGGTGACAATTAATCACCATAGAAAAGTTAGATGTTGCCTCCAAAATGGACAGCAGACTCAAAGCAGTAGTCAAAATAATCTGACTCACAGAGACTTGTGGCATTGGCTGGTAGATTGTGGGGTACCTAGAAGTAAAATAGATGGACAGTCTACTGAATTCTTATTTTAACTGTATAAGCAGAAGAATTCTAGGTCAGGTGAATGGAAGCCTAACATGAATTACAAAAGCAGAGAGTCATGCCCCCGTAATTCCCAGACTTGAGCTAATTTACAGACCCAGAGCCCTTTGAATGAGGGGAGGACCAGGTACCCTTGGGGAAGGATCCTGTCAGACTGCCTAAAATTTACACTGTTAGTCTTCCTCCCAGCCTTCCCCACGGAGACCTACAGCCTTTCACCAGGGTGACTGTGCATTGGGGAAAAGAAAATGATCAGATATTTCAGGAATTATTAGACACTGGCTCAGAAGTGACACTAATTCCAGGAGACCTAAAATGGACTCTGGTCTTACAGAGTAGGGGCTGATGGAATCAGGTGATCAATGGAGTTCTAGCTTAATTCCATTTCACAGTGGGCCCACTGGTCCCTGGACTCATTCTGTGGTCATTTCCCCAGTCCCAGAATGCTTAATTATAACTGACATACTCAGAAGTAGAAGGAATCTCCACATTGGTCCTCTGACTTATGGAGTGGGGGCTATTATGGTAGAAAAGGCCAAGTGGAAGCCAGTAGAACTGCCCCTACCTAGCAAAATAGTAAATCAGAAGCAATATTGGATTCCTGGAGGGAATGCTGAGATTAGTGCCACTGTTAAGGACTTGAAGGATGCAGGGGTGGTGATTCCCACCACAGCCCCATTTAACCCTCCTATTTGAACTGTGCAGAAAACATATGGTTCTTGGAGGATGACAGTGGAGCATTGTAAACTTAACTAGGTGGTGACTCCAATTGCAGCTGCTTTTCCAGGTGTGCTATTATTGTTTGAGCAAATCAGCACATCTTCTGATACCTGGTGCTATTGATCTGGAAACTGCTTTTTTTTTCTCAATAGTTGTCAGCAAGGACCACTAGATTTGTGATCAGTAAGAGTCACAGTTTGCATTCAGCTGGCAAACCCAGCAGTATAACTTCCCTGCCTACCTCAGGATTATATCAATTTACCCGCCTGATGTCATGGTCCGCACAGAACTTGATCATTTCTCCCTCCCACAAGACATCACACTATATTGATGATAGCATGTTGTTTGGACCTAGTGAGCAAGACGTAGCAAGTATTTTAGACACTGGTAAGACATTTTGCATGTCCAAAGATAGGAGAAAAATCCAAGAAAAATATAGGGGCTCTCCACCTCAGTGAAATTTCTGGGTGGCCAGTAGTTTGGGACACATCAAAATATCCCTTCTAAGGTGAAGGATAAGCTGCTGCATCTAGCCCTGCCTAAGACCAAAAAAAAAGAGGCAAAATGCCTAGTTGGCCTCTTTGGATTTTGGAATCAAAATATACCTCATTTGGGTGTGCTACTCTAGCCCATTTTCTGAAAATCAGAAAAGCTTCTAGTTTTGAAATATACCTCATTTGGGTGTGCTACTCTAGCCCATTTTCTGAAAATCAGAAAAGCTTCTAGTTTTGAATGGGGATCTGAACAAGAAGAGGCTCTGTGACAGGTCCAGACTGCTGTGTATGCTGGTCTGACAATTGGGCCATATGATCCAGCAGATACAATGGTGCTGGAAGTGTCAGTGGCAAAAAGCGTTGCTGTCTGGAACTTTTGGCAGGTCTCTATAGGAGAATCATAATGCAATCCTTAGGATTTTGGAGTAAAGCCTTATCATCCATTGTAGATAACTATGTTACTTTTGAAAAACAGCTTTTGACCAGCTACTGGGCCTTAGTAGAAACACTTCAACCTGGGCCACAAAGTTAACCTGAGACATGAGTTGCTTATCATGAGCTGGATGTTGTCTGACCCACCAAGCTATAAAGCTGAGTGTGCACAGCAGCACTCCATCATAAAATGGAAATGGTATATAAGAGACAGGGCTCAAGCAGGTCCTGAAGGCAGAAGAAGTAGGTTACACAAAGAAGTGGTCTCCCGTCATATTACCTTCTCTTTCCCAGATTAGAGTTATGGTCTCTTTCCCAGACCAGAGCTATGGCTTCTTGAGGACTTCCTTACAGTCAGTCAACTGAGAAAGAGAAAACTCAGGTGTGGTTTACAGATGTTTCTGCAGGATATGCAGGTACCACCTGGAAGTGGACAGCTGTAGCACTACAACCCCTTTCTGGGATATCCTTAAAAGACAGTGGAGAGAGGAAAACCTCTCAGTGGGGAGAATTTCAAGCAGTGCACCTAGTTGTTCATTTTGCTTGGAAGGAGAACTGGCCACAGGCGCATCTGTATACTGATTCATGGGCTACTGCTACTGGTTTGGCTGGATGGTCAGGGACTTGGAAGAAGCATGATTGGAAAACTGCTGAAAAAGAGGTCTGGGGAAGAGGTCTGTGGAGAGATGTGTCTGAGTGGGCAAAAACATGAAGATATGTGTGTCCATGTGGATGCTCACCAAAGGGTGACCTCAGCAGAGGAAGGTTTTAATAATCAAATTGATAAGATGACCCATACCCATTCTGTGGATACAAGTCATCCCCTCTTCTCAGTCACTCCTGTCATTGCCCAATAGGCTGATGAACAAAGTGGGCATGGTGGTAGGCATGGATGTTGTGCATGGGCTCAGCAAATGGACTTCCATTCTTTAAGGCCACACTGGCTATGGTCATTGCTGAGTGCTATATCTGTGAGCAGCAAACACTCACACTCAGCCCCTGATATGGCACCATTTCCCAAGCAGATCAGCCTGCTACCCTGGTGACAGGTTGATTACTTTGGACCACTTCCATAATGAAAGAGGCAGTGATTTGTTCTAAATGGAGTAGACACGTACTCCAGATATGGGTTTGAATTCCCTGCATGCAATGCTTCTGCCAAAACTATCAACCATGGATGTACAGAATGCCTTATCCATCATCATGGCATTCCACATAGAATTGCTTCTGATCGAGGAAAACAGTTCATAGCAAATGAAGTACAGCAAAGGGCACATACTCATGGAATTCTTGGTCTTACCATGTTCCCCATCATCCAGAGGCAGTGGGTTATTAAAATGGTGGAATGGCCTTTTGAAGACTCAATTATGGTGCCAACTGGTTGGCACAACCTTGCAGAGCTGGGGCAATGTTCTCCAGGAGGCTGTGTATGCTCTGAATCAGCATTTACTATACCATGCCATTTCTCCCCCAGCTAGGACTCACGGGTCCAGGAATCAAAGGGTGGAAATAGGAGTGTCACCATTTACTATCACCTCTAGTGATCCACTAGAAAAGTTTTTGCTCCCTGTCCCTGCAACCTTAAGCTCTGTAGTTTACAGGTCTTTGTCCCAAAAGGAGGCATGCTTCTACCAGGAGACACAATACAATTGAACTGGAAGTTAAGACTGCCATCTGGCCACTTTGGGCTTCTCATGCCTCTGAGTCAACAAGCAAGGAAAGGAATTACTGTACTGTGTGGGGTGATTGATCCTATCAACAGGAAATAGGACTATAACTACACATTCAAAGTAAAGATGAGTTTTTCTGGAATTCAGGAGATCCCCTAGTGCATCTCTTAGTACTACCATGCCCTGTGATGAGTCAATGGAAAACCATAACATCTCAACCCAGGTGGGACTACCAATGGACCAAAACTTCAGGAATGAAGGTTTGGGTCACCCCACCAGGCAAAGAACCATGATCAGCTGAAGTGCTTGCTGAGGGTAAAGGGAACATGGAATAGGTAGTGGAAGAAGGTAGCAATAAATATGAACTTCAACCACATGATTAGTTATAGAAACAAGGACTGTAATGCTGTTTTGTTCATGTTATACTGTTTAAGTTGTAAGAAATCAAGTTTAAGAATGAATATTACCCAAGGATTTGCACTCTATTCTGGAGAGATTTAACATGTTTCCAGTTATATGCAAGACAGTTGAGTATTGTTAGGTGAAAGAAAAAAATGTGTGTTTTATTATTTTTTATTTAGAAATTTGGTATGGTTTAAGGTGGCATGTATAGCTGCCAAGTTGACTAGGGGTGGACTGTCATGGTCAGGTTCATGTGTCAACTTTGCCAAGTGGTGGTACCTGTTTGTCTGGTTGGGCAAGTGCTGGCTTGTCGTTGTTGTGAGACCGTTTCATAGAATTAAATCATGATCATGGCAGCTGCATCCACAGCTGATTCAATTTGTGGTCAGCCAAACAGGAGTATCTTCTGCAATGAGTGATGCTTAATCTAATCACTGGAAGCCTTTTAAGGAGGATTCAGAAGAGACAGGCTCTCTTCCTCCTTTGGCTGGCGAGCCTCTCCTGTGGAATTTGTCCAGAACCTCCATCAGAGTCGTCGGCTTCACAGCCTGCCCTGTGGAGTTTGGACTCTGCATTTCTGCAGTCATGTGAGACACTAATATAAATTTTATATTTGTGAGCATTCCCTGTTGATTCT
Organism: Tamandua tetradactyla; assembly: GCF_023851605.1. Taxonomy (NCBI): domain Eukaryota; kingdom Metazoa; phylum Chordata; class Mammalia; order Pilosa; family Myrmecophagidae; genus Tamandua; species Tamandua tetradactyla. The sequence continues at coordinate 139,185,515 of NC_135328.1, forward strand.
GTTTCTCTAGAGAACCCTAACTAATACATCAACAAAAATATATTTCCTAAGTTAAACAAATTTCTGTCCAGTGCTTGACAGGGCCTGATGCATTGGAGGTATTTGATTGTTTTGTTGAATTAATGAATAAATGAAAGAATTTCATACTTAATGAAAAATCAGCAACTTGTCAATCTGTGAGGGGTGAAATAGAATAAAATTGCCTAATTTGCAGGTGTTTCATGTAAATACTGATTCTAATATTCACTTAAGTGCCAATCTATAAATATAGGGCACTTTGATAAAGTTTAATTCAGAAAAACATCTTTGACCATTTAGGAAGTATAAGGCTGAATTTAAAAAAATAGTAATATAACTGAAGTTACCCTAGTCTTATTAGGATATTGTTGCTTTAAAAAGAAATTAAACAGATTCTACTTTAGGTAGAACTATTGTGGTCATGTTTGTTTTATCTTTTATGTTTTCTATTTTGCATGGTTGTAATGACAGTTTTTTAAAATATTCTAAAAATAATGTACTTGAATTGCTGCATTCATTTCTTTTCATAGTCCACGGATAGATGGGGCTACACTAGCACAAATTTACCTAGAAATTACCCCGACTGAAGAAGAGAGCTGCTATACATCATATCACCTGGTTTGCTACATTCAAATAGCCTGTCACTGGATAGACTGGATAAAGGGACTGTGGAAAAATGTAACAAAGAAAAACCCAAGAAAACTGCAGGAAGGGTTGATAAACAGCTGTCTATGATTTAACATTATGATTCTTAAGCAAAGATGGAAGAAAAACATTCCCAGAAAGAGTCTACAATCTCTGGGTTTTTTCCAAGTTTCCAAGTCTCATGTGAATTCTTTGTTTTCCTCTTCTTTTCCCAGTTTGTATGTCTATTTTTTTCCATTTACTTTTTGTGAAAAGTTTAATATTTGTAAAAGTTTAAAGTCTATCATGTGATATTCCAGGTCAATCATCTATCCATCAAATAATGTCTGTTGTGTCTCTTTCCTCCAAGGTTCTTTGAGGTCCAGAACAGCATCTTATTCAATCCTGCATTTCTAGCCCTGAAAAACAAGTATGCAGCATTACGCTTAGCACATAGCAAATCCTCAATATCAGAATTGTCAAATTATTAATACTTGTATGCATTAAGTACATATCAATAAAATGGCCTTACGTAAGTCATTTTAGCAACTCAAACAGACTTTACACAACAGTGTTTATAAACTGGTAGTTTGTTATAACCCTTTTTAGTTTCTAGCACAGTCCCTCTCTGCAGGAAAGGAATTGATCTCTTTATATGAGAATAGCATTCAGTCATGCATGGAACATCTTCAAAACCAACCTTCATGAGTGATCACACAGTATCTTACCTTATAAAATGAAAGCTTAGTCATTGCAAGATGTGATTAAATACATGTAAATTATGTAGCCATTAATGAAGCTCAATGAATTGAGTCTTCAGTTTCCTTCTTGTGAGGTCTGTTTTCTAATTTGGGAACTAAACTTTCCTTTAAATTGCCAGAACTCTTGCTAATGGGAAAGTTAGGCAATAAAAATTGTAAAATGCATATTTTAATGTACTTATTAAAGTATCAGATAGAAAAAAGTCCCAAAGTATGAAAACTCAAGGCAAAGTTATTTATCTTCTTTGTTCCTGATTTTGAAACAAATAACATAAAAGGCCTTGATTTTAAAATTTGTCATTAAGTGGTTCTCAATCATTTTTAACTTTGATGTCAAGTTCCTTTACTGGTACAAAAAAAATACTACTCCACCTTCCACCTCAGTTTCTGTACCTGTGAAACAACTACAGTGTTTTGAGAATTGATTAATTTATATTTGAAAAGTGCTCTCAATGTGAAATCTTCCATTTAAGCTCACTGTTATTAATCAATGAAATCCAGATTCAGCAGTTTTCTTTTACTATTATAAATTCCTCAAAACTCTTTAAGCAAATATTACATTCCCTCTTTTCTTTATTTAGAAATCTCTATACACATTTCTAGACTGCTTTAAAAATATTCATAGCACATCATCCTTCTTTATTTTTTCTACAAAATATACAATGTAAAAATTCATAAAAATATTTTACACATGCATTTCTCTTGTTTTCTCTGCCTCCAAAACTCTGTAATGTTTGTAGCATCACTGTAATATAATTGATGGAGTTGATAAAGTTACCAACTTTTGAGGAAAATTGTAACTCTATCATCACTCCATTACTAATTTTTGCAGGTGATATGCATTATTTGTAAACATGTTCTATGAAATATTAATTACTACCTAATTCAGTGTAGATTTTCAAGATTTACATAGATACTCTTTTCAATTGAAGGGAAAATGTGAAGATCATGCTTTTGGCTCCACCATGGAGCTGAGACAAGTAATTGCAAGCTTTAGAGCAATAAATTTACATAACATGAACCCCGTCAGAAAGAACATCCTGATTTATAAGTCAATCTTATGTAATTCTCCTCACTTTATATTTTATGAAATACAGTGCTATAATAGGCAGATAAACACAAGCATTTGTCTCTTTCAAAGGCATATATGCTATCTGGCAGTTAATTTGTCTTTAGATGTTTATTTCAAAGCAAGACAGTAGAAGAGGAGAGATGGCCTTCTCACACAAAGTAATTTCCTAGCCCAAGAGGCTAGGCTCGTGAATTCTAGAAAACACTTAAGAAAAAAATAACTCCAAGTCTATACAAACTATACCAGAAAATGAAAGAACAAGAAACACTTTCCAACTCCTTGCTTTAATGTATTTTTTAATCCCCTTGATAGAAAACAGGACAAAAAGCCCAAGAAAAAAATACTGATCAATATTCACATGAATAGAGAAACAATTATCTTTACAAAAAAGTAAATCTAGCAACATATAAAATGGATAATGCATCACAATCAAGTAGATTATCTTGGGAATGCAAGACTAATCAAACTTCAAAAATCAAGAAATTCCCTGTATCATCAAATAAGAAGTAAAACCACATAATTATCTCAAATGAATACGTCCAGAAAAAACACTAAGAAAACTCAGCATTCATTTATGATAAAACAGTATCAATAGTATACCTTGCAAATAGTATAAACAGGAACATTCTCAACCAAATAAAGAGCAAAAAGAAATTTCTTAACCTAATAAAAGGTATCTACAAAAGACATACAGCTCACATCATACTTAATGGTGAAAGACAGAATGCTTTCACCTAATACTGGAGTAAGTCAAGAAAAAGAAATGAATAGCATAGAGATTATAAAGGAAGAAATAAAACCACCTCTATAAACTGATAACATAATTGTCTATATGTAAAAAGCCCTAATAATCTAAGTAAGCAGTTCCTAGAAACTCATATTAAGAAAGGTTAAGGATACAAAATCAATATATGAAAAAATCAACTGAATTTGTACATATTAGCAAAGAAAATTCAAAAACTGAAAGACTACTACTTAAGAGTAATGTCATTGATATGGCAACATAAGACATTTCCTGGAAAAGTATCCCTACAAAATCAACTAACAAAAAAGGACAAATCCCACTTGTTTGGATCTGTGGAGTACAACAGAGAATGGAGAACGGTTCCACAAATACTGAATTTAAAAAAATAAAATAAACAACCATTATCAGGTAGCAGACTTCCTTCTAGGACCTGCCAGCATGGGCGCCTCTCCCTCACTTGGTCCTGCTCAGGTAGGGAGTCACATAGAGGCAACCCACCCAGGCTCCCTCCTGCTATGGATGCAGACTATAGAGCCACTCACAGCTGCAAGTCAGAACCCTGCACATATCCAGAAGCAGGGACCAAATTCCAAAGAGACCCAGGGTGGAATACAAGCAGCTGAGGAGTGTCACAGACAAAAGTGCCTCCAGGGCAAAGAGAGACCACGTTCGACCTGGCAACAAGGGGTACACACTCAATCCTGTCTCTGTTTATTGGGTCACATAATGCAAAATGGACCTTTCTGGATTGACCCCACCTGGCTCCTCAGGTTGGGATACCCTAACAGGGAAGAAAACTTCTGGAGGCAGAATAGATAAATATCATGGATAAAGAAAAAGGGAGATGGGGAAGGAGGCAACTAATGAACTGCTCTTAAGACATGACAGGTCCCAGAATCAAAAAGTGTAATGGAAAGGGGATATTGAGTGAGGGAGAAAATTTAAACAAATAAGAGAAGCTGGGAAGAAAATTCTGCCCCAAAATAATTAAGATTCTTGGAGATGGAAAATTGATCAACTCTTATGAAAGACATAAATATACATGTCCAAGAAGTCCAACATCCTCCAAAGAGAATAACCCTAACAGATTACTATGAGACACATACTAATCAGAATGTCAAATGCAAAAGAAAGAATTTCAAAAATAGCAAGAGAAAAGCAATTCACCAGATACAAGGGATCCTCAAAAACAGTGTCAATTTCTCATCAGAAAACATGGAGGTAAGAAGATAGTGGTATGATATATTTAAAGTACCAAAACAGAAAAACTAAAATCTTTACCCAGCAAAACTCTCCCTCAAAAATGAGGGAAAGTTTAAAATATTCACAGGTAAACAAACTGAAAGAGTTCACCAAAAAAAAAAAAAAAAGACCTGTGCTCCTTCTCGACCAAAAGGGGAAGAGTGAAATGAGACAAAGTGTCAATGGCTGAGAGATTCCAAACAGAGTCAAGAGGTTATCCTGGAGGTTATTCTTACACATTAAGTAGCTATCACCTTGTTATTCAAGATGTAATGGAGAGGCTGGAGGGAACTGCCTGAAAATGTAGAGCTATGTTCCAATAGCCATGTTTCTTGAGGATGATTGAATAATGATATAGCTTTCACAATGCGACTGTGTGATTGTGAAAACCTTGTGTTTGATGCTCCTTTTATCTACCTTGTCAACAGATGAGTAGAACATATGGAATAAAAATAAATAATAGGGGGAACAAATGTTAAAATAAATTTAGTTTGAAATGCTAGTGATCAATGAAAGCGAGGGGTAAGGGGTATGGTATGTATTATCTTTTTTTTCTGTTTTTGTTTTATTTCTTTTTCTGTTGTCTTTTTATTTCTTTTTCTGAATTGATGCAAATGTTCTAAGAAATGATGAATATGCAACTAAGTGATGATATTGTGAATTACTGATTATATATGTAGAACGGAATGATTACATCATAATGTTTTGGTTCATTTGTTGTTACTTTTTTTAAATTAATTAATTAATTAATTTTGATAAAAAAGACCTGAGCTAAAAGAATTACTAATTACTGCAGATTGATAGGAAAAGACAGGTGGGTGGCTTGGTGTACTGTGAAGAAATGAAGACCTTTAGTAAAGGTAATGAAAAGGCTAAATACAAAACCCGAGTACTGTATCCTAAATCCACAACTCTACTCTTTAACTCCCATAAGAATGAGAATACAATTGAACAAGAAAAAGGCATATTTCCTGAGAGAGCACACAAAATATGAAGAAGTAATATGTAACACAAACAACGGGAAAAAAGGATACAGAGGGATAAGAAAGCACAGACAGAATGCATATGTTATTGAAGCTAAACTGATATCTTTTCAAATAAGGTTATGGACTTAAGAAATACACAGAAACAGAAATCCTTACATAGGGATCAAAAAAGATCAACTACATAGAAAAGGAAGTTGCAATAAAGGAAAAGAGAGACAAAAAAGATATGATATAATAACAAAGGACAATGAATGAATCTTGAGAACAGTTATGTTGAATGACATAAACCAGACATGAAAAGACAAATATTATTATGCCTAACTAATATGGACTGCCTATAATATGCAGACTTTAAGAACTGGATTCTAGAGCACAGGTTATCAGGTGAAAGCCTACTGTAAAGGTTCCTCCTAGATTATAAGATGTTACAGCAATCACATCTGTACCAGAGTTGTAACTATTATTTCTAAATTCTGAGATGCTGAGTGCTTTGTGTATAATCTCGTCATTCCCTGGAACTTCAGGTATTTGTGTAACACCTGAGACTCAGAGGTAGAATTCTGTAGCAATGAAAATCAGCTTTACCCTATACAGCAACTGTTAAAAACACTGAAAATGTGATTAGACCAACTAGAGATATGAATGAAGCTGATCCGGTAGGACTAAGATAAAGCAGACTGAAGGGTAAAGGATGATGCTGTCTATTTTAAAACTACAACTCCTGTGAGACCAAAGGAAGACATGTTTATTTAGTGCAAAATTTGTATTTTCACAGTAGCATACTATCTAATCTAACTTTTATGGTCAGCTTATTCAAACACCATTAATTATATGGAACAGGGAATAGGGAGTGAGATCCTGCTGGTTTGTATAGGTTGGTGGGATGCCCTGATGCATCTCAGGATACTCTGGGCAGAAGATTTAAAAGTATTTGCAAAGTCCCCATGAAGACCTTGGGGAAAAGGTAGAAATATTAAACTTCCCCACCTGGGGAAGACCTGATACTCTTAATCTGCTGGGCCAGGCCCATGATCATGGGGCTTGCCCTTATGAAGTTTATTCCTGCAAAGGACAAACTAAGCCTATTTATAATTATGCCTTACAGTCAGGCTGAGAGAACATCTTTGGTTGCTCAGATGTACCCTCTCTAAGTCAGCTTCACAGGTCAGCTCACCGCCCTCCCTGCGATGGGACATGACTCCCAGAAGTATAAATCTCTCTGGCAATGTGGGACATGACTCCTGGGGATGAGCCTGGCCCTGGCTTTGAGGGAGTGAGAAAGCCTTCTGGAACAAAACAGAGAAGAGAGAAATGAAACAAAATAAAGTTTTAGTGGCTGAGATATGTCAAACAGAGTTGAGAGGTCATTCTGGAGGTTATTCTTATACAGTATATAGACATCCACCCCCCCTTTCAGTGTTGGTACACAAAGAACAAAATAAGAAAAGCAGATAAATGAGACCTCATCAAAATTAAAAACTTTTCTGCATCAAAGACTTTATCATGAAAGTGGAAAGACAATCTACTTAATGGGAAAAATATTTGGAAACCACATATCTGATAACAGTTTCATATACAGAATATATTAAAAAATCCTACAACTCAAAAATAAAAAAAGAAACAACACAAATTAAAAGTGGGCAGTCTCTTACTCTAAGCCCAACTCTGCAAGGAAAAACATTACCTACTCCTCTATATGGGACATGAAATTCAGGGGTGAAAGTCTCCCTGACAACATGGGACACAACTCCCAGTTATGCGCCTGACCCTGGCACTGGGGATCAACAATGCCTTTGTGACCAAAAGGGGGAAAAGAAATGTAACAAAATAAGGAATCAGTGGCTAAGAGAGTTCAACTAGATTTGAGCGACTATTCTGGAGGCTACTCTTATGCAAGCTTCAGCTAGATACTGCTAACTGCCATGATTTGCCAAACCCCAATGAACATCATTCCTGTTAACCCTAAAGAACACCTAGGGGTCTATCTGAGAGTCTACAAAAGTTTCATGTACTAAGTTTACTTTCCAAAAACCTATAACTTCTAGATGGTTCCTAGGCCAAATAAGTCCTGAAATCCAGAGGGCCAGTCTGTCCAAGAGCATCAACTAATTTTATTCTCCTTCTCAATAGAGAAGGAGGAGTTACAATAGAAAAGATATGATTTAACAAATGAAAATGACTGTTGAATTGTTGTATTGATATTTCTTTTAGTCTCTAGTGACTTTGAGTAGCTAGAAGGAAAAACCTGAAATTGTGGGACTTTAACCCATACCAAACTTTGAAATCTGTTCCATAACTACTTGTTAAAAATGTACTTTGAAATTTATTGCTTTTTTGTATATATGTTATATTTCACAATGTTCTAGTTTGCTAGCTGCCAGAATGCAATATACCAGAAACAGAATGGCTTTTAAAAGGGGGATTTAATGAGTTCCTAGTTTATAGTTCTAAGGCTGAGAAAATGTCCCAATTAAAACAGGTCTATAGAAATGTCCAATCAAAGGCATCCAGGAAAGATACCTTGGTTCAAAAGGCTTTGATGAAAGCAGTGCCACCTTGCACTGCACTTTAAACATGAAGTGATACCTAAAATTTAACTCCACTATTCCTAGAGCTCAGTACTGTTCTGATCAGTAAAGTGAATTCTGCTCCAAAGGAACTTGTGGCATTTAAAGAATTGATTCAGTTACAAATCTGATTAAGCACATCAAGTGTACATAGGAAATCATTTGAGAAATATATAGCAGAGTACTGTAACTTTATTCATTTATTCATTCATTCACTCAATCATTCAGAAATACTGATTGAATCCTTACAATAAAAAAGGCACTGGGGGTATAACAGAGCAACACAGATGGGCAATTTAGTGGAGGCACAGACATTAAACAACTAAGTACAGTACCTGGTAATATGTGAATACCCATGATAAAACATCAAGGATAAAGGGGCCGTGTGAGGTTGAGGGAATCAGAAGCATTGTTTTCAGGCCATCTGGGCAAAGGTGGTGATTGGGAAGTCCTCTCCTCCTCAACCCTCAATCATCTTCCATCCTCACTAATGTTATATCTTCCAAAGCTTCCCATAGCCCGTCCTTTAAATATCCAAGACATTCACAGCTGTTCTGTCAGTCACTGCAGTGATGTAGACATTGTCTGACACAAATCATGGTAAACTACTGAGCCAAATGCAAGACTTCAAATCCATAGCTAATGGTTGTCTTTAATGATAACTAATCACCATATCAGAAGTCATGTTGCAAAAGGAGGAGTCAAGACCAGCACAGAGACCTCAAGGTGCCCTCAGGCACCCACAGAGCTCTGTGATTATTCAAGGACGGCTTGATTTAGGCACGATCAGGCAGGAGAAGGGGTTGAGCATGTGCCCTGGAGGTGGCAGAGAGCCAGGGTGCAGCCCGATGCTTGGAGAGGGTGGAGCCAAGAAAAAGGTGGTCTCCCCAATGTCCCCCTATTTCATTCAAAGAGAGGCAGGCCTCTGTGAGAGAAGAATGACATAGCCATGAGAAGTAGAGAGCCCACCAGCCAGCAACTTTTGGAGATGAAGAAGGAAAATGCCTTCCAGGGAGCATCATGAAATAGGAAGCCAGGAGAGAAAGCTAGCAGATGACACTCTGCTCGCCATATGCCCTTCTAGCTGAGAGAGAAACTGTGATTGTGTTCACCATGTGACTTCTCACTTGAGAGAGAAACCCTAAATGTCACTGGCCTTTTGAACCAAGGTATCTTTTCCTGGATGCCTTTGGACATTTCTATACACTTGTTTTAATTGGGACATTTTCTCAGTCTTAGAACTGTAAACTAGCAACTCATCAAATCCCCCTTTTTAAAAACCATTCCATTTCTGGTACATTGCATTCTGGCAGCTAACAAACTAGAACAGATTTGGTACATGAGAAGTGGGGTGCTGCTACAGTTTGCAAATACAAGATATGTTGGAATGGTTTTTTGGATGGCTAAGGGGAAGATTTTGGAGGAACTGTGAAGAGAATGATGGAGAAGTCCTGGAGTGCTTGAAGAGACTGTTGGTATAAATGCAACCACTGCCAATCTGGACAAAAGGGGCCACAAAAAGGGACAAATTGAAGTTTGCAGAGTAAGAACCATAGAAGCTCAGGTCTGAAGCCAAGAAACCTCACCCAGGAGAGGGGACACACTCACATACATGGAGAGGGTGAGTTTGCCCTGAGGGCAGAGGATGAGTCTCCCATCTCATTGCAGTGGAAGAGTTCTGCTGCCTCAGGCCTTAGAAAAGGTAGAGCATGCTCCTTGGGGACTGGGGAGAGCCTGGTTGGCACCACATGGAGGGGTTAAATGTGTGCCCTGGAAATGGCAGGGAGCCCAGGTGTGGCCTTCATGCCTGGAGAGAGTGGAGCTCAGAAAAAGGTGGTCTCCTCAATGTTCCCCAAGGTTGATTTGGAAAGAGGCGGGCCAATGGGTAGGCCCTTGGAAAGGGTAGGAGTGCCACTTTCTAAAGCTGAAGGATAAATGACTTTCAGACTTTCAAAGTGTTTGCCCTGCAGGTTTTCCCTCCAATTTCTCCCTATGGATCCTGTGACTGTCCCTCCTCTGCATATTGGCACAAGACATCTTGCTTTGAGATTCATAGGTTCACAGCTAGAAGAGAATTTTTGCACCTTAATATTGTTTAAGGTGAGGCATATAGTTGGCAAGTTGACAAGGGGTTGACATGTGGTAGTTAGATTCAGTTGTCAACTTGGCCAGGTGAAGGTGCCTAGATCTATTGCTGTGGACATGAGCCAATGGTACGTGAACCTCATCTGTTGCTCATTACATCTGCAGTCAGCTAAGAGGTGTGCCTGCTATAATGAATGATGTTTGATTTAATTGGCTAGTGCTTAAATGAGAGAGTTCAATGTAGCACAGCCCAAGCAGCTCAGCATACCTCATCTCAGCACTCGCAGCTCAGCCCAGGCCTTTGGAGATGCAGAAAGGAATCACCCAGGGGAAAGTTGTTGGAATCCAGAGGCCTGGAGAGAAGGCCAGCAGAGATCACCCTGTGCCTTCCCATATAAGAAAGAACCTCAGTTGAAAGTTAGCTGCCTTTCCTCTGAAGAACTAACAAAATAAACCCTCTTTTATTAAAAGCCGATCCATCTCTGGTGTGTTGCATTCTGGCAGCTAGCAAACTAGAACACACAATTTTTAAAAAATGGGCAAAAGATGTGAATAGACATTGCTACAAAGAAGATACAGGTATGGCTAAAAGGTACATGAAAAGATGCTCAAAATCATGAGCTATTAGGGAAATGTAAATCAAAATCACCATGAGATATCATTTCACATGACCTAGAATGGTTATTATTTTAAAAATAGAAAATTACAAACATTGGAGAGAATGTGGAGAAATAGGAGCATTTATTTATTGCTGGCAGGAATATAAAATTGTGCAGCTGTTACAGAAAACAGTTTGTCAGTTCCTCGGAAAGGTAGGTATAGGTATATACTCAAAAGAATTGAAAGCAGGGACTTGAACAGGTATTTGCACATCGATATTCATAGTAGCATTATTCACAATTGCCAAAAGATGGAAGCAACCAAAGCATCCATCAACCAATGAATGGATATGTAAAATGTGGTATATATACATACAATGGAATATTATTCAGCATTACAAAGGAATGAAGTTCTGATTCATGTGACAACACAGATGAACTCTGAAGGTATCATGTTGAGCACAATAAGCCAGAAGAGAAAAAGACAAATATTATATGAGCTCAATGATATGAAAGAATTACAATAAGTAAAGCTGAGAGTTAGAATGAGAATGCAGATTACCAGAGGATGGGTGTGGGACAGAGAATGGGGAATTAATGCTTAATCTGGTGGTGATGGTAGACAGCACTGTGAATGTAATGAACAACACTAAATTATACCTGGGAATGTGGTTAAGAGGGGAAATTTTAGGTCATATAAATGTTATGAGAATAAAAATTAAAAGAAAACACATAGGAGTGTATAGCACAATGAACCCTCCTGAAAAGGATGGAACTATAGTTCACAGTACATTTATAAAATACTCTTCTATGAATTATAACAAATGTACCTTATTACTACAAGGTAGTAATAATAGGATGGTATACAGGAACTCTGCATTTTATAAATTTTATGCACGGCATTGCTTTAAACCTATAAATTAAAAAATTAATACTAAATAAATGAATTAAAAATTTAAAAAATGAAGTATCTTCCAGAAGCTGGTGCTCTATAACACTGGTGAGATATGTAAATAATATTAACATGTTGATGTGGGCAATTTAGTAAGAAAAGAAAGAGCTGTAATAACACTACGGTATCATTAGTATAGAAAAGATTCAGTTAAACACTATCCCATTTTGCCTTAAGCGAGAACAATCTACTTTGTACCAGTAATTTTCTACTATAAAAGTCCACATTTTGTAAAAATGTGTCTGTCAGAAGTTTTTTTAAAAAAAGACTACTACTTAAAATAACACGGAGAAATATAGAATACTTGAAAATAAATGTAGCAAAATATGTGCAGGATCTGTATGCTGAAGACCACCAGACAGTGATTAAGCGAATCAGAGAACAGAGAGGCAATGTCCATTGATTTGGAAGATTCTATACTGTTAACATGTAAATTCTTCCCCAAATTGATCCTTACATTCATTGCAATTCCAACAAAACTCCGAATTGTTTTTTTTTTTTATGGACATGTTTTTTCTAAAGTTTATGTAGACAGACAAAACAAAAAACTTAGAACAGCCAAAACAATTTGGGGAAAAAAAATTTTGAACAACTTGCACTAACTGATATGCAACCTTGATATAAAGCTACAGTAATCAAGATACAAGTGAATGGTAGAAGGATAGACACAGAGATTAACTAGAGTCTAGAGACAGACCCACACACATATAATCCAATTAGCTTTGACAAATGTACAAAGGCATTTCATTTTTCAACAAATGTTTGCTAAAAAAAGTGAATATTCATACACAAAAAAATTCTCTACACATAACTCTTAATTTAAAAAAATTAAAAAATTAAAAACTTAGCCTCTATAAAAAACACTGATAAGAGAAGGAAAAGGCAAGCCTAACTAAAGATTGGGGAAAAAATTTGCAAAACAATATTTGATAATGGGATAATCACATGGAAAAGAATGAAACGTGGCTGCCACTACAAAACATACAAAAAAAATCTGATAAAGAACTTGTTTATCCAGAACATAAAAGAACTCTCAAGCCTCAATAAGAAAACAAACAACCCAATTGAAAATGGGCAAATGATTTGAAACATTCTACCAAAGAAAATATGGATGATATGCCGGTTTGAAAGGATGTATGTCCGCTACAAAAGCCATGTTTTAATCTAAATCCCATTTTGTAAAGGCAGAATAATCCCTATTCAATAATGTATGTTTGAAATTTTAATCAGATCATCTCCCTGGATGATGTGACTTAGTCAAGAGTGGTTGTTAAACTGGATTAGGTAATCACATGTCTCCACCCATTTGGATGGGTCTTGATAAATTTCTGGAGTCCTATAAAAGAGAGAACATTTTGGAGAATGAGAACAATTCAGAGACAGCAGAGCAGAACTACATAGCCATGAGAAGCAGAGTCCACCAGCCAGCGACCTTTGGAGATGAAGAAGGAAAATGCCTCCCAGGGAGCTTCATGAAACAGGAAGCCAGGAGAAGAAACTAGCAGATGACGCTGTGTTTGCCATGTGCCCTTCCAGATGAGAGAGGAACCCTGACCACATTCACCATGTGCCTTTCCACATGAGAAAGGAAACTCTGTGTTTACCATGTGCCTTTCCACTTGAGACAGAAACCCTGAACTTCACCAGCCTTCCAGAACCAAGGTCAAGGTATCTTTCCCTGGATGCCTTTGAGTGGATATCTCTATAGACTTGCTTTAATTGGGACATTTTCTCGGCCTTAGAACTGTAAACTAGCAACTTATTAAATTCCCCCTTTTAAAAACTCTTCCATTTATGGTATATTGCATTCTGGCACCTAGCAAACTAGAGCAGATGACAAATGAGCACACAAACAGATGCTCACTAAATAGATGCAAACTAAAACTTTAAGATACCACTATGTATCTACTAGTATGTCTAAGATTAAAACTAAACCTAACAATATTATGTAATGGCAAGAATATGGAGCAACTGGACCTCTCATAATCATTGCTGTCAGGACTACAAAATAGTACAGACAATTTGGGAAACAGTTTGGCAGTTTCTTATAAAACTAAACATCCACTTATCATACCACCAATAGCTGCATCTCCATTTTGAGTTATTTACCCAAGAGAAATGAAAAGTTATGTTCAAATACAAAATCCTGTACACCAAAGCAGGTTTTCATTCCAGTCACCAAAAACTGGAAATGGCCCAAGTGTATAACAATTTGGAAAAGGATAAACAAAGTGCGGTAAATTCATACAGGGGAATACTACACAGCAATAAGGAGGAACTAGTGATACTAGCAACATTATGGATAAATTTCAAATGCATTAGGCTTAGTGTTAGAAGCCAGCCTCACAAAGTTACATATTATAAGTGCTTGCTTCTCTCTCCCCAGAGCAGGAAGGCACCTCTGACTGCAGGGCACCTGAGCTCATGGGCCCGCGACCTAGGCCCGGCTGAAGAGGCGCCCCACTGCCAGAGCCCCTGAGCCTGGTGCCCACCCGGCCTCGGCTGACGCCATGTTCCACCGGCCTGACTCGGCCCAGGTGCTGTTGCAGCTGGAATCATGAGGGACCCCGGCATGCCCCTGGGGGCCCAGGCACAGGCCCCTGGCTGCCGTAGAGCCAGCCTGTCAGCTGGGGACCTGGAGGTGACAAGGGCAAGAGGTATCTCAGGGTGACTGCTCCCCAAAGGTCACTGCCCGACCGAGTCATGACAAAGTCACCCTGAGGGACCCAGCAGGAGAGGCATGATGCCAAGTCCCCGCATGCCTTCCAGAGTCCTCGTCCCAGAGCTAATGAGAGGTCCTGCCACAGCTAACAGATGGGGACTGCCATGGCTCTTGCCCTGTCAGCAAACTCGCCATCGGCGTGTTCTCTGAGTGAAGACTCAGGCTTTGCTTTACACCGGGACACCTCTGGAACCAGGCTCAGCCTACGTGCTGATGGCATGTCCACTTGCCAGGCAGCACGATCTCCTCCTGCTGGGACATACAGCAGTGCTGGGTCTCACAGAGGAGGGCGGCCACGACGCGGCACACACAGCCTCCGCAGCCTCCACCTGGCTGGGTCCTTGGCCCTCTGTGCCTCCCTCTCACCCCACTGTGTTGCACACGCAGGATGGATGAGTCTACTCTGCTGAGTGAACAAACCCGGCACCGGGTCTACACTCTCATGTTTCAGCTCAGGGCAAGCTGCCCCCCTCGCTGTGCCAAATGCCCCCCTAAACATCTCCTAGGCAACGCCCTCCTGACCCACCGCAGGGTCCTCTGGAGTTTCCCAGAATGCCCCAGGGAGGCAGAGGTGGCTCTCCTCGGGGACCAGGGCCCCAGAGGAGCTGCAGGCTGCAGGCTGGCCAGGGCAGAAGCACCGGGGAGTGGACTGAGCTTGAGCTCTGAAAGACCCACGTGGATGGGGGAGCCAGTCAGGGGTCCATCTCTCCTGCCACCCAGGGAAAGGTCCTGGAAAGATCTTCCCAATGTATTCAGGACAATCTCACTGAAAGGGGAGATGGGGCTGGGAGCTCCAGAGCGGGGCGTCTGGGGAGAACTTTCTAGAAGTTGCCCCACATGTGCTCCTCTGAGCTCCCCACGGGCCATGGAGCAGATGAGGGAGCTCTGGGAGGAGGCCAGGGGTCCTGGGGTCCTGGGCCAAGGGCAGGTAGGGTCACAGCTCTGCCTCCAGACAGTCAGCATGATAACACAGTTCCCCTGCCACCGTGGAGGGGTCCCCACAGACCCCACAGCCCCAAAGTGGCTGGAGACTGGAGAGGAGCTCAGGCACCGAATGGATGATTTTGACTCCTGTGTCTGAGCCCCCACGGCTGTGTGGTCGCAGGGGAATCTGAATCTCAGAGCCCCTGATTTTCAGGTGGGATAATGCAGATAAAACGGACTCCCAGACTGAAATATCACCAAAGAGTGAGAGAGATACATCATACTGATAAAAAGGCCAGATCATCAGGAAGTCAAAATAACCATAAAGGTGCATAAGCCTCAAAATTCACAAAGCAAACTTGACAAAACTAAAGGAAGGAAAAGACAAATCCAAACTGCAGTCGATTTTGACACCCCTCCTCTCGGCCACTGATAAAACAGCCAGACAAACTAAAGTCAGTAAATTCACAGACGGATCAACAACACTCTACTGTCAGTCCCCTCGAGCTCACTGACCTTCCTGGAGGTCTCTACCCACTACTGCAGCACTTGTGTCCTTTCCGGTGCCCGTGGTTCCTTCACCAAGAGGGAGCACACACTGATTCACAGACCACGTCTCATTAAATAGCAAAGGACTGAAGTCACACCGAGTACCATCTCTGCTCGCAACACAGAAGCCAGGAAAAATAAGGTATCAACACACTCTGAAATAATCCATGGGTCAAAGATGAAATCACAAGGGCAACTGGAAAAGATTTCAAATGGAATGATAAGGAAAATACAACTTATTCTGGGGAGCAACTAAAGCAGTTCCTAGAAGGAAATACATGGCTTTAATTGCCTGTATTTAAATAGGAGTAATAACTCCTCCCCTGGGGCCGGCACACAGTAGATACACCACAAATGCCAGTCCCCAACCCCTTATGCCAGTCCCCAACCCCTTATGCCAGTCCCCTAATCCTTACGCTAGTCCCCTACCCCTTATACTAGTCCCCTACCCCTTATGCTAGTCCCCAACCCCTTATGCCAGTCCCCAACCCCTTATGCTAGTCCCCAACCCCTTATGCCAGTCCCCAACCCCTTATGCCAGTCCCCTACCCCTTACGCTAGTCCCCTACCCCTTATACTAGTCCCCAACCCCTTACGCTAGTCCCCAACCCCTTATGCCAGTTCCCAACCCCTTATGCTAGTCCCCAACCCCTTACGCTAGTCCCCAACCCCTTATGCTAGTCCCCAACCCCTTATGCCAGTCCCCAACCCCTTATGCCAGTCCCCAATCCCTTATGCCAGTCCCTAACCCCTTACGCTAGTCCCCAACCCCTTATGCCAGTCTTCAACACCTTAAGTATTTAATTCAGTAGACATCACGGAGGCTCAAAATCTGTCCCTCCACCTCCCAGGGGAGGGGGTGACTCCAGACCAGGTGGTCCTCCGGTCTCCCCCAGGGGTACCAAGATCTGGAATGTGCCTCCAAGCAGGCGGGGAAAGGGGACAGGGGACAGAGTGGTCCGATGTCATCAGGAGTGTTACTGGAAGTGAGAAGCGCTGGTCCCTACCGATAAGCCAGAGCCAGAAGGACAAGTAGATAGTCCCTTTCCAAGACTGTCCCCAGAGCTCCCTAGGCCACCTCTCCAAGGAGGCAGAGGACATCTGAAAAGGCTGCCACTTCTGATCCATTACAGGTGAGGGAGTGAGCTCCCTGTCCCTCGAAGAATTCAAGGGGAGCCCTAAAGACTCAGTGGGGAGTAAAGAGTGGGGCCACAAAAACAAAAGTGGACAATGACTGAGCCAGACCATGGCATGGGGTGTGGACATGAGAACGGCACCAAGCCTGGATGTTCCAGTCCTGCCGCGGCCCCCAGCTGTCTCTGTCCCTGGCCCCGTCCCCGCCCACCCCCCCCACCAGAAGCTGTGCACAAGCCGCTTAATCCCCGTCTGCAAACCCCGTCGTCTGGAGGCCGGGTAGGGGGGTTTATGGGCCTGCTAAGGCTTATGAAACACCGGTGCCGTATGAACCTCCTGACCCTCTCCCCTTCTACCATCGCCCTTCTGGAAGCTGGCGTGCGAGACAAGCCAGCAGCCCCCTGGGCTAACCCAGGGCTGGGACGGAGGGGAGCAGCACCCGCCAGAGGCCATTTAACCCCAGGGTGGCAGGAGGGGCCACCCCACCCCACCCCCACCCCCAGGGTGGCAGGAGGGGCCACTCCACCCCACCCCACCCCCAGCTCTCTAATGGTGCAAACCACACTGGGCTCCCGGGCCTTGATGGACATGCGGCCACCTACCTCTAGGACATGTCACAGGGCCAAGGTGGGGTGGGATTGGAGCTTCTCGGCCAAGGTCACCGCGTTAGCTGGTGCAGACGACAGCTGGGGAAGTGTCAGGCTCCAGATGGGTCCTGCGGCCCCCGTGGGCGAAGGGTCAGGACCCAGAGGGGCTGGGGGGCTGCGGGCAATCCGTGAGCAGCTGCGAGCCGGGCCTGATGCCAGGCTTTCTATCACAAAGCACAAGTTATTTTTAAGTAGATAATATAAGACAACCTGAAAATACCTTTGAAAATTTGAGATGGCTCCTATAATGTAATAGATTGACAGGCAACATCCAAGCAATCCATTTAGAGAATAAAATAGGGAAAAAAAATTGACATGACTGGCCTATGAACTCTGGAAGGGAGAGGCTTTTTCCACCTTTAAATTCGCCACCCATTTTAATTCTCCCCATTCATGGGCCCTCCATCTCCAGGCAGCCTTCCCTGGCTGCCCTCCCCATTCAGGACACCAAATACTGCCCAGGCCGGGTCCTGGCTGGGCCCCTGGGCATTTTCCCCATGGGACTGCACACACACACACACCTCCCCATCCACGGGTGCACCCTGTATCTCCCATGGGTCCCACCCTCGTGCCCTGTTTCAGGACGACATTTGAGAGCAAGGTGGTGCAGCATTTGAGAGCATAGACACCACAGCCAGACAGCTGAATTCGAATTCCAGCTCCTGTACTTCACAGCTGGGCAGCTTTGGGCCAGTTGTTTTCCCTCTCTGTGCCTCAGTTTCTCCACCTATACAAGGGAATCTGAACAGAGCCCACCTTATCAGACCATCAGAGGGGCTGCCCGAGGGCACACAGGCAAAGCCGTTGGAGGGCATGGAGTGAGTGCCGCCCTGCTGTCCGCTGTGTCACCATCGTCACCGCTGCCATCACCGCCTTGGGCCTCGAGGTGCTGTCATCAGAACCCGAATGCCCCTCCTGGTCCCTGGCTCTGCCTAGCAGATGGTGCTAACCAGTGGGCAGGACAGCTCGGCCCCAGGGTCTCAGAGCCTGTCAGTGTCTCCCCTGGGCCCTGGGTGGCCTCCTCTCCCCATGCCACCCTTGGCCCCTCCAGGTGGAGGCAGTAGACCCCAGAGGCGCCTCCAGGTACCTGAGTGCCGTGCCCGGCTCTGCTGGGCCAAACCCTGGCTCTCAGCCCTCATGCCAAACGAGGCTGCTGGCACCTCCCGAAGGAGACCCAGTTCAGGAACCAATCTCACATGGGATTTCCACGTAAAACAGGTCAGGCAGCAGAGAACAAGAGTCCACGAGTGTCTGGGGCAGGCAACATGTGAGCCACTAGGCTCAAGGAGCCAACGCCAGCCCCCGCCCTCAGGGGTCTTCTCCCTGTCACGCCCCCACTCTTGCCCACAGGCTAAGAAGGACAGGAGGGGTTGGAGCTCAACCTTGTGGAGTCCACCCAGCTGCTCCTATTTTACAGAGGGAAAAACTGAGACCTACAGGGGAAGGGTCACACCCAAGGTCACTGTTAGCACTGGGACCGGAATTCAGGGCTTCCCATTCCAGGGCTGCAGCTGGACCAAGGCAAGAACCCCAATAGAAGGCTCCAGCCCTTCTCAGCTCAGTACCGTCCCCTCATCCATCCCCCGGAAGAAAAGGCCAGCTTGGGCCTTCAGACCCCATGCCACGTCCGGAGGCCAGCAGTGGGAGGCGGCACTGCAGTGGGTGAGCAGTCAGAAGGAGGCTCCAAGGAGCCATGGCATGTCACATTCCTGCCTAAACCCCACAGTAGAAAGCAGCTCCTAAAAGCTGAACACAGATTATCACATGACCAGCAGTTCCACCTAGGCACACGGCCAGAGACCTGCAGGTGGGACCAGACTAGGACCTGTGCACCAGCAGCCAGGGCAGTGGCACCCAAGGAGGCAGCCACCTGCCCATGATGGTGGCAGAAGCCAAGCGCGGTCATCCCCCTGGGGAGTATTATTCAGCCCTGAAAAGGAAAGAAGCCACGATCAATGCGACAACACGCATGAGCCTCAACACCGGTGAAGGGAGCCAGACGGGAACGGTTACAGCTATGCGATTACATTTAGAGGAAACGTCCAGAACAAGCAAATGCACAAAGTGGATGACCAGGGGCTGGGGGAGGGGAACAGGAGTGAGACTGCTCATGGGCACAAGGTTTCTTTCCGGGGTGATGAAAGTGCTCCTCATATGCTAAAAGCCCCTGGGCTGTCTACTTTAATAGAGTATGATGAGTGTGAAGAGCATATCAATTAAAGCAAGGACAATGGCTCCTCCGGGTCAGGCCTGCTGTCCTTACCCAGCCTCACCCTCCCAGCCACTCCTGCTTCCTTGCTGTTCCACAGACCCCATTGGGGCATCTGCGCAGACCTCCTCACACCCAGTGGCACCCCCCTATTTCTCTCCTGCCACCCCACAGACCATCGGCACAGCCCTTGACTGTCCCCACTGCCCGGGAAGTGCCTTGAACGCTGTCTGTTCTGCTCACTGCTGGGCCTCGGTGCCTAGAACTGGGCCTGGGACACAGAAGGCTCTCCGTTCCCCAGGCCCCGAGGAGTAAAGAGAATCCTTTTCACAGCCACCCTCATTTTGGAGATGAAAGCCCCAAACTCCTGGGCTGGGCTGCCGGGCCCTTTATCAGCAGCTCTCACCCCAGCTCCCTCCGGAATCACCTGGAGGCTGGAAGAAGCACTGGTTCCAAGAACGCCTCAGGGATCTTGATTTGACAGGCTGGGGTGGGGCTGAGTCACCAGGATTTTTGAAAGGTCCCAGCTGATTTGAATGTCAAGCCAGGGAGTCCAAACACAGCCCTTTTCAGTCTTTAGGACTCAGCTTAGATGTCACCTCCTCCAGGGAGTCTTTCAAGATCACCCCCATTTCCTACCCTCCTATGGGCTCTCACCCTGTCCCCAGTACAGCTGGAACTCAACACACGACATGGTCACAGCCAGGTGCTCTAACCTCCAAGGATGGTCAGGTCTGAGGCTATCTGATTTCACACCACATCCCTGGGGTGCCAGGTGCTTACAGGGCACCTGGTATACCACAGGCACGCAAACATGAATCGAGCTAATGGTTAGAATATGTGCATCCATGCAACCTTGGACAAGGGACAGAAGGTAGAACTGCAGCTGTGTCCCTGGCAACCGGCTGCTAGAACTTCTTTGAAAATTTATACATCTAATTAGCTTGTTTTCCTGAAAAAACAAATGGTCAAAAGTGCTGTTGAGTCATGGCTTTGTCAGTCCTTATGCAGAAAAACAGTGACCCCGACACCTTCTCCAAACCTAACAAGTTACCACCCACAGGACAGAGGAGCCTGTGTTTAAGGGTCCACACACAATGAATTTAAAACCTAGGACCCCATTCCCCGCCCCCACACCACAAGAGGGAACCAGTTTCCATTCCTGCCTCCTCAGCAGAGACTGCCAATAAATCCAGCAAGTCCAGACCCAGCCTCAGAATCTTTCTCAACACAGTTCTACCAGACAGACTTCCTATGTGAAATGCAAACCACCTGAGACCCCAGAATGCTAATCTTTTCATTCTGACAGATGGGGAAACTGAGGTCCCAGTTTGAGTGGGAGGTGTGAGTGGATGTATGGAGGATCCTTTCACAACTGCCCTTGGAGCTAAATGGAAAACAGAAGCCAAGACCTGAAATGCACTTCCTTGGAGGGCAGAAATATTGTCCACTTCCACCGTGCCACAGGGGCAGGAGACAAATCTGAACTGCAGCTTCTTCCCCAGCCACATTCTTGAATTGGCAGGGGGTGAATCAGGACAGCAGGTTCTCAAGAAAAACGCTCAAACAGGCAAACTCACCTCTCCAGAGATAGGCACAGGGTCATACAAACGTGAAATCTAGACAGATTTAAGCAGAAAAGGGACCAGAATGTTTTGCAGTCCTC
The DNA here is from genome assembly GCF_023851605.1 of Tamandua tetradactyla. Classification (NCBI taxonomy): domain Eukaryota; kingdom Metazoa; phylum Chordata; class Mammalia; order Pilosa; family Myrmecophagidae; genus Tamandua; species Tamandua tetradactyla. The sequence goes on from NC_135328.1 coordinate 139,207,017, forward strand.
TCCAAGCCTCCAGCCCTGCCCCTTCACACCTTCCCCTTCCAAGTTTTGAAGAGCTTTTGCTTTTACTTCCTCCTCCTTCCCAGTTTTCCCCAGTCACCCCTGGGGCTTAGGACAGGGCAGCGTCTGGCAAGTTTACTCCTCCGGGCAGATGGCTCCCAACCTGCCAGGGCAAGCCCAGCATGGCGCCCTGCGGAAGAGTTGGCGAGAGCTGGAGAAAGGCCTCAAGCTCAGGTCACTTTCCAGCTGCTGCCAGGGAGAAGACGCCAACGTCAGCCCCAGCCAGGCCGCGTACCCTGGCACCTTCTGGAAGGTTCCCCCATGCCATCAGCATCGACCAGGTGCCCCGTGAGCCTGGGGAGCTGCAGCTGCTGGGGCCTTTCTGAAGAGTGGGGCACTGAATGGGCACACATAACCAGGAAACACAGGAAACAGATGTGTGGAGCTGCCCCTGATGGGCGATGGTGACAGACCTCAGATGCTGGTGTGCAGAAAAGCAGGGTGGCTGCACGGCAACACCTGTTCTGGGCTCGGTGGCCATGCTCGGGGCTTGGCCAGGACGTCCCCACAGCAAGAGGCCGGGGCGCCGTTAGGTAAACAGCTGCATGCTCCATCCACCCGAAGCCTCCCCGGACAGCGCCCGAGACGAGGGGAGGACGGCCTAGCTGCCAACCGGCTCACCAGGCAAGAAACCGGATGGCGCACACGCATCTCTGACGGGAGGCAGGCTTCCCCCAACAGCAGAAGGAAGATCTGTGCTGACATCTGAACAGCTGAGCCATGCTGAAGGGTACAAAGGCAGAGGACGCTGCTTGTGGCTGGGCCGAGAAACAGGGGAAGGCAGAGCCAGCCAGTGGGGGCTTCCTGGGGCCTCTGCCCCATGCAAACTAACTTCTGCCACAAGCTGCACTGGGGTATTGGGGAGGAGGTGAGGAGGGCCATGGCCATCCTGCAGGCCCTGCCATGATCACAGCTGGAGCACAGAGCGGGCAGAAAGGCAGGACAGGGTTGAGGGTGGCGCACAGACCACAAGCCTGACTGCCTGGATCCAATGCTGGCCCTGCCATTACTGGCTGTGTGACCTGGGACAAATTACTTAACCTCTCTGGGTTTGCTGATTCATCTGTGAAGTGGGACCAAGGGCACCTTCCCCACAGGGCGGCAGTGAGGGTTGAAGACATATGAATACAAGGGAAAGCACGGCACAGCCTGGCATGTGGACAGCACTCTACAAAGACACTGTTGTTATTATCACATCCCCCAAATGTCACCTCCAAAAGAAATCAGAGAGGGGGACAGAGGCTCCAACCTCAGAGCTTGTGGGTGCCAGCAAGAGACCAAATGCCAGTTTGGGAGCACCTCAGGGAGATGGGAAAAAATTAGTATGGCACCAAGAGCTTTCAGTGAGGCCATCTCACTCAGTTCCCAGCACAAGCCTTCCAGAGGGAATGTCACACCCACTTCTCAGGGCATGGCAGCTGAGGCTCAGAGAGGGCGAGAGCCTTATCCAGGTCGCACAGCCAGCTCCCTCAGAATGAACATTCAAACCAGCCAGACTTCGGGCCAACCCAGGGTCTCTCCAAGGCTGCATAGGGCTTCCCAGGTGCTGTGATTCTTCCTTGGGGAAGGGGGACCAGGCTCTGGAGAGGGTGGGCTACAGCCCTCCCCAGCCAAGCCCGGACACATCCTATCCAAGCTGGGAATGGGTATTTGGCACCTATAGAGCAAAGGGCTGTCCAGGGGACCCGGAGCCAGCTGGAGAGAAAAGCCACACAGTCCAAATCAGAGGTGACAGTCCTCCTACTTTCCTTTCTTTCTTGCTTTTTTTTTTTAAAAAAACAAATTTCCTTTCTTCCTGTTTTAAAGTTGATTCACTAATGAATGAACATTTCACAGGAAACAACTGAGGAGTCCCAGGAGGTGGCACAGAGGTTCTAGAACACGCCGTCCCAGTTAAATGGCTTCCTGGCAGCTACCTTCCAATACTCCCAGCCACTCCTACCCAAATTCTCAAACCGCACACTAAAAAAAGAAACGGAATATGTGTGTGGGAATCAGGAACCCCGGGGCCAGCATTAGGAAGGGGTCCCCTGAACGCCCCTTGCCTTCCCCAGGTAGCTCAGACGCTGCCTCCCCCCCTGGGGTTCCCTGCTGGGAATCCCTTCATTTTACTTCCAGCCCTGCAAACTCATCCTGTCACTCCCAGCCCCATGGCCGTCCTGGGGCTAGGTGCTGACCTCACCCTGCTTGGTTCACTTCCCAGCACTTCCCTCTGACTGACAGGGCTTGCTTTAGGGAGGGTGGGCTCTGGGCTCACCAGCTCCCCAGTGTCCGGAACAGCACCCAGCACAGAGCAGGCGCCCCACTGAATGTCCGTCGAATGACCACGGGGTGGGGGTGGGGAGGAAGGGGCTGCGCTTCACTGCCCGGCAGTCCTGGGCGGATGCTTCTCTTCTCCTTCAGTCAAATCCAGCCCGACACCCGCTCTGCTGCCCTCACCGCACCCAGGCCTGACCTGATGGCCCTCTGCCCGCTGGCTCTCAGCACGGCCCAGCCCTGGGTGGATCTTCTTCTCGCCCCGTCCACGCCTCCTCTCAGGAACGCTTCACTTTCCCCCTGGACCAACAGCTTGGAGCCTGACCTCCAGGCCCTGACTCTCAAGGCCTCTGGGTCTTCCCAAACCTTATTTCTCCTCCATTCCCAGCAGGCACCTCCTGCCTTAGGAGGCTGCCTGGCTCCTCCGTGCCAGCAGAGTGTCTCAAGGGAAAAATGTGGACTTGCTGCTGGAAAACTCTGGAAAAGCTTGGCTATGGGGGGAGTTAGAGCCGAGAGGCATATTCACCTCTGATGTGATGCAAACAGGGTAAGTGTGGAGACCTGCCTCACTAGACTAATGTTATCAGGCAGACAACAGACATGCCAATGAACTTCCTCTCTTTGATAGATTCTGCAGCAAACACATTCAAGTTCAGTTCCATGCCAATCATTTTCAGCAGCGCCCTGCTCTCTGAAAAGCCCGCTTCTGGCCCTCCAAGTCTTCTGACCTCCTGTTTCATACCTCTGACCTCAGCCAGGCCAAGGCACCACCAGGAGCTAGCCCAGTGACCCAAGAGGACACCTCCTGCTGAGACACGCCGCCCAGAGCCACTGCACACTCCTGCCCACAGGGAAATGGAAACTGGTCTCACCCATCCCTGCACAGATTTCAGAGGAAGAGTCTGAGGCAAGCCAGGACGCACTGCTTACCTTCATCACCGCTGCCACTGGGGAGCTCCAGCCTATGGGTCCCTGCGGTTGAGTCCATGGCCAGGACACACCAGGGTCCTGCACTCCACACAGGCACCAATGATGAGCTGTCACCCGTCGTCCACCGGCAGGCTGTGGCTCGCTCGCAAGGTGTACAGGAACAGAGGCAGCCAGGCCACCTGAATGGCCCTCAACCCGAGACAGCGCTTCTTCTCCTGCTGGCAGAGGAAGCACACGAACGTGTCCACGTGGTATGCTGTGACCAGGCACTGACAGCGTGGTGGGCGCCTCAGGCCTTGTGCTGTGGCCACTGGTCCACCAGGTCGTGGTAGAGCACACAGGTGGTCACCAGGCCGGTGGCATCCGCGGGCCTGGCGCGGGGTGGGCGGATACATGGTGAGGAAGGGGAAGAAGGGCTCTTTCTCGCCCAGGCGGCTGGAGGGGTTCACGTTGAGCTGAAACTCCTTGCTGGGGCCCAACTCGGCTCAGCAGACGTAGCAGATGGACGCCGGGCTGCCCTGGACCGACGCAGGTGGCTTGGAGATGGCAGGGTCGGAGAAGGCCTGGTGGTACCTGCCCAGGAAGCCCTGCACGGAGGTGAGGAGCTCCTCGTTCTGGCAGGCGCGGTACAGGGCCCACACGTCCTCCAGGACACTGAGGCACTTGGGGCTGCTGTGGACCTCACAGTGCTTGTTGGGGGCATGGGTGTTGGGGGGGCAGGGGAGGAGGCCCAGGAAGGGGAAGTGCATGGTGCTCCTGGCACTGCCACTGAGGACCCAGGAGGGCACTGCTCGGGCATCCTGGGTGCAGTCCTCCCCGCAAAGGTAGCAGGCCTCCCGCGGGGGCCTGGGGGCAGGTCCTCTTCCTTTGGGGCTCTGGGCCCCTTGGAGGCCAGGCCGGGGGCGTGGCGGTTCAGGGGCACCACGTACAGCCGCTGCAGGACGGGGACATCGGCCAGCTTGAAGCTCTGCCATTGCTGCATGAGGGAGGCCAAGCAGCAGGCGCACACCAGGGTGCGGCCGCCCTGGGTGATGGGCTGCGCCCCCGGGGCGGGGGCAGGCTGTGCAGCCACAGGAAGGGGAAGAAGGGGGCCTGGGCCAGCCTCTCCTGCTTCTGCACGTGGATCTGGTGCTGGGAGGCCGGGGACAGCGGCAACCCACAGATGTAGCAGCACAGGCCCTCCGGTGGTGGCCCAGGCCGGCTCTCTGGGGGAACCCAAGGGACACGGCCACCATTTTCCTTCTCTTGGGGGCCCCTGCGGCCCAGGAAAGGCTGCTCCTTGCAATCCTCTTCCTTGCTGGTGATGTTGATGTCACTGTTCTCGGAGGAGAAGCAGACTCCGCGTGTCTCCCCTAGCGGCCTGCTCTCCGGAGTTTTGGTGGCCCTGGGGGATGGAGCCCCTTTCCTGCCCTCTGCGGTGGGCGCTTGCCCGGGAGGGCCTTGCCAAATGTCCTGAATGCCCCTCACGACGCCGGCCCGGGCCTCGGGGACCCACGGTCTCTCAGCCCCCTTCCGCCTCCGCCTGCCTCTGGCCCTGGGCTCTGTGCCCACGTGGGCATTCGAGGGGAATTGCCTAATTGCCTGGCTGGGTTCCCCGCACCCCCCCGACATGGAGGTCTCTGGCCCAGCAGATTGGGGGAGAGGCGGCCCAGCCAGTTGGCGGGGACCAGACCTGGAGCCCACTCCCTGGGTTTGAATCCCTGCTCTGATCCTTCTAAAAGCAACAACTTTCAGTGCCTCATCTCTCCCACCTGGAAAGTGGGGCTGATGACAGCGGCTCAGAGTTATTAGGAGAGCAACTGGCTGGGCCGCCTCTCCCCCAATCTGCTGGGCCAGAGACCTCCATGTCGGTAGGGTGCAGGGGAACCCAGCCAGGCAATTAGGCAATTTCAGCTTCTCTGGGCCTCACATTTCCCATCTGTGAAATGATGCCCATTTCAGCCTCAAAATTCTAGGAGTCTGATTTCTGAGCAGTGACAGCTGTCCCAACCTGCCAGCTGGAGCCGGGAAGGCGGCCTGGTGACAAAGGTGCCAGGTTGGCCCCTCCATCCTCTGGGGCGATGACTTGTAAATAAAACTGGGCTTCCTCTTGGCAAGGAGGAGGACCATGCATTAAAAATAAATGGACATTTTAAAAGGTCAGCTTATGTGTGAGACTAAAGCAAAAAATGTTTATTTGTTACAAAATTTATGTTTTAACTAGTGCATTTCCTAATATAACTCATGTAGATAGTTTGATTGAATGTCATAAGTACTTGGAATCTCAGGTAGGACATGAGATTTTGTTGGTTTGTCCAGAGTGATGCCCTAATGAATCCCAGAGTGATTTGATCAGTGAGTGGAAAAGTATTTGCAAAGCCCCCTTCGGGGAATGGTGAGAGTGGGGAGAAATTCAACTTCCCCAAGTTGAATTCTTGATATTCTCACAAGCAGTGTGGACAACCAAAGCTATAGGCTGAGCCCCCAGTCTTGGGGTTTGTTCATATGAAACTTAACCCTACAAAGTATAGGTCAAGTCTACTTAAAATTTAGGCCTAAGAGTCACCCCCAAGAGAGCCTCTTTTGTTGCTCAGATGTGGCCTGTCTCTGCAGCAAACACTGCAAGCAGTCTCACCACCCTCCCCCTCTCTGCATGGGACATGACTCCCGGGGGTGTGGACCTTCCTGGCAACGTGGGACAGAGATCCTGGAATGAGCTAAGACTCAGCATCAAGGGATTGAGAAAAACCCTAGAATGAGCTGAGACTTAACATCAAGGGATTGAGAAAACCTTCTCGACCAAAAGGGGGAAGAGTGAAATGAGACTAAATGACAATGGCTGAGAGATTCCAAACAGCGTCAAGAGGTTATCCTGGAGGTTATTCTTACACATTAAGTAGATATCACCTTGTTATCCAAGATGTAATGGAGAGGGTGGAGGGAACTGCCTGAAAATGTAGAGCTGTGTTCCAGTAGCCATGTTTCTTGAGGATGATTGAACAATGGTATGGCTTTCACAATGTGACTGTGTGATTGTGAAAACCTTGTGTCTGATGCTCCTTTTATCTGCCTTGTCAACAGATGAGTAGAACATATGGAATAAAAATAAATAATAGGGGGAACAAATGTTAAAATAAATTTAGTTTGAAATGCTAGTGATCAATGAAAGCGAGGGGTGAGGGATATGGTATGTATAATCATTTTTTTTCTCTGTTATCGTCTTATTTCTTTTTCTGTTGTCTTTTTATTTCTTTTTCTGAATTGATGCAAATGTTCTAAGAAATGATGAATATGCAACTATGTGATGATGTTAAGAATTACTGATTATATATGTAGAATGGAATGATATGTTAATGTTTTTGTTTGTTGTTAATTTTTTTAATTAATAAATAAAAAATTTTAAAATAAATAAATAAATAAATGGACAGGAGGAAATGGCCACCTCTTTGGAGTCCCTGGTGGATATTCCAGGGGTCACAGTCCAGGGGTTAACGGGAACATTGTTGCCAAAATGCTGGCGCTGCCATCCCTCACCCAGGCCGGGAAAAATGCTGTGTCAGGAAAACTGTCCCAGAGACATGGGGGCAGGGCAGGAGGGTGGAGCCTGGCCCCTGGCTTTTTTAATACCTGGCGAGAGGAGGGGGCTCATTAGGAAAACTGTAAAGGGGCAAGTCTATTTCATTGTGTCTCAGCCCAGCTAGGGGGGACTGTCTAGCCCCCCACACACACACATATGCACACCCCGGTGGGGTGCTGGTGAAGCAGCACCTGGGCTTAGCAGATCCAGGTGGGCCATCGAGGAGCACCTGGGCCCCTTAGGGCTTGGCACGTGTTGCCCTTTCCTCCTACAATGCTTTTCGGGCTCCAGCAGCTGAGATGTCATCCCAGAGGGGCTCCCAGTGCCGCCGCGCCCCCCCCTGGCCCCCAGGCCTTCCCTTCGTCCTTCTCCATCTCAGCACCTGGCAGAGGAATTTGGTTTTATTTGTTTTTCTGTCTCTTGCTCCCTGTCGGGCTCACTCCTGTCTCTCCTCCCCGAGGGCAGAGCCAGGTCTGACCTGCTCACTGTGAGTCCGGAGCCTGTCCAGCACCTCGACCTGTCCCACTGCTGTCTTGTCCCTCCCGAGCCTTGGGCAGACCCTCAACCCCCATGAGAAAGCCTCAGGTTTCTGCTCTGGCAGGGGGCAGTGGCCCCCACCTCACAGACATTTTGCGCAGCTGCAGTGAGGGTGAGTGAGGCGCTGGGCAGGGGCCCTGGCCCAGAGCGGGTGCCACTGCTTGGCCCTTCCAGGTGCGATCCAGGGGCTGGGGAGGTTCTGCCGCTGCCTGGCCACACTCTGGGAGGCAGTGGGCTGTGTGGGGGTGGCACACGAGGTGGAGCAAGGAGGGCCCAAATGGAGGGATGTGGGGTCTCCTCAGCTAAACTGGAGGGTCAGGAAAACTTCCTGAGTGTGCCATACATGTGGGCATGTGTATATACATGTGCGTGTATAGGTATGTGCGCGTGTGCGTGTATAGGTATGTGTGTGTGTGTACATATATATAATGTGTGTGTATATAGGTATGTGTGTGTGCGTGCATATATATACATGTGCATATATAGGTATGTGTGTGTGCATGTATATAGGTGTACATGTGTAGGTATGTGTGTGTGTGCAGGGGTGTGTATATGTATACATGTATAGGTATGTGCAAGTGTGCAATAGTGTATATACATGCGCATGTATAGGTATGTGTGTGTACATATGTGCACACATGGTTCATGTGTGTGTGTGTAAAGCAGCCCAGGGTGGAGGCCCAGCTGGATATTCCCACAAGGACCCAATGACTCAGGAACGTCCTCTCTCCCATGTGTCAGGATCCTGGGAGCAGGTAAGCACAAATCTGAAAAGGAAGGCAGGTGAAGGTGGGTGTTCACCCGTGGGTGGGTGCCACAGGGGCAGGGCTTGACTCGTCAGACTCCCACTGACTAGCCCTGTGGCTGTGCCTGGTTCCTTAACCACCCCCCACGCTGAGTTCAGTTTCCCATCTGTGAGACAGAGACAACAATACTCAGAACTCCAAGAGCTGCGGGAGGATGACTGGAGACCACCAAGGAAAAGCACTGCCTCTTAACAGAGGAATTACCGCGGTGTTTGTGTACCCAAGTCAAATGCTCATCACACCCCAGGACCTGAGTCTACAGGTGCAGACTCCCCAAGTCTTGGCATCGAGCCTGCGCTAGATTCTGTTAATATGCGCAGTGTATAGATATGTAGACTGAGGCACAAAGGAGGGAAGTTACTGGCCAAAGCCATGCAGCCAATGTTTTTGGGTTTGATCCCAGGCAGGGTGCCTCTGTCACCCCCTTGCTAGGTTCGCTGTTGAGATGAGCCTTGCCCTACATCCAGAGATGCCAGCTGCTGGGCCAGGTATGGCCCAGGAAGGCCCGTCCTCCCACTTCTCGCCCATGTCCCTAGTTTCACGCCTGAGGAAACTGAGGCCCTGGCAGCTCCATGTCTAGACATGGAAAAGGCCGAGGATGTGTAGGAAAGGTGAGAACAAGCCAGGGCTCGTTTTCATTAACCCCTCCTGCCAAAGGGGCCCCAAGGGGCCTATTTCTAAAGGGAAAGTGGAAAAGGCCCAACCTCATCCAGCCATCCCTGCCGAGGGCAGCCGAGCCCACAGCCAACGTGTCCCGAGCAGAACTTCTCGCCATTCTCTGAGCACTAGAACCTTCAGCAGCACAGAGACCATGCTGGGGCCCCCTCGAACCCCATAAGGCCACAGCCCTGGCTCGCTCCATCTCCAATTCCCCAGACTCTCATCTAGGGACTTGACAAAGCAAAGACAAATGCTCACAGGCCGACTGGCATTTGGCAACAGTGGAAAAAATGCCCCACACTCCATACCCCGCCCCCCAGTTCTGCAGGAGACCCAAGGCTGTGATCAGCGCAGAGTATCTGGGCACAGCTCCCGTTTGCAGCTCCCTTTAGGTTGTCTTAGCCTCGAAACTGCCCTCAGCCCCACCCCAGGGAGCTGGTGTCCAGCCTCCGTACGTGCATTATTTTTTTGTATTTGTCTCTGCGCTGGCCTCTCCCACCGAGCCAGATCCACGGGGGGTCAGTCTCCCACATGCTGTCCCCCAAGGCCGGGCACCTGGTGGTGGCCCAATCGATGGATGAACCAGAGAGAGATGACCCTGCGTCCACAACCCCACAGTGCCCTCATCGCTGCAGAACGGCTCTGCTGCCCCTGCAGGCTCTGACTTCTCCACCTTCCTTTCACCCGAGTGCCAGCAGTCAGAAGGAGCTCAGCCACGTGCCCCTGGCTCCTTCTGACCCCGTCACCCAACTTCCCTTCTCTCCAGGGCCTCCGCCCTCTCCACCACCCGAGCCCTCGGCCTCCCTCCCGGGACCCTTCTACCTGCTCAGGCCGCACATCTTTGCTCTTTTAGAGGTAATGCGTCCTGTGTGCATTTGGCCTCTGGCTCTCTGGGGCCCAGATAAACAAAATTTATCATCTGACTGCCCTATTTTTCCCTTCTTCCTTTTTTATTCCCCTTAGGAATGAAGCAAGCACTTCTCTGCTATCCTCAGAAAGAGCTTCAGACATGGCAGACCACAGGCAAAAATACATCCTTCTTCTTAGAAGGAAAAAGGATAACAGTAAAAATAAATAGCCATAAAAAAAATAAGAGCCCTGGGATTTGTGGAGGCCTTGGGTTTTCAAGCCATTTCACAACCATTTGCATCCGTGTGACACACAGGGGAAGCAAGGCAGGTAGCACTGGCTCCATTTTAGAGATGGGGAAACTGAGGCTCCACAAATCAGGGCCACTGTTCCTAGAGCCAGGATAAGCTCCTGGTGCCCTGGCTGGTGAAATGGCATTGTATTTGGTATGCATTCGCTGTGCTAATTTGTAAAATGTAAACATTAAAAATAAACAGCATGTGGGGATGACCTTGCCTTAGCATTCCTTCATTTTTTAACACACAGTTGCTTCAGGGAGTGGGAGAGGTGGACCTTTTTCCATCTTGGGGTCTTGGGCCAGATGGCATGAGACAATGTATGTGGAAGCTGCAAATTGCTTTGTAAAGAAAAAAAAATCACAGCTTGCATTGTGCAGTCAAGGACTAGGGCACAGGGTACTGATTCTGTGAGGATCAGGTGGCCCCCCAGCCTGGACTGGCTCCTTTTAAGCTGGGATGAAAACAAACAGAGGAGAATAGACCATTCTCCTCTCCAGTTGACACCCTTGCCCGCCCTCCCCATCTCAAAATCCAAGGATCCGCAGCAGACTTAGGGGCCTTGTAAAAGCCCTTTGATGAACGATCGTGGGGGCTGACTTGCCACTGGGGCTGATGGGAGAAACACTCCCCATAAATCTCGAATGCACTCAAAGGCTGCCTTGCTGCTGGCTTCTCCACAGACCTCTGAATTGCAGCCTGAAATCCACAGGAACCGTTTGTGTGGTTAGATCCCAAGCTTCCAAGCCAGGAGGCTTCAGGGGAAGGTGGGACCTAAGGTGGTGGTGGGGGGGGATGGAAACCAAGGAGTGCGGTGGCAGGGTGCCCTCGGCTGCCTTTGGGGCAGGAAGCAAGCCCTGTCCTCCAGCCCATAATAGTTGCAACTGATGTTTACAGGATGCCACACAGATGGTAGTTGACACCTTCACATCATCATCTCCTTGGGCTCTCCCTAGAGACAGAAAACTAGGAGCTGATGTCCAGCTCCACAAGATGGGGACACTGAGGCTGTGAATGGGATCCCCAAGTCACAGAGCTGGGAGGTGGTGAGCTGGATTGGCATCTGGGTGGCCTGACCCCCGTGCCAAGCTCTCACCCGCCCTGCTGTGGCCAGCCTCCCTGCTCCTTCCCAAATAAAGGTGTCCTTGTCCCTCCCTGGGTCCCGCCTGGGAGGCTGATGGTCAGGGCTTGCCTGCTGCCCGGGCATCCTGACTGTGCCCCCGCCGGCCACCCCGGTTTCCCTCGCTCTCAACAGCCCACACTCTCAGGAGTTGGAAAGGCTGAGCGGTGGGTCCCTGCTTCTGGCTGGCAGGTGGGCTGGGAAGACAATGGCCAGAGTCCCTCCAGCGCTTCCTCCCAGTCATCGAGGCTGCTCCATGCCAGCAGCTGGCCTGCCGGCCTTGGTCTTTGATTTCTGCTATGGGTTGGTGGCCGGGGTCCCCCCTGATGTCTTACATTAAGCTGGGGTGTTGGGTTTTAAAAAACTTCTTAGTGATGTGTAACTTCCCCATGGAGAGGAGTGCATTAGCACAACTATAGAGACTAGGTTTTCACAAAGTGAACACGTGCGACCAGAACTGAAAAATAAGGCATGGCCAGCCTCCCAGAAAGCCCCCTGGTAACCCTTCCAGGCACCTCCCAGCCCCCAAGAGTAGCCACTAGAGCAGAAACTTCCAACACCAGATTGCTTTATTTAAAACAAAACAAACAAAAAAGCAAACAGCTTTATTGAGCAGAATTTAGATACCAGAAACCAGACAGTTCACCCATTGATAGTGTACAATTCACTGGCTTTTGGTATCTTCACAGAGTTGTGCAACCATCACCACAATCAACTGTAGGACGTTTTCATCACCCCAAAAAGACACATCACAAGCCTTCACTGTTACCCACTCCCTGCAAGCTCCCCTCGCCTCCCCAACCCCTGGCAACCATGAATTTATTTTCTGTCTCTGTAGATTTGCCTGTTCTGGGCCTTTCATATAAAGGAATTGCACACTGTGTGGCCCTTTGGGGTGCTTCTCTCACTCCCAGGCTGCTTTTAGGGTGTATGGAAAGTGAAATAATCCAGACAGAAAAGGACAAATATTGTCTGATTCTACTGATATGAGGCATTTACACTAGGCAAATTCATAGAGACAGAGTGTAGATAAGAGGGCGCAGGGAGCCGTGGTGGGGGCAGAGGGAGGTGGAGATATTGCTTAATGGGTAGAAAGTCTTGTGTTTAGGGTGATGAAAAAAATTGGATTTTGAATGATAATGGCACAGCATTGTAATATAATTAAAGCCACTTTATTATATGGCACTTAAAAATGGTGAAAATAACACTTTTTAGGTTGTATATATACTTTAACACACATAAACTTATGTGTGTAAGTTTAAACACATACACCACAATGAAATATTACTTCATACCCACTAGGATGTGATAATAAAAATTTAAAAAAATAAACAAGTGTTGGCTAAGTTGTGGAGAAACTAGAACCCATTTACATTGCTGATGGGCACATTAAATGGCACAGCTGTTGCCCCACTCCTCAAAAGTTAAACATGGAATTACTGTATGAATTAGTAATTCTACTCCTAGGTATATATCCAAGAAATGAAAACATATGTCCAACCGAAACTTGTACATGAGTGTTTTTAGCAGCAGTATTCATAACAGCCAAAAGGTAAAACAACCCAGTATTCACCAATATAATAGTTAAATAAATTGTGGTACATGCATACCTTTGTATATGCTTACAGTTATCCAGCTCTAAGAAGTAACTGTGTACTGACAACATGCCTCACCTTGGATGACTCAAAAACCTTATATAAAGTAAAAGAAGCTAGACAAAAAAGACCACACATTGTATGATTCCTTTTTTATGGAATTTCCAGAATAAGGAAACCCATAAATACAGAAAGCAAATTAGAGGTTATCAGGGACCCAGAGTAGGGAAAAAGAGAAAGGATTTTTTAACAGGTGTAGGGTGTTTTTATGGAATGATTGAAAAGTTTTGAAACTAGAGAGAGCCGTGGTTGCAAAACAGTGTGAGTACACTAAATACCACTGGAGTGTACGTTTTAAAATGGTTAATTGTATGTTATGTGTATTTTCTCTATATAAAAGCAATAACAGGGGTGCATGGGTGGTTCAGTGGTATGATGCTCGCCTTCCATGCAGGAGATCCAGGATCCATTCCTGGACCATGCACCCCAAAACAAACAAACAATTAACAGCAATTTTTGAAAACACTATTAGTGTTATTAAGCAAATTTGGCAAAGTTGCAGTGTAAAAGATCAACACAGACAAATTGTGTTTCTATACGCCAAGAACAATACAAAAAAGAATTGAAGAACACAATTCCATTTATAATATGCCAAAATAAAAAAATGCCTAGGAATAATTTTAACCAAGGAAGTGAAATACCTGTACATTGAGCACTAAAAAACATTGCTGAATAAAATTAAGGAAAACTGAACAGTGAAAAGACATTCTATGTTCATAAATTGGAATATTTAAAGTTATTAACATGGCAATACTTCACAAAGCAATCTACACATTCAGCACAACCCCTATCAAAATTCCAGTGGCCTTTTTTAAGAAATGGAAAAGCCATTTCTCAAATCATATGGATCTGCAAGAGACCCCAAATAGCCAAAACAGTCTTAAAAAAGTAAAACAAAGTTAGAAAACTCATACTTCCCAATTTCAAAACTTACTACAAATCTAGAGTAATCAAAATGCTGTGGTTCTTAAATATGTCCAACTAGGGAAAATAATGCATTGACAAAGAACTGAAGGATATTAGAACCCTGAAGAAATGAAATGATAGGCATTATAAAAAGGAAATAGCTTCTGGGAAAATGGCAGAATAAAAGAGGCTGAGTTCACCCCTGCTGTGTGGAACAAGTAGAGAAGTGACAGGAAAATGACCAGGACAGCAGTTTCAGGGTGCAAGTGACCAGAGAGGGGCCCCTGGATGAAAAAGCAGAGGAATGCTGATGGAGAGAACAGGTGAGTGGCCACAGTCATGACTCCACTGGGGGAACGAGGCAGAGCACAGGAGGCTGCATGTCCTGAGGGACCAATGCACTCCTGCACTCCTGCCTGCCCCTGCAGCCAGCTTGGAAGATCTTCCCTCACAGTTCTGCAGCCAGGAGCACCTGTGGGGAACCCAGAAGCCAGCAGACTTGCTTTCCTTGTGCACGGAGCCCACCGTGCCAGTGCACAGTGCCTCCCACTCCTCTTTCCCCACAGAGGTTGCCTCACAGGAGTATATGGAGGGGCAGGGATGAGGAAGTTGAGCACCCCGTGTCCCACACCCCACCCCACTGAAAGGCATTTCCAGGTTGGCACAGGGCAGGGACAACTGAAATACCCAGCCCAGCATCCCAAGGTCATTCCAAGTGGGAGCCGGGGGGCTGTCAGACTCATCAGGCTCACAAGAAGAATCTCCACTGATGTTCTCCCCGCAGACCTGGGGTTGGTGGCTTCCAGCATGTACTAGTGGACCCGGCTAGAACTGTACTGGGTCGCTGGCTGCTGCAGGTTGGGAGAGGCACATCAGAGGGGAAGAGGTGGCCCGAGAGCAGCAGAGGCTGGAGGTGAGAAGGCAGTTGGTATGATATATTTAAGATCCTGAAAGAAAAAGACTTCCAGCCAAGAATTCTTTCTCCGACTAAGCTGCCCTTCATAAGTGAAGGAGAGAGTTAAATTTTCACAAAGACTGAGAGAATTGTCAACAAGAGTCCTGCCCTATAAGGAATACTAAAGGGAGTTTTGTCAGTGAAAAAATAAAGACAGGAGCGGGAGATCTGGAGGAGGGCACAAAACTGAAGAGTGCAAGTAAGGAGACTTAGCGGGTAAAGAGAGAGGGAAAAGACATATAGATCTGACAAATAAAAACCAAAGGATAAGATGGTATATTCGGGAGGGGCCAAGATGGCAGCTTAGTGAGGTATGGGATTTAGTTGGTCCACCAGAGAAGCTAGCTAGTAAATAGCCAGGAATAGGACAGAACGACTGCTGGGGCCACATCAGTGACCAGACACACAGCATACACCAGTCTGGACAAGCTGGACCGGCTGCAAGCCCACCCAGAACCCTGAGTCCTCCAAGCCATGGCAGCCAGCACCCCTCCCCTAAGGCTGCTTCCCAGAGGGGAAAAGAAAGGGACTTTACTAACAGCAGGGGTTGAGCCCAACCAAATGCCAATTGTGGAATTAATTCACAAATTCTGACAACTAAAAATAGGCCCCCAGCTCAGCTGAACCTCAAGTAAAAGCTGAGGTTGCTGTGTTTTGCCCTGGTGTAGAAGGGGCAGGGCTGACAGAAAAAGAAAAAAAAATGAAACCAAAGGTTTCTTGGCTCAGACAGCACAGAATACTAGAAAGGGGCTGGGCCCTGAAGGAAAGGAGGGGGCACATAGGACCTGGAGATACACAGAGCAATGTACCAACTTAAGCTCTTGACTGGCAAACCCAAGAATGGGGGCCCTGTTATGAAAAGGATTTTTTTCTTTTCATTTTTGTGGCTGTGTTTCTACGGCTTGACTAGTCTTTGGATACAACTGCAAGCCTTCTCAGGCTGCAACTGCCCCAGGCAAGGGCAGAGCTAAGCTTGTCTGAGAGCTTGTCTGGAGGCTCTGCCTTCCCCAGGAGAGGGGTGGGGCCCAGCTCAGGTGGAGTCCCTCTCTCAAGGAATTCAGACCCCAGGGTCTGGAAAACTGAAGTGATTAAAGCCAGCCTACAACCTCTCCTCTGTCTCAACCATGCCCCAGATGGGAGAGTCTGCTGAAGTTAAAGGTACCGCTATGCTGGGTGGGGGGGGCCCACAGGCAGACAAGCACCACATACTGGGCAGGATAAGAAAAACAGAGCCCAGAGACTTCACAGGAAAGTCTTTGAACCTGCTGGGTCTCACCCTTGGGGAAAACTGACACAGGTGACTCTTTCCTCTTGACAGGAGGCCAGTCTGGTCTGGGAAAATCTGGCTGGGGTCTATAATTCTTAAGTAGACACTCTTAAGGGCCGGGGGGAGGGGAAGACACCATACAGGCAGGGCAAGAAACAAGAAAACAAGAACTGAAAAATGCTGATGTGTTAAACAAAATCTAAGCTAGAGGTCCAGAATAAGCTGAACTGAATGTCAAAGAACAGATAGACAACAAAGTCATCCAGCAAGAAAGCCCTAGGTAAAAGAAGTGAAAGCAATCTCCAGAATAAACTAATTAAAGTAATTGAATGTCTAGATGCCAGCAAAAAATAACGAAACACACTAGGTAAATTAAAGATATGGCCCAGTCAAAGGAACAGACCAACAATTCAAATGAGATACAGGAGTTCAAACAATTAATTCAGAATGTTCGAACAGACATGGAAAACCTCATCAAAAATCAAATGAGTGAATTGAGGGAGGATATAAAGAAGACAAGGAATGAACAAAAAGAAGAAATCAAAACTCTGAAAAAACAAATCACAGACTTACAGGGATGAAAGGCATGGTAGAAGAGATGAAAAAAACAGTGGAAACCTACAATGGTAGCTTTCAAAAGACAGAACATAGGATTACTGAACTGGAGGATGGAACATCTGAAATCCGGCGAGAAAAAGAAAATATAAAGAAAAAACTGGAAAAATATGAGCAGGGACTCAGGGAATTGAAAGACAATATGAAGCGTATGAATATACATGTTGTGGGTGTCCCAGAAGGAGAAGAGAAGGGAAAAGAAGGAGAAAAACTAATGGAAGAAATTATCACTGAAAATTTCCCAACTCTTATGAAAGACTTAAAATTACAGATCCAAGAAGTACAGCGTACTCCAAAGAGAATAGATCCAAATAGATGTACTCCAAGACATTTACTATTCAGAATGTCAGAGGTCAAAGAGAAAGAGAGAATCTTGAAAGCAGCAAGAGAAAAGAAATCCATCACGTACAAGGGAAACCCAATAAGACTTTGTGTAGATCTCTCAGCAGAAACTCTGGAGGCGAGAAGACAGTGGGATAATATATTTAAATTATTAAAAGAGAAAAACTGCCAACTAAGAATTCTATATCCAGCAAAATTGTCATTCAAAAATGAGGGAAAAATTAAAACCTTTTCAGACAAAAAATCACTGAGAGAATTTGTGACCAAGAGACCAGCTCTGCAAGAAATACTAAAGGGAGCACTAGAGACATGCAAAAAGACAGAAGAGAGAGGTGTGGAGAAGAGTGTAGAAAGGAAGACTATGAGTAAAGGTAAAAAGAAGGAAAATTAGATATGACATATAAAATCCAGAAGGCAAAATAGTAGAAGAAAGTACTACCCATGCAGTAATAACACTAAATGTTAATGGATTAACCCCCCCCAATCAAAACACATAGACTGGCAGAATGGATGAAAAAACAGGACCCATCTATATGCTGTCTCTACTCAAAGGACATGAGGGCAAGGACACAAATGGACATTTGCACACCAATATTTATAGCAGCATTATTTACAATTACCAAGAGATGGAAACAGCCAAAATGTCCATCAACAGACGAGTAGCTAAACAAACTGTGGCATATACATATGATGGAATATTATGCAGCTGTAAGACAGAATAAAGTTACGAAGTATGTAACAACAACAACAACAAAAAGACTGCCATGAGATATCACCTCACACTTATAAGAATAGCTGATATTAAACAGGAAACTATAAATGTTGGAGAGGATGTAGAGAAACTGAAACACTTATTCACTGCTGGTGAGAATGTATAATGGTACAGCCACTGTGGAAGATGGTTTGACAGTTCCTCAGAAAACTAAATTCCCAGTTGCCCCATGACCCAGCAATACCACTACTTGGTATATACCCAGAAAATAGTGGCACAGACATTGTACACCGATGTTCACAGCAGCTGTATTCACAATTGCCAAAAGAGGGAAACAATCCCAGTGCCCACCAACAGACGAGTGGATAAACAAACTGTGACATATATACACAATGGAATATTATGCAGCAGTAAGATGAAATGACGTCCTGAAGCATATGACAAGATGGATGAACCTTGAGGACATAATGCTTACTGAAATAAGCCAGACAGAATGGGAGAAAATATGTAGAAATCATATAGCAATAAGGTCTTAATATCCAGAGTATATAAAGAACTCCTACAACTCAACAACAACAACAACAACAACAAAAACAGAAACCACCCAATTTAATAATGGGCAAAAGATGAACAAACATTTATCCAGAGAAATTACACAAATAGCCAGCAAGCACGTAAAACATGCTCAACATCATTAGGCATTAAGGAAATGCAAATAAAAACCACCATAAAATACAATTTATAACCTCTAGAATTGTTGCTATTTTCAAAATCCAAAAATAACAAGTACAACCCCAGAAACAGCTTTCTGAAAGCTCTGGAAAACAGAAGAGTGCAGTAACAGAGAAAGCACTGAATCAGAAAAGGCTACTTAAAAGGGGCAGGATATGATGGCACCCTCACTGGCCTTCCCTCATTCCCTCACAAGTTTAGTGCAGAACTGACCCGTGTTCCCACTGCAGGTCCCTTCGGGAGTGAAGTAACCTCTGAGTACGTATATCTGTTCTAATCTGTCTGGTGGCAGCCTAAAGGGCTGAAACAGGACACGTGTCACAGGCTCGCTCTCACAAAACTTGCCCTGTGTGTGGAAGCAGTGCATGGAGCTCTCAGACAGAAGGCTTCAGAGAAAAATCAAGTTGTGGCTGTCTGAGGTAAGGAATTGCTGGCTGTGGAATATGCAGTGTAGTGCCCAGGACCCTAATGGTTTAACCTGTTTCCAAGGGAAGAAGGAACATACTGACCCATGTCAATGAGGGAATTCCTGAGGCTACAAGCACATGCCTAGGACAAGACAAATGCCCAGAAAGGACTGGGGAGGACCTATGCTTTTGCCTCAGCTGTTCTCTAAACTGACTCTATGGTTAAGCTCTGAAGGAGAGCACTCCAAAAGGCCATTCTGCAAAGGTTGGGAAAAGTGTTTTTTTTCTGTTGCTGTTGCTGTTATTTCCTGGCATTCAAGGAAAGCTCTGTCATGACACTAACTGGATACAAGCTTAAGGAACAAATGCCACAGATTCTAAGTTCCAGAGATAACACATTAAAAATACCAAATGTCCAGGTAGCAACAAAAGATTATGAAACATCTAAGGAAACAGGCAGCATTGGCACATGGAAAGGGAAGATTAAAGCATTAGAAACCATCAGCAAGGAGGACCAGACCTAGGACATGCCAGACAAAGACTTTTAAAATGGTCCTAAATATGCTCAGAGAGCTCCAGGAAAAAATGAACAAAGAACTAAAGGAAATCAAGAAAATGAAAGATGAACACAAAAAGAATATAAATAAATAGAAAGAAATTATGAAAATGAACCAAGCAAAGCTGAAAACTGCAGTATCAAATATAAAAAAAATTCCCTAGAAGGTTTCAATTACAGATTGGAGCAAGCAGAAGAAAGAATTAGTGAAGTTGAAGATAAGATGACTGAAATTCAGTCTGAGGAGCAGAAAGAAAAAAAGAATGAGGAAATGTGAACAGAGCCTGAGGAACCTGTGGGACACCATCAACCACACCAATGCACACACTGTGGGAATCCCAGATGAGAGAAAGGGGCAGAGAGAATATTCAAAGAAATAATGACTGAAAGCCCCCCAATTTAACAAAAGACAGATATATATAAATTCAACGAACTCCAAACAGGATTCACTGAAACAAACACATACTGCAACATATTTATAATCAAACTGTTGAAGCCATGGAGAATTCTGAATGTTGCACAATATGTCATGTACAAGGGGGCCTTGATATGATTTAGTGCCAGTTTCCCATCAGAAACCATGGAGGCAAGAAGGTGGTGGGATGACATATTTAAAGTGCTGGAAGCAAAATCTGCCAGCCAAGATTTCTGTACCTGGCAAAACTGTCTATTAAAAATGAGGGAGAGATTAAGGCATTAGAAAATAAACAAAAACTGATGAAGTTCATTACTTCTAAACCAGCCCTACAAGAAATGCTAAAGAGAGTTCTGTAGGTTAAAAAGAAAGGACAATAGACAAAAGATCAAAGAAGCATAAATAAATAAAGATCTCTGGTAATGAGTATGATGTGAGTAGATATAAAGGCCAGTGCCATAGTGTTTTTGGTTTTCAACTCCACTTTTTTTTTTACTTTCTATAAGATCTAAAAGGCAAATGCATAAAATGTAATGACAAATAGTGGTTTTGGACTCATAATGTGTAAACATGTAACCTATGATAAGTGCTACATAAATGTGGTGGGTGGAAGGGAATAGGACTGTAGTGTGTGTATACTATTGAAGTTGGGGTCAAAGCAAATGAGACTGTTATAAATGTAGGATATTAAATTCAAACCCCATGATAACTCCAAAAAGTACTGGAGACTATGCAAGCTCATTAAGACAGAATATAGGGTGCCAAGGGAGGAAGGCAGGGGGAATGGGAAGTTAAGGCAAAATGGGTGTAGGGTTTCCTTCTGGGAAGATGGGAAAGTTCTAGTAATGGAAGGTGGCTAGAGTACTGCAGTAGTGTAAAATGAATGATACCACTGAATAGTACACTTAGGACTGGTTGAGATAGGGAAATTTATGTTGTATATATGTCCCACAATTTTTTTTTTTAAAGAGCAGTTAAAGAGACAATGACAATTAAAGGCAATACATGATCCTGGACAAGATCTAATGATGGAGAAGAAAAGGGTCAAAAGAACATTATTGGGATATATTTTTTAAATGGCACATAGACTTTACATTGATGTTAAATTTCTTGAACTTGACAACTGCATTTCAGGTGGTTACAGAAGTGAATTTCCTTGTTCTTAAAAAAATGTACATAGAAGGAGCATGATGTGTCATCTTCATCTTCAAAAGTCTCAGGGGTGATGGTTGTGGAAAACTCTGTCACGGAAAATAAAGATATTTTAAGACATACAAACACTTAGAAAATGCACAACCCACATTTCCTTTCTTAATGAATTATGTGATGAAATACTTTAGCAAAATGAGAAATAAATGTGTGGAAAGAAATGATAATCAGGAAGGAACTCTGTAAAAACACAGTTACCTCTAAGTAAACCCAGCAGCTGTAAAAGTTAAATCAACTGTTCCTCCCTGTTTTTGGAAGCAACTGTTTGGTGATTCCAAAGAAAGGGAGGAAAATACCAATAAAATGATAGATTGTGGGGTAGGACAGAAGTAGTAGAATAAAAACTGATCTACTCTTGAATTTGGTAGAAAACAATGTTTAAATATTTTTGTTAAAATATTATGGGGAACTACTGAAACAGAAAAAGGCTATGCAACTTCCAAACCATTAGAGTAAAAGTGGAACAAGGTAAACTTAAAAAAAAAGAGCAAGGAAAACAAAACAAATAGAAAATATAAAATGTTAGGATTGAGACTAAGCATATTAGTAACCACAAGTACAAATTGGTGAGATTTCCCATCACCTGTGAGTGGTGTGGTGTCTGGGGCATCCTGAGTCACCTGGGGAGAAAAGTGGGGAAGGCTGCAGCAGGATGGGTGGATAATCGATGAAAAGGAATTAATGTGGGTTCCTTGTTCTGTTCCCTCTAGATGTTTGCATTTGAAAATTTTCAACATAAAAACTTTTTTTTATTAACAGACTCTCAGAAAATCCATTTATATATTGATTACAAATGAAACAGAAAGGATGAAAAAGACCAAGAAATAATAGGCAAATATTTAAAAAGAAAGCTGGAATGTCCTTATTACTTGGTTAAGGATGGGGGAAAACGAGGAATACTCCACTAAGATACAATCACCACGAAAGAGGCTTCTGGTCCTGAACACACTGCGCTGAAGGAAAGGAACCAGAACTAGTTGGGAAAACTGGGAGAGACTGAGAGGAGCAGGGTGGGAGGGCCCAGCACACCTCTCACAGCCATGTGACCGAAAATAAACTCAGGAGTCAACCTGAAACATTAGAAAAGAGGCAAAATAGCCTAAATGTCCATCATAAGGAAATGCTTATAAAAATATGATCTGTCAATACTGTGGAACATATGCAACCGAAAAAGAATGAGATGAGCTGTGTGGAAAGTCCTGTGTGATATACTGGCCTTATTTACATGAAAATGCACACAGAGAAAATATTTAGGGTACTTTTTTTAAAGCACTGTTAAGGTGTATACTTTCAGGATTTATCTCCAGAGGGCAGGAGTAAGAGCCATTTCCATTTTCTTCTTTTGAATTTTCTATATTTAAAAAATGTTTTATGACCATGAACCCCCCAAAAATGTTTTATAACAACATGTATGACTTTTGTAATAACACAGAAAAAACTATTTTACGAAATTTGAATGATCTTCGGCTATGTTAACAAAAGTATGGTATCTACAGCAGAGTTTTGAGAATCCCTCCCTTGCTGGTCAAACATCCTGTGGCATGCATGTTCCTTTCAGGGCTGCACACCTCCAAGGCACCCGGTGGCCAGCTCAGAGGAGACAGTCAGGCTGTGATGGATCATATGGTCAGTCAAATGAGGGCTGGCTCATGTATCTCCCAGAGGAGATTCCAAGGTAGCAAAGAATCTGTCATCAAATTTGAAGGTTGTAAAGGATGAAGGAAATTCCAGGTATTTCTTATAGCTCTAAAAAGCAGAACTAGAACTAAGACTGATACCTCAGTAAGAAAAAAATTTAGTATACAGATGGCCTAATATTTTTTCCAAAATTGGAACTAATATGAGGGAAGTCAGTGCACTGAGGATTCAGGGTCAGATTTAGGAAAAAGTGCTCTCAGAGATGAACTAAAAAAGGCATCAAAATAAAACTGATGTCAATTCTAATTTGCAACAGCATCTAAAAGAATAAAAGAGCTAGGAATAAACTTAACCAAGGAGGTAAAAGACTTCTACACTGAAAACTATAAATGATGCTGAAAGAAATAAAATGACCTAAATAAATGCAAAGACATCTTGTGTTATGGATTGGAATATTTAGCACTGTCAAGATATCAATTTTGCCTAAAGCAATCTATTAATTTAATGCAATTCCCATAAACATTCCAGCAACCTTTTCTGCAGAAATGGAAGAGGTTATCTCAACATCATATGGAACTGCAAGGGGTCCCAAATAGCCAAAACAAACTTGAGAAAGAACAAAATTAGAGGACTCACACTTCTTGATTTTAAAACATATTGCAAAACTTCAATAATTTTTAAAATGTGGTATAGGTGTAACAATAGCCATTGTGCTGGTTTGAATCTGTGGTGTACCCCAGAAAAGCCATGTCCTTTAATCCTCATACAATATTGCTAGATAGAAGCTATTGATTATCCATGGTGATGTGATCCACCCAATTGTGGGTGGTAACTTTTGATTAGATAGGTTCCATGGAGATGTGTCTCCACCCATTCGAGGTGGGGTTTCTTACTGGAGCCCTTTAAGAGGAAACCATTTTGGAAAAAGCTTTAGAGCCATGAGATCTCATGCAGCCAGAGACCTTTGGAGATGAAGAAAGAACCTCCCCCCCCCCACCCTGGGGATAGCTTCATGAAGCATGAAACCTGGGGAGAAAGCTAGCAAACATCACCATGTCCAACATGTGCCCTTTCAGTTGAAAGAGAAACCCAGAACGTCATTGGCCTTCCTGAATCAAGGTATCGTTTCCTGGATGTCTTAGACTAGACATTTCTATAGCCTTGCTTTAATGTTGGACATTTTCATGACCTTAGAACTGTAAGCATGCAACTTAATAAATTCCCCCTTTTTAAAGGCCATTCCATTTCTGGTATATCACATTCAGGCAGCTTGCAAACTAGAACAACCACAGGCCCATGGAATAGAATTGAGAGTCCAGAGATAAATCCATACATCTATAGCCAGCTGATTTTTGACAGCAGTACCAAGTCCATTCAATGTGGAAAGACTAGTCTCTTCAACAAATGGTGCTGGGACACCTAGAAATCCACACGCAAAAGAATGAATGTGGGCCCTACCTCTCACCATATACAAAAATTAATTCAAAAGAGATCAAAGGTCTAAATATAAGAGCTAACATTATAAAACTCTTAAAAAACAATGTAGAGGAGTATCTTCATAGCCTTGTAGTAGGAATAGATTTTTAGATTTCACACCCAAAGCACAAGCAACAAAAGAGAAAATGGATAAATAGACTTTATCAAAAATAAAAACTTTGTGCATCAAATGGTATTATTGAGAAAACAAAAAGACAACCTTTAGAATGGGAAAAATATTTGGTAACCATGTATCTGATAAGAGCTTAACTACCAGAATATATAAAGAACTCCTATAACTTAAGAACAAAAAGAAAAACAATTAAAAAGAAGGCCAAGGATTTGAATATACATTTCTCCAAACAAGATATTCAGATAGTCAATACGCATATGAAAAGATGCTCAAAGTCATTAGCCAGTAGAGAATTCTAAATTGAAACTACAATGAGATACCAGTTCACACCCAACAGGATGGCTATTATTAAAACTGACAATAACAAGTGTTGGTAAGAATGAGAATAAATAGGAATATTGTACATTGTTTGTGGGAATTTAAAATGGTGCAGCTGTTGTGGAAACAGTTTGACGGTTCCTCAGAAAGTGACAAGAATTACCATATGACCTGTCCATTCCATTCTTAAGTATATATCCAAAGATGTCAAAGCAGGAACTTGGACAGATATCTGTTCATCAGTGTTCATCATGGCATTATACATAACAGCCAAGAGGGAAAAGCAACCCAAATGTCCATCAACAGATAAAAGGATAAATAAAATGTGGCTATTATGGAGTATTGTTCAGCCATAAAAAGAAGTGAAGTACTGATACATGCTACAACAGGGACAAACCTTGAAGACATCATTATTGAGTGAAATAAGCCAGACACAAAGGGAAAATATTGTATGACTACTCCTATATGAAACACTTAGAATAAGCAAATCCATAGAGACAGAAAGAAAAACAGTTGCTATCATGGATTGGGGGGAGGGAAGAGTGGGGAGTTACTGCTAGATGAGTATGTATTTTGGTTTGGGATGATAAAATAGTGTGGAAATTGTGGTGGAAGGTACATAGTATTGTCGCTGCACTTAATGTCAAAGAATTGCCCACTAAAATGGACACTTTAAATGATTTTTATGCTTTGTGTATTTTACTACAATTACAAATAAATAACTAAAAATAAAATAAAGTCGATGTAATTAACCCAAAACCCTAGACAATATATGGCCCCTTTAAAGAAAAAGCTTCATAAAGGCCTCAAGTATCAGTGTAAATTATTTTTTTCCATTAACAATTAATGTTCTGTTTCTTGATTGATGGCTTGTTATTTAGATACATTCAGTTTGTGAAAAATACATGCACTTTTCTCTGTGACTATTATATACCAATAAAAAGTTATAATATGTATATATACCAACATAATATTAAGTATAAATTCCTTATACTATAGTGTACACCTGTAAAATCAAAACAAACTTATGAGTGAAACACAAAGAAAGGTGCACTCAGTAACCTTCAAGTTGGTAGCATCACTTTGCTGTGACAGAGGACGCTCTGCTGAGACTGACTGTCCCACCTCCAGCAGGGGTCAGATGCTCAGCCCTTCTGAGTCCCACACTTCTATGCCCACGTGCTCTGTGCAGACGTGGTCCTTCTCCTCCCCTCAACTGGACCCACTGCAGAGCCCTTGTCCTGCGGCGTGGCCCCAGGGCCCACTGGACTGGACTTAACCCAGGGGCCAGCTCACCCAGTCCTCTTCCTCAGGGACCTGAGACGGCTGAACTAGGCCTTCCTCCTTGGGGCCAACACGTTCAGGAATACAAATGGGACTCTAGGCACTGACAACTATTCTGTCCTCATCCAGAATATGCTTTTACTATTTTTTCAGATTATCAAAATAAAACCACCAAATCAAAATGAGAAATCAGTGACATTAGAAGATATCTGTAGGACTTGCCTGGATTTCAGACTTCTAAGAGATAGTCTTTATGAAGACTTAGGGAAAATTCACATCTAAACCTTAGAAATGGAAAATTCACATCTAAACCTTAGTGGGTGGAGGGAGCACAGCGCTGGAGTGTCCAGCCACCTTGGAGAAGTTTGGGAGCACCCTGCACAGCAACGGGGGTCACACCCACAGCTCTGCAGTTCCATGTTGTTTCCTTGGAACAACACTTCTCAGTGTGTGGTCAGATGGTCTCTGGAGGTCCTTGTGACCTTTTAGGAGAGTTCATGAAATTAAAACTATTTTCATAATTATACTAAGGTGTTATTTGGTTTTTAAACTCTCACTGATCAGTGTACAGTGGCCCTTTCCAGGGGTCACATGACACATGATACCACAGGAAACTGAATGCAGAGGCAGACAGGAGAATCCAAGTGACTTCTATAAGCCAGACATTGAGAGGTTTACAAAAATGTCAAATGAGGTACCTTTCTCACTAAATGCATTTGTTTGGAAAACCATATTTCATTTAAAAAGTTATTTATATTAATATGTAATTTGTTTATTATTTTGAAATGCATTATTATACATATATTCATTTTAAACTTCTCAGTTTCAATTTCTAAGGCAGCAATTACCAACAGATACAACCCACATCAATAAAAGCTCTTTGAGGGTCTCAATTTTTAAGAGCATAAGGGGTTCTTGAGATCAAACAGTTGTGAACAACTTTTCTAGAGCAACTTTAGCATGTGAGCAGCAGAAGCCATATGCAAGAACATACAAAGCTGCCTGAGTGCCAAAAGAGAAATATGAGAAAGATGTCTGTCAGAAGAATGGAAACATAAATGGTAGTACACTCTCTCAAAAGCAGCATACAATTCAGTACAAACTAACTCCAACTCCACAAAAGAGCTTGGATCAGTCCTAGAGCTCGGGGTTGAGGCAGAAGAGAGCATAAGGAGAATCAACAGCTGTGTTATACTTCTGCATACTGTGTTCACTCGTGGCTTATAATGTCTCATAATTTACAAAGGAATATATGCAACATACCAAATATATGAACAATGTTTCAAATACAGAGGTAAATGGACAGAGGAACTCTAATGTTAGTAAAATGGATTTATTAAATCTCAAGCTGTACACCATATAGAATAGATTTTCAAGTTCCTGGGATTTTCAAAAATGGATGGTTTGTCAGATCACAGAGAAAACCTCATGGATCCCAAAATGTAGAAACAGTACAGACACTTGCATCTGGTCACATTGAAAGAAAATTGGAAATAACAGAACTAAAAAGAAATACACCAGGAACAACCTATCCACTTAGAAATTCTAAAACTCCCTCCTTAACAATTATTAGGTTAAACTGGAAATTAAAAATTATACATTAAAACTTAAGAGGCACATCTAAAGCTGTGCTGAGAGGAAAATTTATAGCCCTAAGCATTTTCATTACTAAACAAGAAAAATTAAAAGAAAGCATTTAAATAGTCAATTCAAGTTTAAAAGTGTAAATGAAACCTATAAAAGTATAAATTAAGCCAGAAGAAAACACAAGGCTGGAGTTAAGAAAGAAAGAAACAAATGAATGAATTTGAAAACAGAAGGAAAGTATAATTGATAAATTAGATCAAGAGCTGGTTACTCAAAAATAAAATACTATCAGATATGATCCACTAATGCAATAATTAAACATGACTACGTGAAATTCTCAAGAAGAAAATCTTTAACATGACAAAGTACACACCTGAATAAACAGCAGTGAGTACTATGCTCAATGGTGACCGGACAAACATCCCATCTGAGGAGGAACAGGTGCCCCAACCACCCACGTGCGTTACCGACACTCTGAAAGAAGTGACCACTGCAGTTCGAGAAGAAATGAACCTCCTTCGAAAGCATCCGTTTGGAAAGCAATGAGGCAAAGGTTTTACTTGCAGATCGTATGATACTAGGCACAAAATCCCCAAGTGAACCAACTGTACAAAAATCAGTCGCTTTTTTTAAATGCCAAAAAAACAGGAAAAGGAAAAAAAAGCCAGTTGGAACAACGCGAGGCAGACACGGAGCCCGTTCAAGGGGCGCAGGAAGCCGGGGATCCGGAAGGCGCCCCAGCAGGGCCCGGCGAGGCTGGCGCGGAGCGCACAAGGGACCGCAACGCACCTTGTCCTCGGACGGGCCAGAGAAGCGGCTCCCCGAATGCGGGCTCACACTCGGCGCCACGCCAGGCTGACCCGCAGCGGCCACGCTCCTCTTGCAGGGTAATCCCACCACCCAACTCGAAACTCTGGAAAGAAGACAGAAGGCAGAGGTCCAGCCGCAGGCGCGCAGGAGCCGCTGCCGGGAGCAGCAGGCGCGCGGGGCCGCCCGACACCCAGGCCGCGCCCGGGTCGCCCCCAGGGAGCCGCGGCCACAGAGGCTGCGCCCGGGACGTCCCCAGGGAACCGCGTCCACAGGGGCTGTGTCCACAGGGGTCGCGCCCGGGTCACCCCCCGGGGAACCGTGTCCACGGAGGCTGCGCCAGTGTCGCCCGACCTCCTTCGTGCTCGTCTCACCATGGTCCAGCGGGGCTTTCATTTGAGGGGTTAGCGCCTTCCTGGCATGGCCGCTGGCAGATGGGACTTCCTGGCCCCTCCTGACTTCACCGTGGACACCCGGGCCCTGTAGTGAGCTGGAGGGGCAGCTGGCTTTCCAGTATGTAAGCCACAGGCCAGCTCTCTAGTTGAAGGACAAGGGTCCCAGTCCCTGGGCTTGAAAGAGTGGGTGTCCTGGGGAAGGCCTAATACAGAGCCTGTGGTCAAGTGACAGGCAGCCATGGGGGTGGGAGGAGGAGGGATGGGGGGTGGTCAGCTGATCCGAAAGCAGAAAGTGGTGGATGCCAGGGCAGGGCCAGCAGCTGAGTCTGGAATGTTCTAAGGCTGGGCTTTGGCCTGCACCAGTAGCAGTCTGGAATCCACCCCCAGGCTTTGAGTTCAGGGAAGCAGGTGGACCTTCAAAGCTGAGAAAGGTTGACCTTGTACCTGGGAGGAAGTGTGGAGGCCTGGCTGGAGGCAGAGCTGCTGCAAGGGGCAACCCACTGTCTGGTGACTCCCAGGCTCGGCTCCCTGCCTGCCCTTTGGCTAAGACCTGTCCTCCTCCCTCTGGCGGCCTTTACCCCACAGCCCCTTACCCCTCCCCTGGGAGGATCGGTCCTTAGTGTGAAAACTGGAGCAGGGTTGCCACATGTCATGCTACAGCCCATCTGGGGCCCCGAAACCTGCTGGACCTCTCTCCTCCCCCTCCCCCTTCTAGTCCACCTAAACCCGCCCTCCCGTTTGGTGTGTGGATCAGTTGGTGCAGCAGAAGCTTTGCCAAGTGATCTGATTTTGAAATGCAGGCTAGCGTAGCACCACCAAAAACAGCATGTTCAGATTGGAGAAAATAGATGGGAACTCAGGCAGGGAGGGGCACAGTTGAGCTTGAGGGATCTCGGCTGGAAAAGGCTGAGCGCTCTCAGGGTCACTCCCAGAGTCCCTCTTGAAACCCACAGGGCCCAGCCAGGCAGAACAGTAGAGGGACCCCTAGTACACGCACTTCTTAGTCTTGACTTAGAGCCAAGTCCCTGGGCTGGGGGGTGGGTGTGCCGTGTTATAAAGCCCCAGGCCCTGTGCGGCCTGCTCTCTGGGAACAACAGGTAGAAATTATGGTCGGAGCAGCAGGTGGGGGGTGGGGTGGGGGGCGGGCAGCAGGAGGAGTGAGACCCTGGCTATAGAAAAGCAGAAACCATCGGGTGGAGGGCCCACCTCGATGCTCTGGTCAGACTTGGAGCTGACATCCAGGTTTCCTGGGAACCAGGTCACCTGGGGGCCTTAGACCACCAGTCAGGAGGCCCCACTGCATGACCTCGCCTAGGCCCCTCACCATATCTGAGCCTCAGTTTCCCCTTCTCTCTGGGGATGGGGGTGGAGCAGAACCTCTGGAGCCCCTTCCAGCCTGGCAAGCTGGGATTCCTTACATCTCTCTGTCCCAGCTAGGGGAAAGAGAGAGGCCTGGTCCCAGGGGCCTGGGCTGGCTGACAGGTGACAGGCAGCCTCCTGCAGTGGGACCTTGTGTGTGAGGATGCCTGGAGGGGGCCGCTGGAGCAGATGAGCCACCTCCTGGGCTAGCTGCTGGGCTGTGTCCTCCTGGGGGCCATCTGTGACCGGTGAGATGGGGCCCCCCACAGCCTGGCCCAGGCCCCTTGGGGGAAGAAGCAACACTTCTGGACTCTGAGGTGGCCTCTGTGTCCCTCGCCACCCTGCAGGTTTGGCCACCGGCCTGTGTTTGTGGGGTCCCTGGTGCTGGCCATGGTCCTGGGCACCAGCGCAGCACTGGCTGCCAGCTTCCCTACGCTGCTAGCCCTGTGGCTGCTGCTGGGGTCTGCCCTGGCAGGCACCTTCCTCGCGCTCTACGTGGCTCATGAGTACCAGGGGGGGATCTGGGGGCACCTCTGGGAGTGGCCCTACCTAGTCGAATGGGTTCTCGGGTCCCCCACCTCAGGAGGGGGTGCCAGGTAGCTAACTGCTCTGCAAGCCCTGGGGTTCATGGGCAGCCCCTGGGGTGGGGGGCCTCAGCTCAGTCTGTCGGTGTCCACCCCAGGCCTGGAGCTCTGTGACCCCCTACATCACTTGGCCTTCTCCATGGGCATGGGCCTCTTCTCTCTGGCAGGCATGCTACTGCTGCCCGGGCTGGAGGTGCTTGCCCAGGACTGGTGCATCCTGCAGGGGCTGAGTGCCCAGGGGACTGGGCTCCTGCTGCTCTTTTGGGGGTGAGTGTCAGGAGTGGGACCAGGGCCACCGTGTAGCAGGGACAGGTCATAGAAAGCCCAGGCTAGGTGTCCTGCCCTCGGGGTCTGGGGAGCGGCTGATCTCTGCCCCTGTGGGAGCAGGAGGTGCAGCTTGGGTGCTGCGAGCCACCCTCACCCCCTTCGCAGTCTCCCAGCCCTGTTCCCTGAGTTCCCCTGCTGGCTGCTGGCTGCTGGCCATGGGGCAGCTGGCCAGAGCCGGGAAGATCCTGTGGCACTTTGCAGAGGCCAGCGGTGTGGACCCGGAGGCCAGTGCCTCGCCGGAAGGGAGCTCCCTGACAGCAGGTGGAGTACCCCCTGGGGAGGGGCACCCAGGTACCTGAGGAGGCAGGAGGGGCACGGGCCAGGCCGGCTCAGAGAGGCGCCTGACCTCTGCCCCCGCCCCTCACGTCCCCGTGGCTACAGAGCTGGTCCTGCCGTCTGCAGAGAACCCCTAGCCCCAGCCCCACCCTGTCCTTGCGCTCCTGCACAGCCACGTCACCTGGCGGAACAGGTTTATCCTGGGATTCTGTTCATAAGGAGGGGAAAGGGGGCAGCGGTGGAGTTGGGGGCGAAGGTTTGGTCCCTGAGCTCTGGGGTCTGCCGGGCCCCCAGCACAGCCCTCCCTCTCAGGTTGATTGGCCAGGGTATCATGCCCTGCTTCCTGGGCGCTCTGGCCCCACGAGAGCCATCCATCTACCTGCCCTACTTCCTGGATGCTGGCCTGGAGGCGGTGACCACAGTGATCCTGCTCCTGACAGCAGATCCCTGGGGACGCCAGCCGGTCCTGCTGCTGACCACCATGGCCACTGGCCTAGCATCCCTGCTGCTGCTCGCAGGGACCCAGTGTGAGCCCCGGCTGGCGGCCCAGGGGAGGTGACTGGGTGGCCGTCATTCCTTTTATCCCAACTATCTAGCGTGTTGTGTGCTTGGGGAAACTGAGGCCCAAAGAAGGCTGCTACTTGACAGGGATAAATATCAGGATGCGGACCAGACAGGGCACAGGGTGGGGGCAGGAGCCACCACAGGTGGGGGTGGGCTGCAGTTGCCCCACCGTGCGGAGGCCAGAACAGGGTGCAGTGGGGGGCGCGGTGGGAGAGCCCTGCTGTGTGACAGGACCCTTCAAAGGTCAGGAAGCTGGAGAAGGCTGGCAACGGGTGGGAGGGAGCTGGGCCTGAGCGGGTGCCTGTGCCCTCCACCTCCAGACCTGCCCGGCTGGGCCCTGCTGCCGCCCGCTGCGCTGGGTCTCGTGGCCTCCCCGGCCCTGTCCGAGCTCAGCTGCCTCTACGCGGCGGAGCTCCTGCCCACGGTGACCTGGTGAGCGCCCCGGCATGGGGAGCCCCCAGGCAGGGGAGGGGCCGGGAGGACACCCCCAGGCTTATGCACTCCTCCCAGCCCTCCTCCTGGGTGGGGGGTGGGGACCTGCTCAAAGAGGGCCCCGGTGCGATGTAGGCCGAGTGGGGGAAGAGACGGGAAAGCCTCACAGGCATAGCAGTCGAGGGACAAGTTGGCGCCATTTTCCTCGCTACAGAGCAAAGCTCTTCCCAGGGCGGGGAGCAGCTCTTGCCCAAACCCCTCATTTATTCCTAATTTCTGGGCGCCTTGATCTCTAAGGGCTGGCCGCGCCCCGGGGCCGGTCACCGGGGGTTGACGCAGGCGGGCGTCCGTCTGTCCGTCTGTCGGCAGGGGCATGGGCCTGGGCCTGGTGTTGGCCGCGGGCTTCCTGGGCCAGGTGGCCGCGCCCCTCTCCACCGTCCACGGCTGCCGTGGCTTCTTCCTGCGCCACGTGCTGTTCGCCACCTCCGCACCGCACGCGCTCGTCTGTGTCCCGCTGCTGCCTGAGAGCCGCGGGCACCCGCTGCCCCCGCGCCTGCCCGACGCCGAGCGCCTCCAACGCGGTCCGCTCTTCCCCGGCCGCCCGCGCCCCCAGGACCACCAGCCCCTGCTGCCGCCCCCCAGCCCCCGCGCGGCCGCCTGCGACCCTCGGCAGCACTACTCCGGCCTGGCGGAGCCCCCGCACCAGGAAGGGGTGCCCAGCTGAGCATCCCGGCGCCCCGGCCTGGGAGGGCCCCCACTGGGTGCCCGTGTCCCCGCAGTCAGGGTGGCACGCTGGGGACAGTACGGGGCGGGCGGGGTCTTTCCTCCCAGCCACGCTGTTCATGTGAGGGGAAAAAAGTGGTTCTGCAAGGGCTCTCCCTGCTCCTTCCTCCGCCGTGGCCACAGCCCCCCACCCCGCCACGCTGAGCCCCCCACGCTCCCCAGGCTCACGACCTGACTTTGGCGCTGATCCCCGAGTTGGGGCACCTTGGGATGGTGTGAGGCTGGGAGCTCCCCTCCAGGCTGACCCCTGGAAGCCCCGCTTGGGGGCATTGTGGCGCTGGAGGCCAGGGTCCACCTCGTAGAGACTATCAGGTTTTTTCTTCAAATTCGGCAAAAAGGACGGGTCGTCCTTTCAGAGGCAGACGGGGGCTGCGAGAGTGGTGAGGCAAAGGGGACAGTGGGGGACTGTGCCCCCAGCGGGGCAGCTGGGAGTGGGACTGCTTGGCCCTGGAGGTGCTGCAATCCCACCCTGGCTGCTCTATGCCCACATTTCTGGTTCTGACACTGGGACCTGGTCCACCTGCCCCAGCCAGGATCCCCCATGGTCACATGTGCCCCTGGTTCGGGGGGACGGTGCTCCTGGCTCTTTGGCTTTGGGCAGGTGGGTTCAGGTGCACACAGGAGGCAGCCTCCTGCCTCCCCGGCCTGGGAAGACTGTGGCCAGTGGCTGTCCCCTGGCCTGTCACGAATGGGCATACATGTATGCCAGCCGAGTGACGCGGGGACCCCAGTCCAGAAGGTAGTCGCAACCCTGGTCTTCGTCACCCAGGCTGGACAGGATGGAGCGCAGCATCCCCACGACAGAGCCGTCCCCTTCATAGTTATAGATGAGGGCTGTGTCGTAGGAGGGGACGCTGGGGTCACCATCTGCAGCCTCTAGGCCCTACAGAGAGGCCCCAGAGAGCTCAGGCCCTGGCTGGCCCTGCACCATCTTCCCACACTGCAGCCACTCAGGCCAGGTGGCAGGGCCCCTTCTCCAAGTCAGCCAGGGGCATGGGCACTGCCCGATGGGGCATCAAGAGGTGGCTGGGGCACAGGGTACTGCACCACTGTCAGGAGTGCCTGCTAGGGACTCAGATTCACTTGGGCAGCTCTTCTTCCTCCCCAGACCCTTGGTGCCTCACCATGAGACGGGACTGAGCTCAGCCCCATGCCCACTCCAGCCAGAAAACCTGCCCCCACTCCACCCCTGCATCTCCCCAGCCTCCCAGCTGGTCCAAGGGCCTGCAACCCTGCCTGCCCCTCGCAGGGAGAGGAGGCCCGTGGGTGGCCCCCTGCCCCCAGCATTTGGTTTCCCACGTTGTTCGGGACATCTCCCAGCCAGGGGTGGGGAGTCAGCCTCGTGGTGCCCAGAGGAGCCACCCAGATGCCGGGCTCCTGCTGACAGCGAGTGAGGACCTCAAAACAGCCCTGGGAGCTTGGGTGGCACCCAGCACCAGCATGGCACGGCCACCCATGCGCATCTACTCCTTGATGGGCCTCCAAGGTAGAGGTGGGAGTCTACGGCCGATGCCGGGTCCCAGACCAGGCCTGCCCTGGGTGTCTAGCTGCCCATGCCACACCCAACTGTGACAATCCATCCCCTCTGTCAGTGTCGGGCAGAGGGCAGCCCTGCCCTGCTCTCCCCCACGGGGCTGCTCCCCCTCCAGTCTGGCTGGCTGCTGCTCTGGAACCCTCACATCCTCGGAGGCCACCCAAGGCCACACTCTGCCCTGCCTCTGTGTCCCCCTTCCCTTCTGACCGACAGGGTGTGGGCTCTTGTTTCCTGGCCAGGCACACAGAGGACTCTCAGAAGCATGTGTCAGTGTGTATGCATGTGTGAGTGTGCATGTCGATATTTGAGTGCACTGTGAGTGTGTGTGCACATGGCTCCCAGGAGCACCTACCTCACAGATGAAGTCGGTGATGTTGACGGGGCTGCTAGGCAGCCCTCGGGGTGGCTGGGGGGGGGTCTGTGGCTGAACGGGGCGTCACAGCACAGGATTGGCCGCCCCAGAGGGACACCCGGGGCCCTCAGCCCTGTTGGGTGGTGCAGCTGGTTTGTCATAGGTGTCCTACGGGGAGCGAGGGGAGCAAACCCTGGGCCACAGGGGGAGGTGCCCATGCTGAATCTCTGGGAAGCCCGAATGGGCTCCAGGAAAGGACTGGCCTGGGGCTCCTGGCCAGCTCGAGGCAGCCCTTCCTCAGGCTCAGCACCCATGCCACCCTGTCCCTCACCTGGTCTTCCTTCACGTCCCCCAGGTCGTGATAGTCCAGGACGTTGTCCCGTGGGTCGTCGTCCAGTGGCCTGTGCAGAAGGGTCTTGTCCAGAGGCTGCCGGGGGAACCTCCCAAGGAGGGCAGCCAGGAGAAGGAGCACTGGGCAGGGAAGAGGCGGGAGGCTGGGGCCGGCGGGAGGGGGAGGGGGCGGTGCCTGAAGGAGAGGGGCAGGGTGGGGCCCACGCAGCAGCAGGGCGGCGCTGGCCCGATCGAGGAGCAGGGCCCGGAGGCTGAGGCCGGCGGGGGGACGGGGTCGGGAGGGGAGGTGGCGGGGTGGGGCTCACGCAGCAGCAGGGCGGCGTTGGCCCGCTCGAGGAGCTGCGCCCGGAGGCTGAGACCGGCAGGAGGGCGGGGCCGGGAGGGGAGGCGGTGGAGCTGTCGGGGGCGGGGCGGGGCTCACGCAGCAGTAGGTCGGCGCTGGCCCCAGTGCAGTGAGCAGAGCCGGGAGGCTGAGGCCGGTGGGAGGGCGGGGCGGGGCTCACGCAGCAGCAGGGCGGTGCTGGCCAGCCCAGCGACCAGGGCCCGGAGGCTGAGGCCGGCGGGAGGGCGAGGCAGGGCTCATGCAGCAGCAGGGTGGCGCTGGCCAGCGCAAGGAGCAGGGCCCCGAGGCTGAGGCCGGCTCCCGCGGCCTGGCGCGCAGTGTTGGCGGGCAGGCAGGCGCCGTCCTGGGCGCAGCGGCACAGGGTCACGTTCAGGGACTGCTCGCGCTGCCGGAGCGGCTGTCCTGAGTCCCGGAGCAGCAAGCTGAGGCGGAGCAGCCCCTTGGCGACCCAGAGCCGCGACCGCAGCCGCGCATGGCTCGCTGCGGTGGGGGGGGGGGGGGCGCCGTCAGCGGATGGCGGGCCCGCGGATCCCGGGCCTCACCGTTAACCTGAGTGACGCTCCAGTTGCGGGCGAGCTCGGGGACCCCGGGGCTCAGCTGGAAGTGGAAGAGGGCCACGTGCGGGGTAGGTCCTCGTCCGTGGCCCCGAGCAGGAAGCCGGGGCCCCGGCTGGGGTCGCCGCACAGGCTGCCGGCCAGCGGGCTCAGCACGGGCGCGTGGTCGTTCACCTCCTGGATCTGGATGGACAGGGTGCCGGTGGCCGTGCGCAGCGGGGGGCTGCGGGCGGGGGCACTGGCTGGGCTCGTCGTGCCCCCACCCTGAGGGGGTGTCCCAGCGGCGCCCCACCCGCGCGGCCACTCACCGTCGTCGCTGGCCAGGATGATGGCCCGGTACCAGCCGCTCTTGAGGAAGGGCGAGGCAGGGCTGAGCACCCGCCGGGTCTGGATCCGGCCCGTGGCTCCATCCACCTGCAGCCAGTCCTCAGGGTCATAGTCCTTGGGGTAGCTGGGGGCGGGTGGGGTGGCTCTGAGTCTCCCCCACCCCGGGGTCTTCCGCACCTCCCCAGGCTGGCCCCCTCGGCCCTCAGCTGGCGCTGGTACCCCTGGGGAGGTGGGGGTGGGGGGTGGGGGGCAGCCAGGACCCCCAGGTGGGTGCCCACACAGCTCAGGCAGTCTGGCTGATGGGAACTGACTGGCCAAGGCGGCCCCTGTGGACGGAGCCCGTCCTGCTCAGGGACTCCAGGGCACTCCACATGCCCCCCACTGCCCAAGCACCTGGGCCCCAGGCCTGGCCGGGAAGGAGGGGTGAAGCCGTCTGCACCCCCCACTGCCTCACCCCAACAAATGCAGATGCCCCAACCTGAGCCTCTGTAGGTGTTGGGTATCAGAGTCTCGGGCAGAGAAGATGGCCACGTGGGTCCCCAGGGCCGCCCCCTCAGCCAGGCTGGTCCGAAGTGCGTTCTCCAGGAACTGGGGGGCCTCGTTGGCATCCTGCACCTGCACGCTGATAACGGCCTGGCCCCACCTGACTTTCAGGGTGGCCACATGCAGCGGGGCCTCGTTCTGCACTGCCACGCAGAGCTGGTGGAGCGCGCAGCTCTCATGGTCCAGGGGCTGTGGGAGGAGCAGGGCTGATGGCGTCTGCCTGGCACGCGGGCACCCACCCTATCCCGGGGCAGGCCCGAGATGGCCAAGGCCCAGGGCAACAGCTTCCGGACTTGTGCTGAGAGCCCTGCACTCTCTCCTTCCCTTTCTAACCTTGAAAAATAAAAAGTGTGCACAAAGGTAAAAATAATAGGACAGGTAGCCACCACCCCAACCAAGTTTGCTGGGTGCCACGAGATCAGCTCCGTGGGTGGGCAGCTGCGCAGGTGCGCTGAGGCTCTGAGCAGTCACCACCTCGCAGGTAGAGCCCAGCCTGCACCCCAGCCGTGCCTGCCCCCTGCCATCGCGAGGCCCATTCCCCACAGAAAATCCCTTTATGTGTGTGCACTTATGTGTCCATGTGTGTCTGCGCATGTGTGTGTACACACACCCACATAGCCACCCCTGGCTGTGCCTCGGGCCGAGCCCTGCTTGCAGAGGTGCGCCGCATGGCCCACCTATGTTGATTCCGCCTGGCACACACGCAGAACGGTGGGGGGAGCAGGTCCTGGGGCTGCACCTTCTCCCCCCTCCTGAGGACACACCCAGAATCTGTACCCAAGTCCTTTCCTCGCGTCAGTGCTGGCAACTCAGAAATGGGGGTCCCTGCCGCCCCCTGCCCTCCACACCACACATGATGGGGTGCCCCCTACCTTTGCCACAGACAGGATGCCCGTGTTGGTCCCGGGGTCTGTGTGGATGGTGAAGCGGCCGTCGGGGTCACCCTCCAGGATGGAGAAGCTGGCCACGCAGTTGGGGGAGCCTGGCAGGTCCACACGCTGCACCTCGAGCCAACGTCCATGCCACTCACAGCCTCCACTGCCTCCAAGAAAAACTGAGGAAAGCGTCCTGGTTACCTGCAGGATTACAGAGTGGGGGCCTCCCACAGCCTGGGTGCCAGGGATCACTCACCTCGGTCTGGACCCCCTTCTCCCAGCTCCCCTCTGCACCCCCATGCTGCGGGAAAGATGCCCTAACTGCTTCCTCACCTTCTCCACGCCCCCGGGAAGCCCCGTGAGCCTCTGTGTATGCAGATGCTGGGGAGCTCCCTACTCCCGGGAGGCAGGGCACCCAACCCCACAGCAGGGGCCTGGGGAAAACCAGCCCCTCCTCCCGGCCCCCGGGGCTCCCAGGCACCCCTCCAGTCTCTCAACTTTGGCCCCACACTGGGACTCTGTGCCTCCCACGGGGCAGCCCTGGGGGGGTCACCTCGTCCCTGGTGAACTCAGGAACGTGGTCATTGATGTCGTCGAAGGTGATGAGGGCACAGGCCATGGCAGTGAGGCTGTACCCAAACATGTCGGCCACCTGCAGGGTCAGGTTGTCCACGGTGACCACCTGGGGGATGGGCGGTGGCATGAGAGGGTGCTGGGGGCCCTTCAGGATGGGGGGGTCAGTCCCTCCAGGGCAGCCCTACAAGCGTCCTGAGGCCCCCAAGTCTGAGCGTCCTGCCCTGTGTCCAGGCAGGGGCCAGGCAATGACACGCTGTCAGCTGCTGATTCGGAGCCCAGGGGCCATGCTGGGTAGAATCATGGACATGGTCCATGGGCCGGGACAGGCCAGCACTGACACACTGGTCCCTGCCCCTGGGGACCATGATTTTGTGGCAGGGGCCAAAAGAAATGGACAAGGCCCACACAGACAGCAAGTGACCAGACAGAGCTCCATGCTGGGCAGCTGTGGGTAAACTGAGGCTGGGCCGGGTCTCAGGAGGGTTTCCCAAGAGGAATCTTCAGGCAGCAGGAGCAGTAGGTGTCCCAATAGGAGGTAGAGATGCACAAAAGACAGACAGACAGACGGGCAGACAGAAATTAGTCACTCCAGAGTGTGCCACGCAGGAAGGGAGGGGCCCTGTCATGTGCTCAGCAGGCGGATGGGAAGACACACTCCCCTAGGACTTGGGCTCTTCCCCTGGTCACTGTCCCCACTGAGGGCAGCACATGGCCAGACCAGACTCTGACTGGGCTGGGCATGAGTCCACAGCCAGCGGCCGGGCATTTGCAGCATCTTGGGGGGTGAGGGGGGACAGTGTCCCTCCAAAAGACAGGTCTGCGTCCTCACCCCAGGTGCCATGGGGGTGGCCTTGTTTGGAAAGAGGGTCTTTGCAGACGTCATCCAGTTAAGACGAGGCTGAACTGGGGCTGGGGGCCCTGGGGGGGACTCTGGACAGAGGCACACACGGGAGAGGTGCCTGGAGGGCCGCGTCCACAGGTGGGCAGACTGCATGGCTGGTTGTGGGGGGCTCACCTCGCGGTCCAGCTCCACTTGCACGGTGCAGATCTCGCCTGTGAGCTCGTCGATGCTGAAGAGCTTGGGGCCCCCCTGTGCCATGATGGAGTACCGCAGTGCCGCGTTGTCCATTTCGGGGTCGTCGGCGTCCATGGCCTCGGCCCGGGTCACGAAGGTGCCTGAGAAGAGCAGGGGGTGCGTGGGGGCAGGAGGTGCCGGGGCCAAGCTCAGGGGGTCGTGGGGCCTGGGGGCCCATACTGCTGGCAGTGGTCGGCTCTGGGTGCCGGGTGCAGCCCTGGCCTCCGGGCACCTCTCCCCAAGCTGTGCGGGCCTTGGCCTGGCTTGGGCCACGTGGGTGAGGCTGGTGTCTCCTTCTACCTGCGTGGCCCCAAGCCCTTCACAAAGGGGTCCCCTGGGAGATGGCCGAGGGGCTGAGAAGAGCAGGCCGCAGGCCCCCAGCTCCCACCCCAGCTGCATGGCATGTGCTGCCTGAGACCCGGGCAGCTCCGGGTCAGCTCGCAGGAGAGGGGGCTGCAGCCAAGCCCCCTGCAGCTGTCCTCACCTGAGGCACAGGGCCGCCACCACACCCCACCCACCTGCCTGAGATGTGAGACACTAAACCAGCAAGGGGGCAGGAAGCACACAGCTGGGGGCACAGGGTGCTCCTCCCGCACAGCAGCCTCTTTGCCCGGGATGCGGGGGTGGGGGTGCTGGGGGCACGGGGGGGGGGGCCCAATCACGCGCGAGAGAAGCAGCCCCACCAGCGCCAGCTGGACGGACCCCGTGCACACAGGTGCTGCCGGCAGGGTCCAGGGGTAGGGGCCGCTGGGGTGAAGGCCGAGCTGGAGCATGGGGTGGGGACCCCTGAGCCACGCAGCCCCCAGCCAGGGGCCCTGGGCCAGGCGCTCCCACCTGGGCTGGCAGCCCACGCCAGTCGGGCAGACACGGTTCCCCGCGGCCATGCCGCTGCTCGGCCAGAGAAGAGAAGCGAGCTGGGGACAGAGGGACACGGAGCATAGTCGCAACAACCTGAGGCCCGCCAGTCAACAGAACCCCTGCCTGGGGGACGGGGACAGGGGAGGGAACGGGGGCAGGGCCAGGGATTGGGGGACAGGGACGGGAAAACAGACCAGATTAAAGGAGGCGGAAGAGGCCGTATGCTGCAGGCAGTGCACGAGGCAGCACCGCTTTTGCTAAAAATAGGTTCTGCAGAGGGCGGCAGATGGGAGGGTTAGGGTTAGGGTTGGGTTAGGGTTGGGGTTGGGGTTGGGGTTAGGGTTTAGGGTGGGGGTTGGGTTAGGGTTGGGGTTGGGGTTAGGGTTAGGGTTAGGGTTACGGGCACGCCACAGGAGCAGCAGTCCTAAAAGCCACAGGCTTGGCAGGTCCCAGGTCTCGGCCCCTTCAGGGATGAAGCGGGACCTGGGATGGGACCCGGGCTCCCCACGCAGCCCACCTTGAAGCAGTTCTCTTCTGGCAGTCCAGCATGGTGTTGAGGAAGACCTTCCCGGAGAACTTGTCCATGGAGAAGATGCCCCGGAGCTCCTCATCCACACCGGGGCCCTGGATGCTGTAGATGATGCTGCCCAGCTGCTGCTTGTCAGACTTGATCTGCGTGGGGAGACAGGCAAGGGGAGGGTTGGGAGCCCCTCCATGCTGAGGGCAGGGGAGATGCAGGCACCCTGGGCCTAGGGGTGGGGACGCCTCAACCTCAATCCAGAGTAGTGCTGGCACAGGGGGGTCCTGAAGCCTCCCCCAGAACACAGCCTGGGCGGACATGGGCCCTTGTCTCTAGGGCCTCACCCGAATCTGTGGGTCCACAGGGAAGTGTGTGCGGGGGTGGGGAGAGTGTGCATGGGGGAGCGTGTGCACGGGGAGGGGGAGTGTGTGCACAGGGGAGGGTGTGCACAGGGGAGGGTGTATGCAGGGGGAGCATGTGCACAGGGAGGGGGGAGCATGTACGGAGGGGGAGTGTGTCACAGGAGTGTGCCCACGGGGGAACACCCTTGGGGCAGAGGGAGTGCAGGGGCGTGTGGCCCTGGTTGTGGGGAGGTCTGAGCCCTGCTTTCAGCCCAGAACAAGAAAGCCCTGGGGGAGAAGGGGGGAGCTGGGCCCAGGGTTCCCAGAAGACATTTGGGAACAGGAGTGGGGGTGGGGTGGGGGTGGACAGAGCCTCCATGCAGACCTTTGAGGGACGAAGAGGACACCTCAGCTCCTGCCCTGCACGTCCCGCCCTGTGCCCCCTGCCCCTCACCTGCACCAGGGTGTAAGGGATGCGCTTGTAGTTTTCAGACACGCTGATGGAGGGGATGACCCAGGCTCTCCGCACACGCCTGGGCACCTGGTGCCAGGGGTACAGGGTGCTGGGACCCCCGGGGACTCCTCGAGACAGGCCCAGGCCCTGCAACAAGAAACCAGAGCATGGTCGCACCTGGCTGGCGCTGGGCGGGGGGCACCAGTTCCACTCACATCTGCCACAGCCCCGGAAACCCCTCCAGCCGCCCCTCCCAGGGACCCCAGTCCGGGGCTGCCCCAGGCACTGACTGTGCTTTCCGGTGTTCAGGATTGGGGTTCTGAGCCCTTGGTGCCCAAGTCCAGGTTTGTGTGTCTAGGGGCGCAGGGCTCGGCCAGGAGGGGCAGTGGGGAGTTTCGGGATGGCTGCGCAGCACAGAGGTGGCCGAGCAGGTCTGGGAGTCACAGATGAGTGGGCGCCACTGCTGCACCCTGCCAAGGGGGGCCCACAGTGTTGAAGAGGCCAGGCCCCCGACATTTCCCTGACAGCTCCCAGCATGCTGGCCCACCAGGGACCCCACAAGGTGTGTGGGGGTGGGGGTGTCTGTGGGCCCTTCAGAAGAATGGAGCAGCAGCAGGGACTGCGCACACCTGGGGCCTGCGGGGCAGACCCAGCAGCTTCCCTGGTGCTGTGTGTGGGGTGGGGACAGCAACAGTCCTGCAAGCAGGAGCCTCGACCTGGGGGAGGCAGTCAGCACCCAGGCCTTCACTGGGCACGTACAGGCCCGCGCCCCCCCTGTGGGCACCCCTCCCCATGAACCCCTCCCCACAGGCCCTCTCCCCACAGGGCCCCTCCCGCCTGTGCCGTTTTCCTCGAGCTGTGGATGGCCGTGGGATTCTCACCCCAACACTTCAATTCCAGGAAATGGGGCCCCTTGGGGTGCGCTCCCTCCCTCTCTGGACCCCGGGCCCTGCTGCCTGGGCCGGCCAGCAGTGCAGAGGGACGGAGGGAGGACGGCCGAGATGGGGCTGCTGCGCCCCGTTCTGTTCCAGAGCTGGGGAGACCTGGGACCCAGAGCGCGGTGGGCAGGCGGAGAGACGCCCCGGGTGGGGTGGGGGGGCAGCCCGGGCCTGGGAGCGGGGCGGGGTGGGGAGGCAGCCCCTGCGGCTGCTTCAAGGCACTCCCCCCAACTGCTCCCCAACCGCGCGCGGCTCTCTGCTGGGACCAGGAACGCCCCCCTCCCGTGGGGAGACGGAGACCCCCAGGGACTGCCAGGCAAGGCAGTGGCGGCACGGGCACCGGCCCCCCGAAACACCCTGATTTCCTGGGACCGTCCTGAGCTCCCCTCCGTCCCGGGTGCACGGTCTATGAAGTCGCAGGAACCCCAGACGCGCGCCCCTGGGGAAGTATGAGGCAGGCGCCCGCGGGCCCCTGGGACAGGCCGCCACCAGCCTGGCGGGGGGGTTGGTGGCCTTCGTGGTGGCTTGAGCTGCCCGAGGACACGCTGCCCACCAGCCAGCACTGCCCCGGGCTCCGGGGCCGCCCACGGCCCAGCACCCGCAGCAACTCCAAGAACATGAAAAGCGCGATCGCGGTGGGGGGGTCAGGTCCCCGTGTGGGTCTGGCGCAAGGCCGCCCGCTCGCCTTCTTGGTTCTGCCCCGTGAGCCCCCAGGCCCTGGGCACTGCACGGCCCACGCAGCCGCTCAGCCTCTGCCC
Source organism: Tamandua tetradactyla (assembly GCF_023851605.1). Lineage (NCBI taxonomy): Eukaryota > Metazoa > Chordata > Mammalia > Pilosa > Myrmecophagidae > Tamandua > Tamandua tetradactyla. The sequence goes on from NC_135328.1 coordinate 139,250,217, forward strand.
TCAGGAGGCGCAGAGATGTGGGGTCTTCCCAGGGCCCCCCACGCATGTGAGGCTGCCCGGGCTGGGGCCCTGTGCAGAACCGCCCACTCAGATAGGGGGGTCAGGGCTGGGGGCCGAGTGGGCTGGGGATGAGAGATGGGGCTAGGGGCCTGGCTCCCTGTGGGACCCCCAGGCTTGCCCACCTCCCTGCCCCACACCCCAAGCCCGAGTCAGGAGGGTTGGGGTCCACAGAGAGGGCGGCCCTTCCGAATCCTTGGCCCCTCCCCTGCAGGTCAGCGGGGAGCCGGGAGCACAGGGCAGCCCCAGGCCCCTTCCCCTGCTGATGTTCCCGAGGGTGGGGGGCTCCAATCTGGGGGGCGGTGATGGCCCGGACCCTGAACTCCAACCCCGTCGGCTTTTCTGCCCAGCTGTATCCACCCAGTCAGGAATCAGACTCCCTTCTTCCCAGCGGCGAGCAGGCGGAGCGTGGCTGGGGTCGTGGGTGGCAGGTGGGAGCTGGGGGCCTGCTGGCCCTACTCAGGTTGGGCTCAGACAAGTGTACCCCTCTGAGCCTTGGGCTCCCTTTTGGAAAGATGGGCCCCGGGGAGCAGAGTGCAGGGGGTGCCGGGAGGAGGCAGAGCCGGACCTGTGGGGCCACATCCAGGGGCGCCCCGGGAGGGGCAGGGCTGGAGGGCTGGGGGTCCGGGGACTGGGGAATGAGAGGTGGCCTCACGTGCCTCTGCCTCACCTGCAACCCTCGTCTCCCCACTGCCTGGTCCCAGGATGCGGCCCAGCCCCTGGGGAATGGGTTCGTCTTGTCCTCTGCTGCGCCCCCAGGCTGGCCCCCAGCAGGGCCTCGTGCATCTGCTGATGAGGAGACGGTGGCAGCCACTGCCTCTGTGGTGGCTGATATGCTCACTTGGCTGGGAGGACCCCAGGCACTGGGCAGGTGATGGCCCTGAGCTCCTCAGGCCCGCACTCCCACAGGAAGCCTCCTGCCCAGTGACAGATGGCCGTGCAGCCTTTGGGCCCACCTCAGGCAGGGCAGGGGCTCCTTGCCAAGGCACCGGCTGCCTCCAGGCCAGGGGAGGCCCTGCTGCTAAGCGGGACTCACCAGCCCAGGCAGGAGCCAAGCGGCAGGGCTGGTGTGGCACGGGGATGCCTTCCTGCTCAGGCCTCACTCCCCCTCCCGCCCCTTCCCCTCCCTCCACCCTCCCCATCCCGCATTTCCCACACTCCCCCTCCCCCCGCCTCTTCTCTCCACTCCCCACCCCCCCACCCCATTCCCCATCTCCCTATCCCCGCTCCCCCACTCCCCGGCAAGGTTCAGAGAGGCTGGGCTGCTGGTGAAAGGCCACACAGCCGAAACGTGGCAGCCAGACCTGCAAGGGATCACCCAGAGCACTGCAGGGCCCGAGGACCCTCCAGACCCCCAGGCTCAGCGGAGTGGACCCTGGCTCTGCAGAGCCCATGTGGTCAAGCCCTTGTCCCTGTCCAGGTGCTGCCAAGCCTGGCCCCTCCGACCCAAGCAGAGCCGCTGGCCATCTCCCTGGCGCCCAGCAGGCCCCCCAGACTTGCGGCTTTGGCTTCAGCAGCTTCTCTACCCCACAGTGGGTGGAAGGCGGGCCCGCAGCCACCTTGGGGGTAGGGACACACCCCCATGACAAAACCACATCCATGGACCTTCGGCTTCCTGGACGGAATGGACAGCAGACCCACTGCCCTCGAGCCCATGCTGTGGCCCTGCCCCTAGCCGAGGACCCTGAAGGAATGGTCTTGAAGCTTTAGGAGGGTCCTGGGCTGCGAAGTCCCAAGCCCTGCGCCCAGCACCCCAGGGACTGCTGAGACCACCTCCCTCAGGGCTTCCTACCTGCCAGGCTTGAGGGGTGCCTCATAAGCACCCTGATTCCCAGAAGAGGAGGCCAAGGCTAGGATGGCTGCTAGCAGGGGCCGTGAACCCTCAAGCCACAAGCCTGTGGCCAGGCTTCCTTCCGGCGCTTTCCCGGCCCCTGGCACCATGGCTTCCATGCTCAGGGCCTGGTCAGGGTCGCCCCGGGTGCCCTCCGCGCTGTGCTGTAGCACAAACCCACTGGCCCTAGGAGCCCCCACTTCTCCGCCTCGCCCTGCTGCCGGCTCTCAGGAGGTCCTGGGGACCTGTGTTCAGCTCAAGGAATCTCATGCCTGGTCCTGACTGAGAAGCCCTGGGTGGAGGTGCTGCCCCATGGGGCTGAGACTGAGCCAGGTGGGGGCAGGAGATGCCCAGCCTGGGCCCCTCTAGCTTCTGAGGCAGAGCCCCTCCCCCGGGCTGGAATCCAGCCCTCAGTTTCCTGGATAGCCCAGCAGGTGGCGAGAGTGCCAGGAAAGGACCCAGCTGTCGGCCTGGCCCCAGGGGCCACCCTGTCCCGCTACCACAGGCTTTCAGGCTGCCGAGAAGGCAGAGGCCAGACAGGCCAAGGGTAGGGAGAGGTGGGGGCTCAGCAGTTCCCCCATCCTTGCTGGGAGACACATGTCTTCCCACGGGTGGGGGCGAGCTCTGTGTGCCCCCAGCCCCACCCAGGGCTCCAATCTACACTGGACAGAGCACAGGCCCAAGGGCCACTTCCCTCTGCTGCCTGGGTGACCCTCCAACTGGCAGGCAGTCCCTCCTGCTGGCCCTGGGGGGTGTGCTGTATCCTGGGGGCCCAGGACTGGACATGGTGTTTCCTTTCTCCTCCCCCCACGGACACACTGCCGCTGCCACACAAAGTGTGGGGCCAGTACCCCTGCACCTTCTTGTGGGTCCCAGGTGTGGGCCAGCCTACCGGGGGCACAGGGTGGTGAGCTCACCCGCTGGGAGCCCCCTGAGGGTCAGACAGGCCAGGGGAGGTGGGTCCAGGGCCCAGGTGCCCAAGCGAGGGCGGGGGCTGCACGTCCAGGCCATCCCGGGAAAACCAGCTTGAAAGCTGAGCGGGTGGGGGAGGGGCCGGTTCCTGTTGCACACACTTGGCAGACCCAGGAGACCCCCTCCCAGTGGAGCTCATGGGAGCCCCATGTGCTCCCCCCACTCCTGGAGACCTGCCTCCAGCTGTCTGGGGAGGGGGCGCATTTTGCAGTAGCCCTGGGAGAGGCAGAAGGAAGGAAAAGTTCAGAGGCGTCTAACTCCCCTTCCCCCAGAAAAGTCCACTTGGGGTCCCATGGAAAGGCAGTGCCAACCCCCAAAGAGAAGGAGGCTTTCACCAGTGTGCGGCCCCCACATTGCACGTGGTGCAGTTGACGGGGAAGTGCTATGCTAAGAACAAGCGGGGGGGGGGCAGCACTGGGGGCTCAGCACCTTCCGAAGGGGATCCCAATGTGTGTGGGCGGCGGGTGGGGTGTCCAGGCCCTGCCGAGGGGCGGGCCCCCAGGCAGAGGGCGGGAGCAGTGGCAGCCGTGGACAGTCAGGGGCAGGCGGCTGTCTCTGCAGGGCTGGCTGGCCAGGCACCTGGACGGTGGCCGGAGGGTGAGACCCAAGCCTGCCTGCCTGGCCCCTTGGGAAGCCCTGGGGGTGCTGCCTGATCCGCACCCGGCACAGCCTCGCGGACACCTGCCCGCCCTATGCGCCCACGCGCTGCCAGGGAGGAGGCGTCCGATTGGCAGCTCTGAACCCACAGATGCTCCAACCACGGTCGGCCCCGGCCCCCTGAAGGCAGTGGGTCCCTAAGACCCACCCACAGTGCGGACTGGGGGCTCTGAAGGCCTGCCCGCACCCCAGAGAGAGCTGAGTACAAGGGGTCGAGGGCGGAGATTTGTGGGGCCCAGGCCCCACCCTGCCCCCTGCAGCTTTTGCTGAGCTCTACGCAGACACAAAGGCATGGCCAGCTGTCCTGGCCGGAGACGATGTGGGGGCACGCAGGGTGGGGGGGGGTGGGGGCCTGGGTGTTCAGGGGAGCCCCTGCTGTCCCGGCATGGGGGTGATGGGGTGGAGGGTTTGGACACTCCCAGGCCTGGCCCTCCTGGGGGACACCATGCTGCGCCCCTGCTAAAGTGGGAGCCTGGGGGGCTCCAGCTGGGCCCTCCGTTCTGGGTGATCCCATCAAAGTCCCTCCATCTCCCTCCTCCCCACACCTGGGACTCAGCTGGGCATGGAGCAGCCTCCTGGGGGAACACTGCCCCACCCCAGCAGCCCAGCAGCCCACCCGAGGCCCCTCAGCTTGCAGGACCCCCGAAAGGCAGTGGGCGAAGCCTGGGGCGCCCCACGTTATGGCTCGGGGAGCAGGCTCTCCCCAAGGGGTGCAAGGCCTTACCTGGACCAGCAGCCCGAGAGCGAGGAGGAGCGCGGCGTCCATGGGCAACTGTCCGGGCTCAGTGGACAGCGGCGCCTCCTGGTCGCGACCCGAAAGGCGGCCTCAGCACAAGTGTGGCGGGGCTGGACTGGGAGGCAGCAGGTGGGCGGGTGGGTGGGGCCGGGAGGCAGCACGTGGGCGGGTGGGTGGGGCAGAGGCTGAGTGACAGCACGGCATGCAGGGCTTTTGGAGTCAGACGGTGGGCAGAGGCTCAGGCGGGGTGCAGAGACTGCCCAAAAAATGGGGTGGGGGTAGGTTAGGGACCGGATTGGACTCACTCACTCACTCACTCACTCACTCTTGGGTTGTGAGCACTTGGCCGCTGGGGGCTTGGCAGGGCTCTCCGCCTGGAATGCGCGCCCCTCGCTCTGCTGGGGGCTGGTTCCCTGGGCCCCTGGGTTCGGGTTTCGGGAGAAATGCACCTCCTCACCCTATTGAAAGCCAGCGCCTGCCCTTGCCAGCAAGGATCGCATCTGTCGTTTCCCTGGTGTCTCCCTCAGGGTGGGAGCCCCACAGGGGCTCAACTCATGTGTCAACTTGGCCAGGTGGTGGTACCCGTTTGTCTGGTTGGACAAGTGCTGGCCCGTCTGATGGGATGAGGGCATTTCATAGAATTAAATCATGATCATGCCAGCTGCATCCACAGCTGATTACATTTGTAATCAGCCAGAGGAGAGTGTCTTCTGCAATGAGTGATGCTTAATCTAACCACTGGAAGCTTTTAAGGAGGATTCAGAGAAGACAGTTGGTCTTCCTGCTTCGGCTGCAAGCCTCTTCTGTGGAGTTCGTCCAGACCCTCCATCAGAATCATTGGCTTCACAGCCTGCCCTGCGGATTTTGGACTCTGCATCCCCACAGTCATGTGAGACACTTTTATAAATTTTATATTTGCGAGTGTTCCCTGTTGATTGCTTTAGAGAACCTTAATACGATGTGATACCCAGAACAAAATGCCTTGAACCAGGGTATATTTTCACCACTTCATAGAAGTGGGAGATAGATCCTTCATTCTTTCTGTTGTCCAGAAGTCAACTAATATGCCCTAAAAATGTAACAGATTTTCTAGCGTTCACATTCTGATCTGAAATATATTATATGTACTACCAACCAACTTACCTCAATCTTATTTGTCCTCTAAATTTATATCATAAACATTATACAAATATTAACCCTATATATTCTTTCAAAGCAGAGTATGAGAATTCAGCCTCTCATTTCATGTTATTAATCCATTTTTAAAATAGGTTTCACCCCACTAATTTTCAATATACCTACTTATTCCAGAGCCCGAGATTATTTTCCCCTGTGGGAAAGTCAGGGTCTTTTGACTGTACCAAGTCTTCTGCAACCGAGGTGACAAGAGACATCAGCTGAACTTGGTCAAAATTTGGTCACCAAGGGGATCAAATAGAGATGGTAAAATCAAACAGAAGAGGAACAGGAAAGTTTTTTGAATTTTCTCTTCATCTTTGGTCATGTGTCCATGGAGAACATTTTCAGAATTAATTTCAAATACTTGTACTTTTGCAAAAATAAAAAGAACAGGGCCATTTTCTGTAGATGCTATTTGTTTGGTTACTTTCCAATTTTATAACTTGAGTGTCAAGTCACTTATTCTATTTGGGCTTTATTTTTGTGTTTGTCCATTCTTTGCAGCTTTTTTTTTACAGATATATTTTATATACCACAAAATTACTCAATGTAAGTGGATGATTCAATGATGTGCTGGTTTAAAAACTGTTATGTATCCCAGAAAAGCCATGTTCTTTTAACCCAGTTTTGTGGGAGGCAGACTTATTGTTTAGGGTTGGACCCTTTGATTAGGTAGTTTCCATGGAGATATGACCCCACCATCCAAGTGGGTCTTAATACATTTACTGGAGTCCTTTAAAAGAGCTCACTCATGGCCAAGAGGGGTCAGACACAAATACAATGGCTGCTAAGCAAGAGCTCACAGAAATAGCCAGAACCTGGAGAGAGCCATGGGGCAAACTCTGGATTTCACCTCTTAGCTTCCTTTGGCTCTCTCCAGGTTCTGGAGATGCTTGGAGATAAAGCCACTGAAATCAGAAGCTGGAAACAATGAACCAGTAGCGAGGACTTCTGGTGCCAATCACATGCTTTCCCAGCTGACAGAGGCATCCTGGATGCTGGCTGTCTTTCCTCCAAGAAGGTATCCTCTTGTTGGTACCTTAATTTGGACACTGTCATGGCCTTAGAACTCTAACTTGTAACTTAATAAATTCCCTTTATAAAAGTGAATCCATTTCTGGTATATTGCATTCTGGCAGCTATAGCAAACCAAAAAAAATGATACCTAATAAATTTATGTAATTGTGCTAGAATCACCACAATTCTGGAGTAGCACATAATTTTCACTAACCCTGAACACTTCCCCACCCCATGATTTTTTTGCAAGCCCTTTAACAGGCAATCCTATCTCTAACACCCTAGCTCCTGAAAACAGCTGTGGATTATCTTTATAAACCTGCCTTTTCTGTATATTTTATGTAAATGGAATTATATAGCTTACACATTTTTGTATCTGAACTCTTTTACTTATTACAGATGCTGGAAAACTGCAGCAATACAAATAATTTTTTTTTTAATGATTTTCTTGAACACTGCTTTGGGAGATTGAATTATGCATTTGGGGCTGGGTGGAGAGTCTCAATCTGTTCTCCTGTGGGGTTGAAGCCATTGTAAGTAGGATCTTTTGAAGATTGTGCTGTTGGTTAAGGTGTGGCCCTACTGAATGAGGTTGGGCTTTAATCTATATTCTGGAGTCTTTCATATGCAGAAGAAATTCAGACAGTGCCAGAAACCCATGTGGAGGAGCCAGAAGCAGGAAGTTCACTGAACCCAGAAAAGAAAGGGGAAGACATCACCATGTGACCACAAAGCCAAGGAAACCCGAAACTGTTGGCCAGCCAGATTGCTATCAACCCTGGAGAAATCAAGCCTTCCAGCCTCTGAAATCATATGCCAATAATTTCCTGTTGTTAAGGCAACATATTGGGTCATATTTGCCATAGCAGCCGGGACACTAATACAGTGTCGTTCCCATTCCCTTGTGCATTGTCTATGGCTGCTTCTTTGCTACAACAGGGAGTGACTGTAACAGAGACCTGCGAGGTCTGCAAGGCCTAAACTATTTGCTACCAGGCAGTTTAAGAAAGGACTGAGCATAATGTTTTGAGCTTCATCCATCTGATAATGTGTATTGATAGTTCATTCATTTTATTGTTGAATACTATTCTGATATATGAATATATCTCATTTTGTTTATCCATTCACCAATTGATGGATATTTGGAATGTCTTCATGTTTTGACTATAATAAATAATTCTGTAATATATGTTCACATACAAGTTTTTTGTGCTGACGTTCATCCCCACCCACTGTAGATTCCTAGGAAAGGAATTATTGAGTTGTGTGATAACTATATATGTTACTTTTCAAGAAACTGCCAAATTATTTTCCAGCGTTTCTTTACCATTTTCTATCCATTCCAGCAACATATGAGCCTTAGTTTCTTCACATCTTTGCCAACTTGGTATTATCTTTCACATCATCAGCATTGTAGTAGGTGAATGGTACTCTAAACCTGTGCTCATAGTTTGAATTGTATAATTTGATTACTGGTATCAGACAGCTTTGCATATGCTTTTTAGCTACATAAATGTCTTCATTGTTGAAGGCCTATTCAAGTATTTTGTACATTTTTAAGTAGGGTTGTTTGTCTTCTTATGTAAGACTTCTTAATATATTCTGACTACAAGTCCTTTAATAGATGAATGATTTGGAAATATTTTTTCTCCAATGTGGTTTGATGTTCTATTTTAATGTTTTCTTTTGAAGTGCTGAAAGTTTTTAAATTGCAACAAAGGCTGATTTGCTTTTTTAAAAATACTTTTATTGTCTGTTCATTTGGTGTCACATCTAAGAACTCTTTTCTAATCCAAGGTCATACAGATTTTCTTCTATGGTTTCTTTTAAGAAGAGCTCTTCTACTGGATCTTATGTATAGATCTATAATCTATTTTGAGCTTTTTTAATGTATAATGTAAGGTAATGGTTTTTAATTTTTATTTGTGGGTTGTTTTTGTTTGTTTGTTTGTCTTTTGCATATAGACATCCAATTGTCTTGACACCTTTCATGAAAAGATGATCATTTTCTCATTGAATTGTATGGGCACTTTTGTCAAAAAGCAATTAACCATTGATGTAAAGGTTAATTTCTGGACTCTCAATTCTTTTCTATTGACCTTTAAGCCAATCCTGTTGCCAACAGTACAGTCTTCATTGTTCTAACTTTATAGTATGCTGGAAATTGTGCATGTAAGTTGTCCAACTTTCTTCAACTTTACTGAAAATGTTTTGGCTTCTAGGATATTTGCATTTTTATCAATTTTAAACACCTACAAAAGAGTTTTGATAGGATTCTGTTAAAATCTATAGATCAATATTGGGAGAAAATAATGTCTTAACTTCAACTCTTCCAACCATGAGCATAGAATTTCTTTACAGTTATTTAGATTTTTAATTACTTTCAGGAATATTTTGTAGTTTTCAATGTACTAAATCTGTTTCTAAGTATTTTAATATCTTTGATGCTGTTGTGAATAGATTGATTTTTGTATGCTGATCTAGTATCCTGCAACCTTGCAAAACTTATACATTGGTTTATTGGTTTTACATGTGTGTTTCAATTTTTGGCTTTTAATACATGTCATGAGAAGTTTATATTAAATATATCATAGGACATCCTAAACTCCCATTTGCTCTACATGTTTGTTCTTAATTACTTAAAGGAACCTTGCATATCTTAGGTTTGTTTCACTTACTTTAGCAACAACCAAGAGATTATTATAACCAAAGGGTTGTTTTTTCTACTTAAAGGGTAAAATAAAGTCAAGTTTGAATAAGGAATAGTAATACCTCCTAAATAGCTTTAGTCTATGTATTGTTTTATAGTTTTTTATTGCTTTTACACATTTTATCTTAATTGGTTCTGATAAGGAGATAATACCAGTATAAGTATTCTGTATTCAAAAGAAGATCAAAGTAAAGATGAGAGGGTTTTAGGACTTAGCAAACTCTCTGAGAGAATCAGCAATCCCTGACCTGTCTTTAGAGCTCATTCCATGGCACCACCATAGAGTCCCTTCATTTTGAAGGCAGTACATAAAAGTGTATACTGTCATACTATATGGAGGGGCTGTCTTTTTAGTTAACACTTTCCTTGACTTGGGAATCTCAAGTTACACTTAATCATCTGCAGATTTTTCTCAAAAATTGAAATTTGGATCTATGGCTGAATCACAAATTCACTAATGTCATTCCAACTTGGAAAATGTTACAGTTCTGTTATTGCCTATAGAAAACATGCACCAGCTTTTTCTAAGTATTGATTGACCGTAAAAGTTCTCCTTGAATTTATAGTTGTTTATGCATTATTTTTATAAGGGTCAAGTTTAGGAAACAGGGGACGCTTCTAATTTATAGTCAATGTAATCACCTATTATCTATTTAAGCCAGATAAAGAAAATGAGATTCAGGAAATAAGCATCAATTTGCACTAGTTATTAACTTTTCCAGGGGTATGCTATTAGAACTAAAAAAGGTTTGTTGAGATTGTCCTTCGGTTTAATTTCATTCAGTAATATCCCTAACAACCCCATTAAAGACACTAAAAGTTTCTTTTCTGATCAATCTGTGGAATATTGAACTCAGTAAAGTATCTACTGCTACCCAGCTAACTGAATCAAGGTGACCTTTGTGATGCCATCCTAAAGCTAATTGTATGTACAAGCCTTGTTTTGCAACTCTTATACAAGGTTAGTTATTTTCGTTAAACAACAGGATTGGACCAGTCAAAATTAATTATCTTGTCTATTCAGCAATCTATTCTCTGGGCAAGTTTACTCACGAAGACTTGTATTAAATTGGAAGAAAAGTCAAGGTCACCTTTCTAACCTGTTTTGAATTGCAGCACCCCTTGTATGTATTGTATTCAACATTTGATTGGATGTTTCTAATTTACAGCATAAAAGTGAGAGTGTAAGCAAGAATAAATTCCTTTATATTCCTCTCTTCTTCTGTTTTATCAAAGGGTAATCTTTGTTTTAGACCAGTTACTTATCAGTGATGTGAAAACACTCTCTGCTATTGAGTCAAGGTGCAAATATTTGACCAAGGTATTGAAATTCCTGGTTTAAAATATTGTTTGTTTTTTCTCAAAATATAGTTTCTCTTTCTCTCTCACACTACATTGCTCCTACTCTTCTATTCAAGGACTTCTCACCATATTTCTATTTATTTGACAAAAAGAGATGAATTATCACATAGACTGTGGATCAGAAAATATTTATTATTGTGCTTTAATTAAATTTAATTAAACTTTTCATTAAACTTTTAATTTAATGCCTCATTTTGTAAGGGAGGTGCTCTAGTTTGCTAGTTGATGGAATGCAATGTACCAGAAACAGAATGGCTTTTAAAAAGGGAAAAAGGAAATTTACTGAGTTGCTAGTTTACAGTTCTAAGGCCAAGAAAATGTCCCAATTAAAACAAGTCTGTGGAAATCTAAGGCATCCAGGGAAAGACACCTTGGTTCAAGAAGGCCAATGAAGTTCAGGGTTTCTCTCTCAAGTGGAAGGGCACATGGTGAACACAATCACAGTTTCTCCCTCATCTGGAAGGATACATGATGAACACAGCATCATCTGCCAGCTTCTTCTACTGGTTTCCTGTTTCATGAAGCTCCCAGGAGGCATTTTCCTTCTTCATCTCTGAAGGTCGCTGGTTGGCACTCTCCACTTCTCATGGCTATGTCATTCTGCTCTGCTCTCTCTGAATCATTCATTCTCAAAAATGTTTCCTCTTTTATAGGACTTCAGAAACTAATCAAGACCCACCCAAATGGGTGGAGACATGTCATCACCTAATCCAGCTAAACAACCACTCTTAATTAAATTGCATCTCCAGGGAGATGATCTAATTACAGTTTCAAACACACAATACTGAATAGGGATTAGAAGAATTGGCTACCTTTAGAAAATGGGACTAGGATTAAAACATGGCTTTCCTAGGGGACATGCATCCTTTCAAACCAGCACAAGAGGCAACTATGGTAGCAAATACTGACTATTTTTTCTATAAATGTGATAGAATTAGTGGCCTAAGAAGGACTTAAAACATTTCTACTGATGCCCAGTTATTGCAGTTGGATTTCCTGAAAAGCAAATAGTGAGCAGGGAATATAATGGAGAATTTGGGGGGGATGTGAAGGAGATAGATTTGGACAATGGAAGAATTTGACCTGGGCAGTACTCCCACAAAAACCTCAACCTGTAAAACTGAAATGCCCACCCACCCCTCACCCCCAACATTGTCCCAATTGGTGCAAGGGAGCTAGGCTTTTCTCCTTTACACTGACCAATCATTTGATGTCAGCTGCCCCATGAAGGATTTATAGTCTTGCTGCAAAGTGGTTTCCTTCAGCCAAGGGCAGCTTTCAGAGAGGGACCCAGCTGAGAGCTGCCTGTTGGCAGTACTTCCAGCAGCCAAGGAACGAGTTCTTTTTACTGGAGGGGTGGTCAGGTGGTACACCAGAATATTCACTTCAGAGTTGCATAGTTAACTGAAATATCACCTCCAATCTTGTTAAATGTGAGACATTGAAAGAAACAGACTTAACAATCACCTTAAAATTCTCCTCTGGAAAAACTGACTTCCCAGTCACAACGGAGGAGGTCTGCTAACCTGACCCACAGTGAAACTGGTGAAAACTATTAAACATATGCACGTACACACATGTAAAGTCACCGGGAATGGTTCTAAAGGCAAACAGCAAAGTGAAGAACCATATATTAAAGAACTTGTATGAAACTTGAGTAAGAAAAGTAAGTATCTGTGGTATTTGATAAAAGATTACTCCCTCCTTTCTTCTTCCTGGTTCAACAAGGTGGAGATTCCAATGCAGAATACAAAAGCTAAGAACACAGGGCTCCCCTTCCACCAGCTTCCAGCTGGAGGGCTTTTTTCCCTGGAGTAACAGGACATGAGCATTTGTCATCCAGTGCTCAACTGTCTGTCGCTAGGGCTGAGTGCTGGATGAGTGAGTCTGAGAGGCGGTACTCTCTCCTGCCATCCAAAACCCACTTGTGGAATATGGGCTTTACATTGGATGCTACAGGCTAATGATCTTTTCTCCAGATCATGAGACCAGCATGCAGAGTTGCTACAATGTAAGTACAAAAAGTTCAGTTTCCAGCAAAAAAAAAAAAGTGAGATGCAAAGAAACAAGAAAATATGATCCACACACCAGAAATTAAAGCAGGAAACAAGAAAACTCCTGTAAGGTGGACAGATTTCAGATTTATTGGAAAAGGGCTTCAACATGACCATTATAAACATGTTCACAGAACTAAAGGAAACTATGAGTAAAGGAGTAAAGAAAGGTAAGGTGTCAACATCATACCAAATAGAGGATGTCTATAAAGAGATAGAAATTATTTTTAAAAATCAAATGGAAATTTTGGAGTTAAAAAATACAATAACAAAAAATTCACTAAAGGAGCTCAATTTATTTAACTGGTAGCAAAAAGAATAAGTGAATTTAAAGATATAGTGATAAAGATTATGTAAACAAAGACAATAGAAAGAAAAAAATGAAGACATCCTCAGAGAAACATGGAAAACTACTAAATACACGAAAATCGATGTAATGGGAGTGCCAGAAGAAGAGGAAACAGAAAAAGGTGAAAACTATTAGGTGCTATAATGGCTGAAACCTCCCCAACAACAACAAGCTGCCATCCAGAAATCTCAGTGAACTCCAGGTAGGTTAAAAAAAAGAGGTCCACAAACAGACACAACTTAGTAAAATGCTGGAAATCAAATATAAGAATAAAACCTTTAAGCACCAAGATTTGATGCTTCCAGTGAACCACAATGACATTGATAGTTGCCTTCTCGGGAGAAACAATGGAAGCCAGAAGGTATCAGAATAAAATATTCAAAGTCCTCATACAAAAAGAACTCTCAACCAAGAATCTTACATCCAGCAAAACTACCTTTCAAATATGAAAGTGAAACAGTGACTTTCTAAATGAATAAAAATCTGGGAGAATTTATTGCTGGAAGATTTACCTTATAATAAATACTAAAGCAAATTCTTTAGGCTGAAAGCAAGTAATAACTTGAATCTATGCAAAACAAAACAAAACAAAAACAAAGCCAGTAAAGGTAATTATGTAAGTTCAAAAGGCTGTTTAAATGTGGAATTAATCTTTCTTTTCTTAAATAATTAAAAAAAACAAGTATAAAACTTACTTATATAATGTATTGTTGAACAACACTGTAAACCAGCTAGATCTAACAGACATTTATAGGATGCTCCATCTAAGAACAACAGAATATATATTCTTTACAAGTGCCTCTGGAATAGTCTCCAGAATCAATCATACAGCAGTCCATACAACAAATTTCAATAAATTTAAAATGATAGGAACAATGCAAAGTAAGTTCCTCGGATCATAATGGAATGAAAGTAAAAATCAGTAGCAGGTAATATTCATTAAATTTCACAAACGTGGAAATTATATAAAACACTCCTAACAAACCAGGGGACAAGCAATAAATCAGACATGAAATTGGAAAATACTTTGAGATGAACAAAAATGAAAACAGCATATCAAAATAGTGAGGTACAGCAAAATTGGTGCATAGGAGGAAATTTAAAGCTGTAAATGTCTAAATTAAGAAGGAAAAAACCTCAAAAAAAATCTAATTTTTTCCCTTAAGATAGTGGAAAAAGAAGGAAAACCAAACAAAGTAAACAAAATGAAGGGATAGTAATATTAGAGCAGAAATTAATGAGAATATAGAAAAATGAAGCCTAATGAAACCAAATGCTGGTTCTTTGAAAAGATCAACAAAATTGATCTGTTTTTGGTTAGATTAAGCAAGATAAAAAGGGAGAGGACTCAAAATACTAAAATCAGATTTTAAAGTGGGGTTATTACATTTTACCTTAGAGAAATACAAGGGATTAAATGAATACTGTGAACAATTGTACACCAGCAAATTCAATAACTTACATGGAATTGACAAATTTCTAGAAAGACACAAACTATGAAAACTAACTGAAGAAGAAATAAAAACCTGATCAGACCCTTAACAAGTGAAGAAATTGAATTGGTGATTACAATAATGATAAAACTATCCAGAAGGAAAATGCAGGCTCAGAAGGTTTTACCTCTAAATTCTACCAAACAAACATATAAATAAAAAATAATATAAAATTTTCACCAAGTCTTCCAAAAAATATAAGAAGAGGGACCACTCCCCATCTCATTTTACAAGATCTGTATTACCCTGCATCAAAATCAGATCAAGCCATCACAAGAAAACAAAACTGTTTTGTTAAAATTTTTTATGTGTTCTTTTAATGATTTAGAGATTATTTCCTTCTTTCTTTATGTTCTCAAAGCCAAGTCTGGACCTCAGGGACATTAATCTCAATGCTGTCTGTGCTTTGTGTGGCTGAGTTCTGCCACACAGAAGCTGCCTGCTTGGTTGCTTGGAGTCTCTAGTGCACATTCTGGTGCTGCTTGTCCCAGACATCTGAAGCCTTGTCTCAGCTCACTGCCGGCTTAAATTTGGCTGGCTTGTCTGGGACTGGAGAGGGTTGGATTCTTCTTTTCCTTTTTCTTCTCAGGGTTTCCATCAGCTGCCAGGTGTTGGCCTTGAGGAAGTAGAGTTCATCAAACTTCATGCTGATGTCCTCTATGGACAGGTGTAGCAGGTCCCAGAAATCTGCCAGGTCCTGGGTTGGCATTGGGGTGGGCATTGGGGTTCATGTTTCGCTCACAGAGGCTCCAGAACTGTGGAATTCTGGAACATCAGTAGCTGGGCACGGCCCACAGCACTGAGGGCTTTTCTTAAGACTTCTTCAGAAAGGTGGTTCTCTTGTTTTCTTGTCCATCTGGCAGCACCAGTCTTTCAGCCTGCAGTAGCTTCTAGAGCCTGCAGTAGCTTCGAGAGCCAGTAGCCATCTTGGCAGCAGGCTCCTGGCTGTGCTGGTTCTGCAGGACGCAGAAAGAGGTCACCAGCCAGGAGTCAGGTGGGGGCAGTGAGAAAGAGGAAACAGGTTCCAAATGTTTGAACTAGAGTAAGTAGGAAAATGGTCCCTGATAGGCTGTGGGGAGTGAGGGAGTGAGAGGCTAGAGAGATGACCACAAGTCTTTGACTTGGGTATGTGGGAAGAGGACAATGCCAGTCACTTGGATAGAAAAAATAAACAATTCCAAGACAGCAGAGATGTGATTATGACAAAATATAAAGCCTTGAATCATAGAAAAATGTTGACTCTGGTGTCAAAGTGCAAGATTAAACTAATGATTAAATTTACCATTGTTTCATTGGCAAGGACACAGGAGACAAGCTGTGGAGCAGTGCTTATATAATAAAAGATAATCTAAAGAATGAAGGAAAAAAGTCTCATGAATTTGGACACAAAATCCTCAACTAAATACTAGCATACCAAATCAAGAAATACTTACAATGAATTACACACCAGAAACAAGTGGAATTTAACCTGAAATACAAGTTTAGTCTTTAACATCTGAAAAAGTTAATATAATACATTATGTCAATAGGATAAAAGACAAAAATCACACGGTCATCTCAATGGATCCAGAAAAAACGTTTGACAAAATCCAACACACTTTCATGATAAAGACACTAAAAATATGAGGTATAGAGAAGAACTCCTTTGACATGATAAATGACCTCTATCTAAATCCATAATTGAAATTATACTTAATATTGAAAGATTGAATAATTTCCCCCTCTGATCAGGAACAAGACAGGGATATTTGTTTCACTATTTATATTCACCATTGGAGTTTCTAGCTAGTGCAATTACTTAAGCAAGAGAAACTGACTGGAAATGAAGACTTTATTTCTATTCTGTATGAAACTGACACAATGTATATAGAAAATCCTAAGAAATCCACCAAAAAACTATTCAAAATAATAAACAAGATTAACAAGGTTGCAGGATGCAAGATCTGTATACAAGATCAATTGTATTTTTATACATTTGCAATGAACAATCCAAAAATGAAATGAAGAAAGCAATTCCTTTTATATTAGCATCAAAAAGAATAAAATGTTTAGGAATAAATTTAACAAAGTAGGAGTAAAGGAACAAAATTTTGCTCTTAAAACTAGAAAATGTTGCTGAAATAAATTTTAAAAGTTCCAGATGATTGTAAAAAACTCCCCATTTCATGGACAGAAACCTTAACATCATTAAAATGACAATACTCCCTCAAATTGATCTACAAATGAAATGCCATTAAATATCAGAATCCAGCTGATCCTTTGTAGTAATAGACTAACTAATTATCAAATTCACATGGAATTGTAATGGACCCAGAATAGCTAAAACAATCTTGAAAAAAAGAACAAAGTGGGAGAACTCACACTTCCCGATTTTAAAACAGTCTGCAAAGCAATGGTAACCAAAACACTGTGAAACTGGCACATGATAAGCATATGAATCAGTGGAATGAAAATGAGAGTCCAGAAATAAATCCTTATATCCACGATTAACTGATTATGCACAAAGGTGCCAAGATCATACAGTTTCTTCAAGAAATGGCATTAAGGCAACTGGGTATGCACATGGGAAAGACTGAAATTGGGCCCCTATATCACACTATATGTACAAATTAAGTAAATGGATCAAAGACTAAATATAAGAACAAACCATAAAACTATTAGAGTAAAACATAGACATAAACTTTCATAACCATGAATTTGGCAGATGACTTTTAGATATGACACCAAAAAGAACAAACAGAAGGGAAAATAGGTAAATCGGCTTTCATCCAAGTTAAAAATGTTTGTGCTTCGCCCTCAGGAAAGTGAAAAGACAACATGCAGAATAGGAAGGAAATGTTTGCAAGTTCATATATATATATATATATATGGTGAGGAATTTGTATTCAAAATACATAAACAACTTTTACATCTCAATAATTAAAAACACAAACAATCCAATTAAAATTTGGCAAAGGTACTAGACTTTTTCCAAAAAAAGGCGTATATATGCCCAAATAAGCACATCTAAGGATGTTTGATATCATTAGTCATCAGAAGAGAGCAGATTAAATCCAAAAGATGATGTCACTTCACACTCAATGGTATGGCTAGAATTTTAAAAAGTCAGATAACTATAAGCATTGGAAAAGAGATGGAAAAATTAGAATACTTATCATGTTGGCATTAAAGTAAAATGGCACAGACCCTTTGAAAACAATCCACAGATCCTCAAACGATTAAACATAGAGTTAGTATGACCCAGCAATTCCGTTCTTAGGGATAGACCCAAGGGAAATGAAAACTTATGTCCACACAGACACATGTACACAAATGTTTAGAGAAACATTATTCTTAACAGTACAAAAGTTGTGAACAGTCCAGATGTCCAATCAACTGATCAATAAATAAACAAAATGGGATATAGCCATACAATGAAATATTATTCATCCATGAAAAGGAATAATGTACTGACACATTATATTAAGTGAAAGAAAATAGGCATAAAAGATCACATATTATATAATTCCATTCCCATGAAATGTCCAAAATGGGGATATAAAGACAGAGAATAGATTAATGGTTGCCTGGGGAGCCTATATAGGGTTTATTTGGGGGGAGATGAAAATATTCTAAAATTGACTGTAGCAATGGCTGGGCACATCTACAAATGTACTAAAAGGCACTGATTTTGAAGCTTTGAGTGAATTTTACATATGTGAACTATATCTCAATGATGCTGTTAAAAATATGGTCCTCTACTATATTTTCTCCCATTAGAACAAAAGTAGGACAAGTAGGGGTATTTAGAATAATGTTTTTGAAAACTATCAGACAACTTGTGGAAATTACTTTTTAAATATATTTTATTTATCTTGGTCTAAAAATTAGACTACTCAATATTTCCGGAAAAGCAGAGGTAGAAATAATTAGGTAATTAATTGTTAAATATAGCTATTATATGAATTCATTCTCCTACTCATACTTGTCATTGCAATTAATGAAAAAAATCAAAAATCATCAAATGTTTCCATAAATACAAAGGTTTTTTTGAGGTTTGTCTTCGACCACATGCTCATCATCAGTATATCATGTATATAACATACATATCATAACAGCAAATACAAAAATGAAAAAGATAAAAACAAATGCAGAAATTGTGCTTTCACTACCAACAGAGGACACCAATACACAAAAACAATTCATTATACCAAGGAACCCATGTATTGTACACAGGAAAATACATGTAAAAACTCTCCTAAATTTGATCTATTTGAAACTAGTCTTGGAGATATAATAAACTTCCATTTATAATCTAATCAAAATATTTTGTTTGCTTTGGAAATAGCAGGGAATTGAATAATGGTTTAATTAAATCATATTCTTTAAAAATACTGCATGCAGAATATATGATCAATACATATAATACATACATACTGATGTCTCCCATTTCCAGCTAACCATTTCTTTCTCTGGCAAGCAGACACATTATAATGCTCTCTGTTGACCTTAGGGTTGCTTCATAGTAATTTTCTAGACATTTCATAAATGCCTGTGGTTGCTATCATCTTCATGATGGTGATACTTTTCCTGGTGAAAGATGTTTTTAAATGTAAGACCTGATCTAACATTTCACTCTTCACTTCCTCTCATTTTCTCCATTTAGTAAGAGCTGACTTCAATATCTGACCCCTGAAAAGTCACTAGGAAACTGGTACCTACAACTGAGTTGATAAATGACTCAGCTTTGGCAGGCAGGACAAAAGTTGCTGTGCAATTAACTCTTAAAGTGCAGAGATGAATTAGGGCTTAATGCACTTTAGTTAGAAAAATGAGGCAATACAATCCAGGAGGACAACTGAAATCCAGCAAAGCATTTTTGCTTTAGAAATCAAAAGAAAATGTAGAACTTCAAATAACAAATTGCAAGCAGAATTTGATTGGAACATGATACTCTGGTCTACTGGTTAGAAGGATCTCTCTCTTTCACTTTATTTTGTTCAAATATTTATGGATCATCTCTAAAACTCTCCATTGAAATGAAAGATTACTTTGTCAAATAGAAACTATATTTTTCCTTTAGATTTATAAAAATATGAATAAATATAATACCTTTATGAGTCTATAAAGGTAACAAATAAATTAGTACATCAAGGCACAGAATGTTGACTGATTACCCAGTTACATTATGAGTTACTAATGGAAACAGTATTTGGTATTCCATTACAATATGTTGGTGGCCTTCATGGTTTCCTCATTTCTCTGATGCCCTGTTCATTTTCCTTAGTTTCTCTGTAACTACTCTAATACGTGCTCCACGATAACCAAATGCCACTTCCTACTGAAATATGCAAAGCCAAAGCTGGAATGGCCTGTGTGCCAAGGGAGAAGGCTATATTTGGCAATTCAAGAGTGTACAACCTAGTAATCAAATAGAAAATCTATTTTTGGATATAGGTTCATTACTGAGAGAGAAGCCTATCACATTGTGGGAACGAGGGATACAAGAATTATGAGATTATGGGGACAGCTAGTGGGTGCGGAAGTTAAAGAGAAATTCAGAACAGCAGGTACTAAGGAACACACAGAAGCTACAGGGCACTGTCACCATCTTTGAAATTCAATCCAGTGGTGCTCATCAGAGATGAATGAGAGGACCTACAAAACAACATGTGAGGGAAAGTCAGACAGATTTAAACATTTGCTTGTTCCAAAGAGGCTAAACTCTTAGAAAAACGATAATCAAGAATTTCATGAAAGTCTTCTGCTTTCAGAGAAGAAGAAGTCATAGGAACCAGATCTACCCTCTCACCTGTAGCTTGTCAAACAAACTTGGACAATATTTGTAGAACAACAGATTTCAAGACATTGGCAATAAGGCAGCAAGTACAGTAATTCCTGACAGGAGAGAAACAAATGGGGTGAGTCCTAACACTGCCCCAGTTTAATGCCTTAAAGAGTTTCCTATCTGATGTCCAGGGATGGAGAATCAAGCTATGTTGAGTTGAGGAGATAGACCTGAATACTCAGATATACCACAACAGATGGGCAGGGTTTCAGAGGAGAGAGAGCTGCACAGGGAGAGTACACCAAAGAGCCACAGAGAATCATCCTCAAATAGTCAACAAAGAGCTGATCTGCACATTCATTTGAAGAAGATTTCTGAGCCAGGGGAAAGAACTAATCCAAAACATTAGCAATAACAGTGCATGTCCTCACACAAGCCAGAAATCGCACCTGTTCCCATAAGCCAGATGGAAGACATTTACCATTCATGAGGCAGACAGTACAGTAGAAGGAAGGCCTTACCTGAGTAGTGAGAAATCATTAGCCCTGGAGTGTCAAGCAATCCATAAAAATTAAAACTTGAAAGGATCAAATCATTTCCAAGTAAATGAATTGTATCCTAGCAGGAAGCTCAAAAAGATGGATATGAACACAAAAATAGCCATCATCCAAACCAGGTAACATTCACAATGTCTGACAGCTGATCCTAAGTTAACAGGCATACACAAAAGCAGAAATTACAACCCATAAAGATGAGGGATGATAATCGATTAAATGTCCTAAAATGGGCATAGATTTTAGATTAGCTGAAAAGGATATGAATAAAGTTAGTATCTGTTTTGCAATTATTGTACATGTTAAATGGAAAGATGAAAGATATTAAAAGACTCATATAAGACTCCTAGATATGAAAATTGTGAAAATGAAAAGTATAGTGAATGATACAAACACTTGATTAGACATTTCAAAAGATAACAGTAGCTACATAACAGTAGAAACTATTGAAAATAAAAGACAAGGAGAACAAGGCCGGTGCGACCAATAGCAATATGATAGATTCAAGCCTAACAATTTCAATAACCATATTAAAGATAAATTATCTAAACATCCCAATCAAAAGGCAGAGGTGGTCAGACTAGATAAAAATCAATACTCACATATATGCTCTTTAATAAAAATGTACCTTAAAATTAAAAATGCATGTAAACTGAAGGGAAGTGGGTGGGGAAAATATACCATGCTAGTCCTACTCAAAGAAAGCTGGAGTGATATTAATATCAAAGTGATTTCAGAGCAACTAATTTTACCAGAAATAAAAAAGAAATTCTATAATATTAAATCATTTAATGTATTTGACTAAAAATCTAAATATTTGTGGATATAAAAGAGCTTCAAAATACAGAGGCAAAACTGATAGTACTACAAGGAGAAAGGAACCAATTCAAAATTACGGTCAGATATTTCAAATACATTCTCTCAAGAACTGTCAATAAACAGAAAATCACTGACAATACAGAAGATGTGAGAAGCACAATGTATTTTGAAGTAAACAAAAATGAAAACACAACACATCAAAATTAGTGGTTTGCAGCGCAAAGAGTCTCTTGTGGAATTTTTAAAAGCACTAAACAATGCAATGTATCAGAAAAATAGAAAGACTTCTCATCAATGACCTTAGCTTCTTCACCTTAAGAAACGAGAAAAATAAACAAAGCAAATGATGAACAAAGTAAGCAGAATATAGAATATAATTTTTAAAAAGAGAAGATACATTTAAGCAAAACAAGGACCAAAGAAGACAGAAAGCAATAGTGTAAATGAATAAAACTAAAAGCTAGTCTTTTCAGAAAGTTAATAACTTTGCTAAACTTCTAGCCAGACTGACAGAGAAAACAGAGAGAGTAGACAGATACCAGTGTAGGAAACAAAATAGGGGATATCCATTAGTGCTTGTTCAACATGCATAATAACCCTGACTCTATCCATGCTTTATGATGGAGGCAGAAGTGAGTTGCTCAGGTCAGTGGGGTATATTTGGCTCCTCCATGGCTGAGCTGCAGAGTGTGGTGGGGCCCCAGCCGAGCATGGGCCCTTTAGACAGTAAGGCCTGCTGCCTCTGTACAGGCACCATTTTCTCTGCAAGCAGTTTTCTCAACTCCTAAGTATAGAGGGAAGAGAAAGCAGACCGCCAGAGTCATGGGTCTCAGAGAGTATAAGAGTACTTGGAATGTGTGTTTCTGCCACATATAACTAAAAGATCTCTTTGATTTTATATTTTATTTCAGAGATTTTCAAATGTAAAAACTAATAAAGAACTTAGAATTCATGAAATAAAGGAAGTAGCAAGTCCTCTGTGTAGGCAAAAGAAAAGAGAGTCAAGGAAAAGATTAGGTGTTATATTTTTCCCCTCTCTGAAGAAATGTATTTCACAGTCTATACAGAAATCCTCCCCAAATAATAAAAAGAGTGTCTTTTATTCGGAGCAAAGAGAATCAATGATCAAGATGATTTTTATTGTGCTTAGATTTTTATTTGAATTTAATTGTCCTCTCAGTTCTTGGGGAAAATAATGCATTGAGGAGACAATGAAGTTAACCCATTTTTAGTGAGTGTGAGAAAACTTCATGTAACAATTTTAAGAACCTTTTACATTTTAATACTGGGAAAATCTGGCACACCAGGTAAAGACATCATGTTGTTCTTTTTTTTTTAATGTATTTCTAAAGCTGTTTTCAACAAAATGATCTGTTCTTTAACATTTCAATGCTTGTCAAATTAAGCTAGAGAGATAACAATATAATTGTAAAAGAAGTATATTTCAAACAATATCCTGAAAAATAATAGTCCATTTATTTCACTGCTATATAGAAACAATAAAAGTAGAAAAATTAAAAATTGTATCTGTCAATTTTATATATCATCTATTAATGCAATAAAATTCTAATGACCAAGCCCATTTTCTTTGTGGGGAACTAATCCATGACTGTCTGGGAATAATAGCTATTGCCAATCAGATTATGGCAATGGTTGAAGAACACACAGAACTATAAAGTACTGATGTTGACAAAAAGTATAAAGAGTTGCTGGTCAGCAAACCTATCAATTCAATGAACATATTGTTTTGGGATTCCTTTAAAACTTCTAGTACAAATCTGTACATATTCTGGCTGCCCAAGAATTCAGATGGATAAATAAACTGTTCCAAACAATTGCTGGAGTGGGATACCACAGATTTCTTATGACTGAAGCCAACATGTGCAGGAGAAAAAATTCCCAGGTACAGCTGCTCAAATATATTTTTGCATAATCCTATATTCTTGAGTCCCTAAAGGGCAATTCCACAAGGCAGGTGCTTCAAGCAGAATTTATCTGACACTAGGTGCATCATTTACCCTCATCTCAACCACTCCTACTTTCTCATGAGGAGGAGTCTCCTTACACTCAGTATTAAGGGTCAAGGCAATTAGAAATTGAATGTCTAGGAAATAGTCTCTTTATTAGCCTTTTTATTAGATTATGAGATATACTCTCTTTAAAGAAATGGTCCAACCAAGTGTTTTGCCAAAATGAGGCTGCCACTTTCTTAAGAGAATTAGTATTGCAAAAGCGTATGTTTGTCGTGTTTGCTTATGTCCTCTTTCATCAGTCCCCATTGTGTTGGTGGGGCAGCATCCAGTTCATACTCTACAATTGAACTGTTGTCTTTGATTCTTTTCTACTCTATTTTGCTGTTTTAGAGATTGTGTTGTTATCCTGAAGGAGATAAACAAACAGGGAAGAATGTTAATCATCAAAATAAATCTAGCATTTTTAGAAACAGTTGGGAAGTGTTGAGTTGTTTGAAGATATAATCATAAATCCATGAAGACCAAGGCTGTGGTAATGAGGTGAAAAAGAAAAGGAGAAATTCGAATTGTATTTAAAAAACAAACAATCCACAGGACTTTGTGACTTTTTGGACAAAAAACTGAGGAGAA
The DNA here is from genome assembly GCF_023851605.1 of Tamandua tetradactyla. Taxonomy (NCBI): domain Eukaryota; kingdom Metazoa; phylum Chordata; class Mammalia; order Pilosa; family Myrmecophagidae; genus Tamandua; species Tamandua tetradactyla. The sequence continues at coordinate 139,274,377 of NC_135328.1, forward strand.
GTTTGTTAAGAAGATTTTGAAGGTTTGGATGCATGAAGGCCAGAAAGATCAATTAGCCACTAAGAGAGGTCTTACAAGGGAAGAGAAAAAGTCAGTGAGTCCTATTTTAGCCATTTGAGTTAGATTCAAGCAGAAGAACTGAAATTTAGAAAACAGAGTAGAACTCTACAGAAAAGTCATATTTGGAGCTGGTGAGAGACAGCTCTGAAACCTGGCTTGGTCTCTTCTGGGATGGGTGCCTTTGTGCAAATCCCTTCTATTCTGTGGACCATGACTTTTTTTATTTGCACAATTGAGATGTCACAAATTGCTCCTTCACAAATGTCAGACCCTGCAAAAAGTGTCTGAGGGCTCTCATTCCTCTGACTCCCTCCTCTTTATTCTTTATAGACGTGTTCTTCAATGAATCTCTTGTACATCTAATTCTGTATCCTCTACTGCTTTGCAGAAAGCTCAAACTAACACATGCACAAGTGGTGCTAGGATTGTCTAAGAAAACAGCTGGTAAGATACTGCTTTGGGACTGGCTTCTCACTCCCCAATGGACAAAAAAGATGCCACCCTGTCTTATAAGTGAGGTATGGATATTCACTGACACTAGGTAATAGGAAAACTGATAAGATGTCACCAGTGGTGACTTAGGGAAACATTCTGGTAAAGGAGAATGCACTTGCAAGTGTGATGAGTCAGGCATATGGAGCAGAAATGCTTATATTGGAATTGTCTGTTAGACTCATGTTTCATGATAAAATGCAAAGAGAGATAAAGAGAAACTGACAATCATTACAAAGGAAAAAAAAACGAATAAAAGCTTAGTGCAAGAGCCAGTGACCTCTGTAGTTGTTTACAAAGAAGCCCTTATATCTGGTTCAGGCACAGCTGAGGAGCAAACTGAGGATTTGATGGAGTCACAGAGCTTCTAAGATATGTAAACGCTCAGCTAAAGGCAAGGAGGTAGCTCAGGACCCTAAGAAAACCTGTAACCCTGAAATGTGGGATAAGGATACCTAGATCAATGCCCCTAAGGACACTGACCTCCTCTACCCACCCTCCGAGTGTACAGAGGCAGACAGCACTTCTCTAGTGAGAGCCAGGATTTCCCTCGGGCTGGAAGTGGCTGCTCCTCAAAGCCATTGTGGCCTCTTCAGGGTCTGCTCCCATCATTTGCTTGTTTGCAAGGGCAGCTTAGGGTGCTTGATCTGCATGGAGTTTTACAGAGTTTAGAGGATATTACATCCAATAAATAGAAGGATATAAGTATGGGTAAAAACAGTTTTGCTTATTAACTGCACCAGAAAACAAAGAAGGAATAAAGTTTAAGGAATTAATTAACCCTAAATAGTATCCATTTATATAGGATGCACAGGACTGTGTTAACTATTAACTCATTGCCTGCCCTAATAAAGTTGTAAGATGTCTATTGGATCTGTATATCCCACAGAGCATCATATTGATCCGCTACATCAGGGTCTGGTAAACTGCAGCCTCTGGGACAAATATGGTCCAACCACCTGTGTTTTATTGGAACACATCCCCATGCATTCATTTACATATTGTCTATAGCTATTTTTACATTACAAAAGCAGAATTGAGAAGCCATGACACACACTGTACACAAATACTAAAATATATATGACCATTTAGAGAAAAATTTTCCAACACCTGCTCTATATCTATGACGGGGGCTGATGAGACAAGATGAGCAAAAGGTGGCTAGGATACTGGAGGCTTGGTAATATACATTTACTCCAGGGCTTGGCACACTATCTTATGTAGTTTTAGGGACCTGCCCTTCAGTAAAGTTTGCAGAAGTCTAGTGGTTGAGGGTGTTCAGAATATCTCCTCCAAAATAAAAGACAAATTGCTAAATCATAAGTCCCCTACCACAATACAGGGAGTGCAGTGTTTGGTAAGTTGGCCATTTTGGTTCTAGAGGTAACACATTCCACACAGAGCTGACATCATCATGTGATGATAACATGTGGTGCAGCTATGACTCACTCTGCTTCTAGGAAATTTGGTAAATTTGGTTTAATGTACATTTTGAATGTTTTTTTTTAATTAATTCCATGAAAGATTTCAGTTTTGGAAACAAACATGTTTGGAAAAGAAAAAATTTTCTCAGTCCACCAGTGAAATAAACCCATTCAATGTAAATATAGTCCAAACTATTGCAGTTGTAATCATTTTAGCATACTTTTACTCTTTGAAGCTTCCTGAATATAAAATATATGGTCAACTTACCTATGAGTCCTTAAAAGATCATATATGAAGTTGTTCATTGCACTTTTCTTTTTTCTTTTTTCTTTTTTGGCACCAGGGGATTGGAAGCAAGCTATGATCACATATGAGTCAGTCAGGGCAGAGTTTAGCATCACTTACTCTATTTGGAAACATACATATCCTATGACAATGAGAGTCCACTACTATATTTATAACCTAGAGAAATGTGCACATATATACCAAACATTGCAACGGAAGAACAGATAACTACATGGAGATATTGTGATTCAATGGAATATTAAAGGCAATGGAAATGAATAAATGGATTACCTTAATCATCATGGATGAGTCTTAAGTGTAAGTACTGGGGAAGAAAAACTGGTCACAAAATGCTTCCAGTATATTTCCATTTAAAAAAGAGCAAAACTGGCAAAATTACACACACATAAGTAAATACACAAAAATAAATCACATATATAGAGAGGGATAGAATAAAAATGAGATCTGTTAGCAAAATTGTTTCAGGAATATGATTAGCTCTGTGGGAAAGGGATGAAAAATACAAAGCAGAAGAGGCACAGGGCAGTTCATAGAATAGAGTAATGTCATTTTTCTTAACCTGAATGTTAGGAACATGATGTCCCTTTTATTATCCTTAAAATATCCATCTCTATTTTATAGGCCTTCATGAGCCTGTGCTATGCTTTATAATATATCTATAAAACAGCGCTTGGGATAAAATGCTAGATTATTTGTGAGAATTTTTAAAGTATGGTTAAAAAGTATAAGCAATATTCACCTGCTTAACTTGATGGAATTTTGTACCTAATTGCTGCTACATGCAGGCTATCCACTAACCAGAAAGAAATTAAGTTTCAGTAGAAAGTGCGTGTTATTCAATTTCACAGTGAAAACCCTTAGGTAACACTTTCCAGTCTTGGCCATCTGGTCTCCTGGAGGAAAAGTAATGGAACAGTTGCATCTTTGGAACTATTTCCTCCAACTGAACACCTACCACTGAAATTCCATTATTCTTCCCATCCTAATTAGTGTAATGCACTTTTTCTCCTTCTAAATTATGATTTAAAATATCAAATCTCACTCAAAAATGTGACTACTGTTTGCAAGATATTTCCCTATAAAGCTAGAACAAACCAAGACCAACCAGTGAGTGGAAAATGGCAAAGTGTATTGTTGTTTGGGATACTAGAATGCACTTCACCAATGGATGATGATGATCCGGTAAACTGGATTTCAGCAATGACATAAGTGGTTTCATTTCCAGATGGCCACCATATGTCCTGGTACACATCTTAACAGCCTGTGTTAGAAGTAGAATGTTTCCATGTCTCTCCTGTCCCCTCTTTCTACCTCTGATCACCAGAAGAGACCAAGCCCTAGATTTCTGTGGTTTCTGCAACATGTTGCTGAGGTAAGCTTGGTATAGAGAAGAAAGGAAGCACAACAGCATGGTGGAAGGAGAACAGATTTTGGAGGTAAAGAAATCTAGCTTCGGAGTTCTCCAGCCGTGGCCGCCGACGCGGGATGAGCCAAGCGCGGCCCGCCCGCCACGGGCCCAGCAGTTCCGGGTCAGAGCGGCCCGCCGAGCCCGCGGCCCCGAGGCGGAGAGCTAGAGGAGCGGCGACCGGAGCGCGGAGGGCCCCTCTTGCCGGGGCCAGGCGGGTCAGCCGAAGGGACGCCGGAATGAACTTCAAGAGCTTGAAAAACAAATAGCATCTGTCTCTGATGAAAATAAAGAAACAGAAAAGCAAATTTATCATCAAGATGCTGCCATAGAGAATACCCAATGCCAATGTGAAAGCCTTGAAACTCAAATCAAAGCCTTACATACAGAAAATGTAAAGCTTAAATTTGACATTGGAACAACCCAAGAAGATTTTGAGGAACAAATGATAAGACATAATGCATATTATGCAAAAATAAAAGCATATAAAGATAGTTTTGGAGAAGTAAAGAGCAAATGGTCATTTATGTCTGAACTCCGGGAAAAACAAGATCTTGTTAAAAAACTAAAGATGATGAAAGAGGAACTTATGCAAGATCTCCAAAATCCAGAAGGAAACCGAATAGAACAAGTACAGGAAGACATTACGAAGCTAAATGATAAAATTTTAACTGTAAAAGAATCTATCACTGAAAAAGCTTGTTTTCTTGAGGAAGAAAAAAAGTTACATGAAAAATTAAGAAAAGAAATAGAGGTACAACATAAGAGATATGATGCAATTCTTAAATGTTTGCGTTGTCAGGTGAGCAAGCTTCAGTCAAATAGAAGACAGTGGCAATGGAACATTGAACGACTTGAAAAAACTGCAGCTGAACTAAGAAAATGCATTGAAATGAAAGAATAACATTGTCATAGGGCAAAGGGGAGCACAGACTCTGCCAACTCAATTATGGGACAGAATGTTGAGAAATTCCTTTGGATTCTTAGCAACCAGGGTCCACTATCAGAATCCTGTCTGGATGATGGATATATTTGCTCTTTTTCAAAATCAGAATCTGTTTATTAAAGTTCTTCTGAACCCTACTACTAATAGCAGTAGATAGACAATCAGAATGCTTACTGGAGAATAGTGAAAGGCGACATGCATGTTTTGAGTATGCACAATATATTGTACTCAGGAGTGCCTATTTATAACTTTGTCACATTCAGCACCATATGGAGTAAAACTTTTAGAAGAAAAGGATAAATTGATTTTTCTGTGATTTAAATTGTCAATATATTAAAAATTTCATCTATTTCAAAAAAAAAAAGAAATCTGGCTTCAACTCCCAGTTCAGCTCATAATTTCAGCTTCTTCATCAGTGACCTAGGGATAATATTATTGGTACCTGCCTCACAGAACTCTTGGGAAGATGGTGTGACATAAAGCATGTAAAAGTACTCGGTGAAGGTTAGTTCAGTCATTCTGGCTTGACCCCTTCCTGCTCCCAATTGTCATAGTCCAACGGAGCAGTTGGGAAAGAGGGATCTTTAGCTGAGACATGACTAGTCTCCCCTTTAAATGATGGCAAAAATAAAACCTAACCTCTAACTGCAGCACTTTGGATAGACTTAGGCTTAAGTGTCTTCCCAAACACTATCTCATCTATTCTTATTACAGTCCTTTTGAGGACAGCAGAATAGATACTATTACACCCACTTTTCAGATAAGAAAACTGAGGGAAAGAGTCACTAACTGATTGCCTAGCTGTATAGTGAAGAACCTGGAACTAGAACCTGTGTCTCTTGAACCTAAACTAGAGTCTTCACAAAATTATGTACCTTGCCACTCACAAAAAGAAGACCCACTAGGATTTCCACCCCCAGTTCTATTTTTCATTTAAAAAGATTTCTTTGGAACACAAGTCAGGATGCTATGCATCTGGCTCTTCTTATGACATCTTTTACCCTGATTCTTATCAATTTCCTCCCTGGAAACTGCATTTAACCCAGAAGAGGCTCATAAAGGTGTGTGGGAGTAGGGAGGAGGGAAGGAGAAGCAATTGCTCTCATCACTAAAACAAATGCCAAAAAGAAAAAAGTTATCTAATTAGGAGCCCATTTTCTTTTGAGAAGAGAAGAAAGTGAAAGCAAGATCCTGGTTCAGTTGTGTGTTTGCTCAAGTGCTGTTTTTTTCTTTGAAAGTTCAGGAAATGTCCACGAGATCATCATAGAAGCCATAACAGTGTACCTCCACCACTCATAGGGCTTTGTGATGAGACAATGTCTTCCTGGCTATCAAAACAAAGTTGCTAGTCTCATCTAGAAGAATATTAATTCTTATCAACTAGCCAAATCAGATGTGAGTCTGAAGAGCTTATAAATATCCAAGTGGGCACAAGTCAACACAGCACACAAGTGGTGTGGGCACAAGTGACCACAGCTTTTGTGTGGTCATCAAAAGCATGGTCCAAGGAGTGGGTTAGTTTGTGTCCCATTTTAATAACATAGAACTGGCTGTCTTACTTAGACCATTGCTAGAGGGTGTAGATAGCAGGAACATATATATGTCATATATATAAATGTCATATTTGTGACTAATATATATGACACATATGTTAGTTCCTATTATCTGATTTTCATTATTGTTATCATATATTCAGTGTTTGAGTAGGGGATAAATTTACATGGCTAAAACAAAATCCATTAAAAAGCATAAAAATGGAACACCTCCTCACCCCTTTGCCCAGTCTCCCTTCACCGTAGCTAACCACCGTCACATGTTATATTCCATCAAATCTAAGACCCCTTCAATTCAAGATGAGCCATTATTTAATTTAATTATTTAAGAAAATAAAGTGATTAATTGTCATTCTAAAATATCATTTGATAGGAAGACACATTCTTATTTCACAGATGTTGAGATGTGAAAAAATGCATAACTTAGACTCAATAAACTATTGATATTTCTTGATTTATGTTTCCTAATTTCTTTCTGAATGTGCAAGCAACTGTGAGTATAGATATCAGTTCTATACCCTAATGATAGGAAAGAGTATATTATGTTCTGTTCATAGTCACTTAATAAAGTCTATCTTGGTGATCTTGACCTATAATTGCATAAAGATCTCCCCCATTCATTTTTCCAGTTGCATAGTATTTTATTAAATGAATGTGATACAATTTATTTAGTCAGTCCTCTATTGTTGGACATCTTAGGGTTGTGCCCTATCTTGCATAGTTCAAATAATACTGTAATGAAAAGGCTTGCATGTACATAATTTCACAAGGTGACAAGTATTTCCATAGGATACAGTCCAAAAATTGAAGAACTGGGTAAAAGAGAATGGGTTAAATAGATTATGCATTTGTAATTTTGATGGAAATTGCTTAAATGTTTACCATAGAGGGTTATACCAATTTATCCTCCCACAATTAAGGTATGAGTATACCTGTTCCCCACAGTTTTGCCAGTAGGCAGTTGGTAGGAGGTGTGTGTGTGTGTGTGTATGTGTGTGTGTGTATGATACACAAAAATATATCATAGAAAAAAGAAAGAGTTTCTTAGCACAGTTTTATTTTATATTTCTCATATTATAAGTGCAGCTGAACATCTTTTCATAACTTTAAGAGCCATTTGTATTTATGTTTCTGTGAACTAGTTTATATTCTTTTCCCATTTTTCTATTAGGTTGTTGTTCTTCTCATTGATTTTTCCAGGGGGATTTGTACATTATCTGTAATGTGGGTGGCAACTTTTCTTCTAGTTTATCATTTGTCTTTTACTTTGTTTATTGCATTTTTTTGCTATACAGAGATTTTAATCTGATTTTAACATAAATAGATCATCCTTTTCTTTTTTGGATTCTGGGACTTGAGTCATAGTTAAAAAAAGGCATTTCTCACTACAAGGTTACCCAAGAATTCCCCCATATTTTCCTGTAATAGTGTTTTAAGATTTCACTTTTTTTTTTCATTTGAATTTTTTTATCAAATTTGGAATTAATCAATCCATCTTTTCCCACACTGGTTTGTGATGCCCCCTTTATAATAAATTCCTATGTGCATCTGTTTCTGTCTCTAGACTTTCCAATCCATTCCATTGGTCTTGGGTCCTCTTATTTATGTACCTATCTATCTATCTATATAGATATATATATATTTTTTTTGCATGGGCAGGCGCCAGGAATTGAACCTGGGTCTCTGTTATGGCAGGTGAGAATCCTACCTGCTGAGCCACCATCACACTGCCCCCATCTATATTTTTTTAATTAAAATCCAGTTATAATTTCAGAGGTGCAGTCTAAGGGTCACTCTTGAGGACAGGCCACTCTTTTTTAAAAACTGTTTTTATTGTTAAATATAACATACATACAAAGAAAAGAAAGAAAAACTATGATTTTCAAAGTACACTTCAACAAGTAGTTACAGGACAGATTTCAGAGTTTGTTATGGGTTACCCTTCCACAATTTCAGATTTTTCCTTCTGGTCACTCCAAAACACTGGTGGCTACAAGAAATAAATTTTTCTTTTTTTGTCAAAAATAGCATACATATATAAAAGCAATAAATGTCAAAACACTTGGCAACAATTTGTTGTAGAACAGATTTCAGAGTTTGCTATGGATTGCAATTCCACAATTTTAGGTTTTTACTCCTAGCTGCTGTAAGATACTAGAGACTAAAAGAAATATTAGTATAATGATTCAGCAATCATACTTGTTTGTTAATCCCTACCTTCTCTGTATAACTCCACTATAAGCTTTGATCTTTTTCCCACTTTTTAGGGGTTTTTGGGCTATGCCCATTTTAACTTTTTCATTTTGCAAGGGGCTGTCGATAATGTGGGTTAGGGGGATGGAACTAGTTGATGTTCTGGAGAGACTGACCCTCTGCATTTCAGGACTTATCTGGTCCAGGGACCCATGTGGAGGTTGTAGGTTTCTAGAAAGTTATTCTAACGCATGGAATCTTTGTAGGATCTTACATATTGCCCTAGGTGCTCTTTAGGATTAGCTGCAATGGTCTTGGTTTGGCAAGTTATGGTACCTAGCAATATTTAACTGAAGCTTGCATAAGAGTGACTTCCACAGTAGCCTCTTGTCATGGTTAGGGACAGGTGTCAACTTGGCCAAGTTGTGGTACCTGTTCATCTGATTGGGCAAGCGCTGGCCTGTCTGTTGCAATGAGGACATTTCATAGGATTAGGTCATGATCACGTCAGCTACATCCACAGCTAATTCCATTTGTAATCAGCCAAAGGGGAGTGTCTTCTGCAATTAGTGATGCTAAATCCAATCATGGGAAGCCTTTTAAGGAGGACTCAGAGGAGACAGGTTGCATTCCTGCTTTGGCTGGTGAGCCTCTCCTGTGGAGTTCATCCAGGCCATCCATTGGAGTCGTCAGCTTCGCAGACTGCCCTGTGGATTTTGGACTCTGCATTCCTACGGTCACGTGAGACACTTTCATAAATTTTATATTTGCAAGTGTTCCCTGTTGATTCTGTTTCTCTAGAGAACCCTAACTAATACATCTTGGTACCGGGAGTGGTTCTTAAGGAACAGAATCTTAAAAATGGGTTTTTATGAATGGTTTTCTACTCTGACTGGGCTCAGAGACACTAAGGACTCTGATTCCCGTAATCAGAATGACACTCCCAATCCATGGACTGAGTTGGCAAAGGAGATAGTCAAAATATCATCATTCGATTCTCCTAATGCTTCGCTTGTACGAAGCCAGACTCTGGGGGATAATGTTTTTGACACCTTTACAGAGTTTTGTAGAAATGAGAGTTATAGAGATGTTGGTTGGTTGTTGTTAGATACACTGTCTACATTAAAGGGTGAAAGGGATGGGCTTAAGGCTTCAAACAAGAAGCTTAAGTGCCGTCTGAAAGATGTAGAGGTTTCTATGAGTATCCTGAAGGAAAATTTTATTTCCTGTAGCCGTAGACTTGAGATCTCTGAAAATCAGACTCAGAATCTTATTGTTAGAGTAGCAACTTTACAACGTAAACTGAAATCTCAGTCTTGCATGGTGTCTGCCGTTAAAGTGAGGGCATTGATTGGAAAGGAGTGGGACCCTGAAAAATGGGATGGTGACATATGGATTGATAATGATGTTGGGGGTGAGGTTGAAACCCTAGACCATGCTGAGCCTTCTTTAGATAACCCTGTAATAGTCTGCCCTGAGGACATAGCCGCCCCACCTCCAGCCTGCCTTGAGGAATTGGCCATCCAACCTCCTCCTGAAGGGATTAGCCCTAGAGTTACTAATCCTGTTTCACCAGATGAAACTGCAAATGAAAGCCCTGAAGCAAATGGCTTGGAAGATATTTCTAATTCTTTTCATGACCCACCCCCACCACCCCTCATTTCTTCTAGACCTATAACTAGACTAAAGTCCCAACAGGCCCCTAAAGGTGAGGTACAAAGTATCACACATGAGGAGGTACGTTATACTCCAAAAGAACTGTGTGAGTTTTCCAATTTATATAGACAGAAATCAGGGGAATATGTGTGGCAATGGATTTTAAGAGTGTGGGATAATGGTGGGAGGAATATAAGGCTGGATCAGGCTGAATTTATTGATATGGGCCCACTAAGCAGAGATTCTGCATTCAATGTTATAGCTAGAGCAGTTAGAAAAGGTGTTAACAGCTTGTTTGGGTGGTTGGTTGAAACATGGATCAAAAGGTGGCCAACATTACCTGAGGTTGAAATGCCAGAACTGCCCTGGTATAATGTAGATGAGGGGATCCAGAGGCTTAGAGAGATTGGGATGTTAGAGTGGATTTATCATGCAAAGCCTGCTCTTACACCCCAGGAATGTCCAGAGGATGCACCTTTTACCAGAACAGTGAGAAATAAATTTGTGAGACTAGCACCATCATCCCTCAAGAGCTCTGTGGTTGCACTTCTCTGTAGGTCAGATATTACTGTAGGAACTGCTGTCACTGAGCTGGAATCCTTAAACACAATGGGGATGACAGGATCCCGAGTTGGCAGAAGTCAGGTGGCAGCACTTAATCACCAAAGACAGGGTAGACGTGGGTATTATAATAGACAACAAACTCAAAGGAGGCACCAAAATTATATGACACGCAGAGATTTGTGGCATTGGCTAGTAAATCATGGGGTGCCTAGAAATACAATAGAAGGGCAGTCTACAAAATTCTTGTTGGAGCTGTATAAACAAAAGAGTTCTAGGTCAAGGGAACAGAAGTCTAACCTGAATTACAAAAACACAGAGTCACGGCCCCTTAATCAATTTCCAGACTTGAAACAGTTTACAGACCCTGAGCCCCTTGAATGAAGGGGAGGCCAGGTCCCTATGGGGGAGAAACCTGTTACACTGCCACAAATTTATACTGTTAACATTCCTCTAAGTCTTCCCCAAGGAGACCGATGGCCTTTTACCAGGGTAACTGTGCATTGGGGAAAAGGAAATGATCAGATATTTCGGGGATTATTAGACACTGGTTCAGAAGTGACATTAATTCCAGGGGACCCAAAACGTCACTCTGAACCACCAGTCAGAGTGGGGGCTTATGGAGGCCAGGTGATCAATGGAGTTTTAGCTCAGGTCCGTCTCACAGTGGGTCCAGTGGGCCCCCGGACCCATCCTGTAGTTATTTCCCCAGTTCCAGAATGTATAATTGGCATAGACATACTGAGCAACTGGCAGAATCCCCACGTTGGTTCTCTAACTCGTGCAGTGAGGGCTATTATGGTGGGAAAGGCCAAGTGGAAGCCACTAGAACTGCCCCTACCAAGCAAAATAGTAAATCAAAAGCAATACCGTATTCCTGGAGGGATTGCAGAGATTACTGCCACTCTTAAGGACTTGAAAGATGCAGGGGTGGTGATTCCCACCACATCCCCTTTCAACTCTCCTATTTGGCCTGTGCAGAAAACAGATGGGTCTTGGAGAATGACAGTGGATTATCGTAAACTCAACCAGGTGGTAACTCCAATTGCAGCTGCTGTTCCAGATGTAGTATCATTGCTTGAGCAAATCAATACATCCCCTGGTACCTGGTATGCAGCTATTGATCTGGCAAATGCTTTTTTCTCAATAGCTATTAGTAAGGACCACCAGAAGCAGTTTGCTTTCAGCTGGCACGGTCAGCAATATACTTTCACTGTCCTACCTCAGGGGTATATCAATTCTCCAGCCCTATGTCACAATCTTGTTCGCAGAGACCTTGATCGTTTCTCCCTCCCACAAGACATCACACTGGACCATTATATTGATGATATCATGTTGATTGGACCTAGTGAGCAAGAAGTAGCAACCACTCTAGATTTACTGGTAAGGCATTTGCGTGTCAGAGGATGGGAGATAAATCCAACAAAAATACAGGGGCCTTCCACCTCAGTAAAATTTTTAGGTGTCCAGTGGTGTGGGGCATGTCGAGATATCCCTTCTAAGGTGAAGGATAAATTGCTGCATCTGGCCCCTCCCACATCCAAAAAAGAGGCACAACGCCTAGTTGGCCTTTTTGGATTTTGGCGACAACATATTCCTCATTTGGGTGTGCTACTCCTGCCCATTTATCGAGTGACCAGAAAAGCTGCTAATTTTGAGTGGGGACCTGAACAAGAGGAGGCTCTGCGACAGGTCCAGGCTGCTGTGCAAGCTGCTCTGCCACTTGGGCCATATGATCCAGCAGATCCAATGGTGCTGGAAGTGTCAGTGGCAAATAGAGATGCTGTCTGGAGCCTTTGGCAGGCCCCTATAGGAGAATCACAATGCAGACCCTTAGGATTTTGGAGCAAAGCCTTACCATCTGCTGCAGATAACTACTCTCCTTTTGAGAAACAGCTTTTGGCCTGCTACTGGGCCTTAGTAGAGACTGAACGCTTAACCATGGGCCACCAAGTTACCATGAGACCTGAGTTGCCTATCATGAGTTGGGTGTTGTCTGACCCACCAAGCCATAAAGTTGGGCGTGCACAGCAGCACTCTATTGTAAAGTGGAAATGGTATATACGAGATAGAGCCAGAGCAGGTCCTGAAGACACAAGTAAGTTACATGAAGAAGTGGCACAAATGCCCATGGCTTCCACTCCTGCTGCCACATTACCTTCTCTTTCCCAAACCAGAGCTATGGCCTCTTGGGGTGTTCCTTACAGTGAATTGACTGAGGAAGAGAAAACTCGGGCCTGGTTTACAGATGGTTCAGCACGATATGCAGGTACCACCCGAAAGTGGACAGCTGCAGCATTACAACCCCTTTCTGGGGTTTCCTTGAAGGACAGTGGTGAGGGGAAATCCTCCCAGTGGGCAGAACTTCGAGCAGTGCACCTGGTTGTTCATTTTGCTTGGAAGGAAAACTGGCCAGAGGTGCGTTTGTATACTGACTCATGGGCTGTGGCTAATGGTTTGGCTGGATGGTCAGGGACTTGGAAAGACCATAATTGGAAAATTGGTGACAAAGAGGTCTGGGGAAGAAGTATGTGGATAGACCTTTCTGAGTGGGCTAAAAACATGAAGATATTTGTGTCCCATGTGAATGCACACCAGAGGGTGACTTCAGCAGAGGAAGATTTTAATAATCAAGTGGATAAGATGACCCGTTCTATGGATACCAGTCAGCCTCTTTCCCCAGCAACTCCTGTTATTGCCCAATGGGCTCATGAACAAAGTGGTCATGGTGGTAGGGATGGAGGTTATGCATGGGCTCAGCAACATGGGCTTCCACTCACCAAGGCTGACCTGGCTACAGCCACTGCTGAGTGCCCAATCTGCCAGCAGCAGAGACCCACACTCAGCCCCCGATATGGCACCATTCCCCGAGGTGACCAGCCAGCTACATGGTGGCAGGTTGATTACATTGGACCACTCCCTTCATGGAAGGGGCAGCGATTTGTTCTAACTGGAATAGACACATACTCTGGATATGGGTTTGCTTTCCCTGCACGCAATGCTTCTGCCAAAACTACTATCCGTGGGCTTACAGAATGCCTTATCCATCGTCATGGTATTCCACATAGCATTGCTTCGGATCAAGGAACACACTTCACAGCAAATGAAGTGCGGGAATGGGCACATGCTCATGGAATTCTCTGGTCTTACCATGTTCCCCATCATCCAGAAGCAGCTGGATTGATAGAACGGTGGAATGGCCTTTTGAAAACTCAATTACGGTGCCAACTAGGTGGCAAAAACTTGAAAGGCTGGGGTAATGTTCTCCAGGAAGCTGTGTATGCTCTGAATCAGCGTCCGCTGTATGGTGCTGTTTCTCCCATAGCCAGGATCCATGGGTCCAGGAACCAAGGGGTGGAAATGGGTGTGGTGCCACTCACTATTACTCCTAGTGATCCACTAGGAAAATTTTTGCTTCCTGTCCCTGCTACCCTGAGTTCTGCTGGTCTACAGGTTTTAGTTCCAAAACAGGGTGTGCTTTCTCCAGGAGAAACAACAGTGATACCACTGAACTGGAAGTTAAGATTGCCACCTGGCCACTTTGGGCTACTTATGCCTCTGGATCAACACACCAAGAAGGGGATTACACTATTGTCTGGGGTAATTGACCCTGACTATCAGAAGGAAGTAGGACTGCAACTACATAATGGAGGTAAAGAAGAGTTTTCTTGGAATATAGGAGATCCCCTGGGGCGTCTATTAGTACTGCCATGCCCTGTGATTAAAATCAATGGAAAACTGCAACAACACAATCCAGGCAGGACCACTAATGGCTCTGAGACTTCAGGAATGAAGGTTTGGGTCACCCCACCAGGCAAAGAACCACGGCCAGCTGAAGTGCTTGCTGAGGGGAAAGGGAACATGGAATGGGTAGTGGAAGAAGGTAGTGATAAATATGAACTTCGACCACGTGATCAGTTACAGAAACGAGGACTGTAATGCTGTTTTGTTTGTGTTATACTATTTAAGTTGTAAGATATCAAGTTTAAGAATGAATGTTGCCCAAGGATTTGCACCCTATTCTGGAGAGATTTAATGTGTTTCCAGTTATATGCAGGACAGTTGAGTATTGTCAGGTAAAAGAAAAAATGTGTGCTTATTTGTTTTCATTTGGAAATTAAGTATGGTCTAAGGTGATGTATATATATATATATATATATATATATATATATATATATATATATGTGCCAAGTTGACAAGGGGTGGACTGTCATGGTTAGGGACAGGTGTCAACTTGGCCAAGTTGTGGTACCTGTTCATCTGATTGGGCAAGCGCTGGCCTGTCTGTTGCAATGAGGACATTTCATAGGATTAGGTCATGATCACGTCAGCTACATCCACAGCTAATTCCATTTGTAATCAGCCAAAGGGGAGTGTCTTCTGCAATTAGTGATGCTAAATCCAATCATGGGAAGCCTTTTAAGGAGGACTCAGAGGAGACAGGTTGCATTCCTGCTTTGGCTGGTGAGCCTCTCCTGTGGAGTTCATCCAGGCCATCCATTGGAGTCGTCAGCTTCGCAGACTGCCCTGTGGATTTTGGACTCTGCATTCCTACGGTCACGTGAGACACTTTCGTAAATTTTATATTTGCAAGTGTTCCCTGTTGATTCTGTTTCTCTAGAGAACCCTAACTAATACACCTCTCGACTATTTGAACTCTCTCAGCCACTGATACCTTATTTGTTACATTTTTCCCCCTTTTGGTATGGATGGAATTATTGATCCCATGGTGTGGACTGGCCACTCTTAAAGCTCCTACCTAAAAACTTACTTTTGAAACAACCTGTCCTGTTTTATAAACTATGCAGTAAAAAAAATACAACAGGAAAGATGTGCACTACTCAAGGAAGACCTCAGGGAGCACTTGATAGAATAGTAATACTGATCATCACAGATTTATCACTTACAGCTTCACACATCAGAACCCTACATAGCAATGGCCAATGCCTCTTAACAACAAAGTCCAGTGCTCAAACACCCAGTCCCTACATAGCCTCCTTCTGCAGTCTAAGACTTAACTGTACCCAAACTGGATTTCACCCATCTTCTTCTTCCTCTTATCTCTTTGACTCCATTCTGACTTCCCAATCTCCTGTCTTGCCCTCACATGACTTGCTTTCATCTTCCAGGTCATGATGACTTAGCTCAACTCCACCCTCCTTCCACTAACCTCACTACCAACATCCTGGCACAAACCACCAACATCTCTCTTCTGGTCATAACCTCCTAACTGGTCTTCCTTCCTCTAGTCTTGCCCCCTCTAATCTAGTCTCCATTTGCAGACAATGATATTTTCAAAGCACAAATCTGGTCATGACACTGTATTACTTAAATCATTTCAGTGGCTGCCCACTGCTTAGGATAATGGCCAACATCTTTGACAGGGCTAGAAGGTCCTGCATGATCTGGCCCATGATTTTTCCACCCTCATTTTACCCCCTACTTCCCTTTACTCTCTCTGTTTCAGTCGCACTAATGTCCCTTAAGTTCTGCAAACACATTTTTTTGCCTGCTGTTCTCTCTGCCTGGAATTCCCTTCTTCCCATTTTTTTCACTATTCATCTCTCAGACCTCAAATCCAGCACCACTTCCTTAATGTTTACTGTTTTAAATCTCCCAATCCTATGTTCTTTCTTTTTTTATGGTACTTATCTAGGTTTATATATATTTATCTGTATTGTTATTTGATTAATATCTGTGTCTCACAAGCACCATAGGAACAGGGGCCATGTCTTTTTAAGCTTTCCCCCAGTATCTAGCATGGTATCTGGCCCAGCACACAGAAAGATGCCATAAACTATGAGTCTATTAAAATGGTGTTAGTGTCCAATAACATATTTTGACTTATCATTGAGTAGCCATTTATTCATCAGTGATTTTGCTATTCCCATTTACAAGTACCCTTAGTATGTACAAATCACTGAAGTAGGAGGAATAAAGAAGTATTCAAATTCTTCCACTGAAAATTTTGTTGGTAGCTTCTTTCAACATGTGGTCAACAGGCAGACATCCAACCCAGAAGCAGGAGAACTGGTTGAATAAGTTCTGTTTCCATATGATTTATAGATCAGAATATGGATCTAGCCAATAATCTAAGTGATGTCAAGCCTTCAGGGAGCTTGTCACTGTGTTTTAGTTATCAAGAGACCTACATTGCCCCTCACTGCCAGCCCCATTTCCTGGCTTCCCTATCAGCCCTGCTTTCACCTTCTCCTGCTGAGCCACCATCACACTGCCTGACTCTATAGTTTTTGCATTTAACAAATGGGAATTTTAATCTCAGGTGGTGAACTACAGGATGATTTCTACCTCCTGGCATTTGCGTCTTTTTGTAGTCCTCTCTAATATTGAATCAGAGGCGGTGTGTGTGTGGTTGATAGAATACAGCAAAAGTGACATTGTGCAACTTCCACATAAGTCATAAAAGGCATTAGAGCTTTTTCCTTGGGTCTCTTGGATCCTTGCTCTGGAGGAATCCAGCTACCATGTTGTGAAGACACTCAAGCAGCCCTGTGAAAAGAACCACATGGAAAAGAACTCAGACCTCCAGCCAACAGCCAGCACCAACTAACCATCCCATATGAGTGAATCACATTGGGTGATGACAGCCCTAGCTGACATAGAAGTGCAACTTCATGAGACAGCCTGGACACACAAACCACCCAACCAAGCTACTCTTAACTTCCTGACAAACAGAAACCATGAGAGACAGTAAATATTTATTGTTGTTTTAAACCACTGAGCTCTGGAGTGATTTGTTAGGCAACCTTAGATACAGGATATAAAGACAAAAACTGGGGACCAGTGCCTCATCTGTGTCTTTAATATTCTGAACACATGATCTTTCTTTTTCCCTTATTAGTCCCTTTTCTCTATTGCTTCCTGTGAACCACTCTATCTAAGAAGGAATTTATATCCTTTATCTGGGCTCCCTTTATAATGTATACATACATCTACACTAGTCTCTATAGGTGCAGTACAGCATAGCGTCTAATGGCATCAGCTCTGGAGACTCAGTGCCTTTGTTCAAATCCCTGCTCTGCTATTTACTACTTGTCAGACCTTCGGAGAGAGCTCTAATCTCTGTGTGCCTTAATTTTCTCACCTGCAAAGTGGAAATAATAATGGTATCTATTTCATAGGATTGTTTCCAGTGCTTAACCCAAGACCTGGCACATAGGAAACCTTACAAAATTGTTATTATTATTATTATACTAAGCATGCTGTTTTGATTTGGAGGTTTCATGTCTCATTTCCTCTCCAGACTGTGATGCCATTTATCTTCATTCTGTCAGCTGTCCAGGGCCACCAAGCACATGGCAGGTGACCATCACAGGTATGTCTTACTAGGGTTGCCTCTGAGGAGGTGAAGGCAATTTTATGATCAGGAGCTTGAGTTACAGGAGGATAGAACAGAGATATTGTTTGTAGTACAAGAGAGGGACCAAACAAAACAGAAGGCAGAGCCAAGATTGGAGCAGAAGGAAAAGGAAGAGCTTTTCCAGCTGCCCAGAGCCATGAGCCTGGTGGAAGAGCCTGGCAAAGTTGTCCAGATCCTTGCATGAGGGCTTCCTCTTGCCTGCCACTTACTCTTCTTCCAGTTGCCCTGCTTAGCGCTTGGCTTCTGTCGGGAACTTCTGAATGTGAAAGACCCTCAGTTGTTGCTGGCATGGGTGGGGCCTTGTATAATTCTCTTAAATGCACTGCTTGGTTTCTCCATCTGGAAGCTAAGGAGAATAATCACAGTTAAGACTCAAGAATGTCGAGAGTTATATGTGCTCAAGCTAGTAAAGCAAGTAGCACTGATGGCAGACATAGAAAGAATCAGATAAACGTTGGTCCTTTGTTTGGCAAAAATATCTTAGTGAAAACAATGTGGCATTTCTTTATGTCTTGATGCCAAAGAATTTCCATGATTCTCAAGCTTTTCTGCTTCATTTGCAGAAAGAACCAAGTCATGTTTGTGTGCATGGGTGCACAACACATACACACACACACACTTCTTTCTGGAAGAGGTTAACTATTGTGACCAGTACAATTAGCCCCCTTCCATCTAGTAACAACCCCATCTAAGGAATTCACAACCATTAATTAGAGGCACCTGGCAATCTTGTGAGGGAGGAAAATTATCACTCAGACTCTACATGTGTGTGAACCAAGTTGCTCTGGGGTAACCTCAGTCACAAAACCTGGGCCTGAGCAGGAAGAGAATAGGATGGAGCCTGCTAGCTCCTGACCCCTCCACACCACCCTTTCCCTCTTCTAAGGCTCCAGGGGGCTGGCTGGACGCCCTGCTGTTGTAACTTCATTGTTAAATCATTTCTCACCAAAAGATGAAAAAGACTTGAGGATCCACACACAGTGGTTTTTAAAATACTAGTCTCTCTTCAATAGAAATTGAATTCACTGATGCAGCCCAGGGAAAAGCCAGCTCCTTTCTCTCCTCCAAATGATTCTTTCAGGGTAATATAGCAGTTAAACCTTCAAGTACATAATAGCATGCCGGTCTATTAGCTAAGGTGATTTTATTCTTCAGCTTGCAGCTTCTTGCCTGACAGTTGTCACCTAAACAACCATGTCTCCATGAACTCAAGAGGAGACCGGGGGGTGTCCTCTGAGGAGACAGCCAGCCTGATACATCAAATCTTCTGGTGCGAGGGAACCATTCTTGGGTTTGCAATGTGGAACACACTAAATAATGCATTCAACTGTTGTCTATTCATCTTTTCCATCACCACCACCACAGGTCCCTCCTTGCCTGTGACCTTGAAATGCTCCTTCAGCTTCAGGCCTTCCTATTCTCCTGTTATCAGCAAATCTGATTTGGTGTGATGTGTTTGTGTGTTTAACAACTTTCCAGCCTTGCAGCTCCCTAACTATGCTTTTCATTTTGAAACAAAAGAACTGCAAAGGTTCCTTCCGGGTCAAGATGGCGGCTTAACAACGAGCGTGTTTTAGTTCGTCCTCCAGAACACCTACTAAATAACCAGAAACAGTACAGAACAGCTCCTGGGGCCACGTCAGTGACCAGACACACAGCGTATCCCAGTCTGGACCAGCTGGACCGGCTGCGAGCACCCCTTAACAGTGAGTTCCCAAAGCTGCGGCAGCCAGTGCCCCTCCCCCACAGGCTGCTTTCCAGAGGGGAAAGGAAAGGACTTTACTAGCAGCAGAGACTGGGCACAATCAAACACCAATTGTGGAACTAATTAACTAATTCTGACTACTAAAAATAGGCCCCCAGCTTAGGTGAACCTGATCAAAGCGGAGGTTG
Source organism: Tamandua tetradactyla (assembly GCF_023851605.1). Taxonomy (NCBI): domain Eukaryota; kingdom Metazoa; phylum Chordata; class Mammalia; order Pilosa; family Myrmecophagidae; genus Tamandua; species Tamandua tetradactyla. Next base: position 139,294,248 of record NC_135328.1, read on the forward strand.
CTCATTTTTGCCCTGGCGGCAAGGGGGCAGGACTGACAGAAAAAGGGGGGGAAAAAAAAGAAGAAAGCAGAGGTTTTTGTGGCTGTGTATCTATAAAGGCTTGACTGCCTCTGGATACAGCAGCAGGACTTTTCAGGCTGCAACTGTCCCAGACATAGGCAGAAGTGAGCTCTTTTGGGGGCTTGTCTGGAGCCTGTGCCTTCCCGGGGGCGGGGGGGGGGGCGGGGAGCCCAACTCAGGTGGAATCCCTCCATCAAGGAATTCAGAAACCAGGGCTTGGTAATTTGAAGCCATTAAAACCAGCCTACAACCTCTCCTCTGTCTCCACCACGCCCCCAACAGGGTGAGTCTGCCAAAGTTAAAGGTACCGCATCATCTTATGCTGGTGGGACCTGCAGTCAGACAAGCACCACATACTGGGCAGGATAAGAAAAACAGAGTCCAGAGACTTCACAGGGAAGTCTTTCAACCTGCTGGGTCTCACCCTCAGGGAAAACCAACACAGGTGACTCTTTCCTCCTGATAGGAGGCCAGTTTGATCCGGGAAAATCTGGCTGGGGTCTATAATATCTAAGTAGACCCTCCTAAATGTGTGTGGGTGAAAGGCACCACACAAGCAGGGCAAGAAATAAGAAAACCAGAACGGGAAAATTCTCCTCTGTTAAACAAAACTTAAGCTAAAGATCCAGATAAAGCTGAACGGAATGTCAAAGAACAGATAGACGCAAATTCATCCAGCAAGAAAACCCTAGATAAAAGAAGTGAAAGCAACCTCCAGAATAAACTAATTAAGGTAATTAAATGCCTAGACACCAGCAAAAAATAAATCACACTAGGAAAATTGAAGATATGGCCCAGTCAAAGGAAAAAACCAACAATTCAAATGACATACAGGAGCTGAAACAATTAATTCAGAATGTATGAATAGACATGGAAAACCTCATCAAAAACCAAATCAATGAATTGAGGGAGGATATGAAGAAGGCAAGGAAAGAACAAAAAGAAGAAACTGAAAATCTGAAAAAACAAATCACAGAACTTATGGGAATGAAAGACACAGTAGAAGAGATGAAAAAAACAATGGAAACCTACAATGGTAGATTTCAAGAGACAGAACATAGGATTTCAAAACTGGAGGATGGAACATCTGAAATCCCACAAGAAACAGAAACTATAGGAAAAACAATGGAAAAATATGAGCAGGGACTCAGGGAATTGAAAGACAATATGAAGCGCATGAATATACGTGTTGTGGGTGTCCCAGAAGGAGAAGAGAAGGGAAAAGGAGGAGGAAAACTAATGAAGGAAATTATCACTGAAAATTTCCCAACTCTTATGAAAGACTTAAAATTACAGATCCAAGAAGTGCAGCATACCCCAAAGAGAATAGATCCAAATAGACATACTCCAAGACATTTAATAATCAGAATGTCAGAGGTCAAAGAGAAAGAGAGGATCTTGAAAGCAGCAAGAGAAAAGCAATCCATCACATACAAGGGAAGCCCAATAAGACTATGTGCAGATCTCTCAGCAGAAACCATGGAGGCGAGAAGACAGTGGGATAATATATTTAAATTATTAAAAGAGAAAAACTGCCAACCAAGAATTCTATATCCAGCAAAACTGTCCTTCAAAAATGAGGGAGAAATTAAAACATTTTCAGACAAAAAATCACTGAGAGAATTTGTGACCCAGAGACCAGCTCTGCAAGAAATACTAAAGGGAACACTAGAGACAGATATGAAGGCAGAAGAGAGAGATGTGGAGAAGAGTGTAGAAAGGAAGACTATGAGTAAAGGCAAAAAGAAGGAAAATTAGATATGACTTATAAAATCCAGAAGGCAAAATAGCAGAAGAAAGTACTACCCATGCAGTAATAACACTGAATGTTAATGGATTAAACTCTCCAATCAAAAGACATAGTCTGGCAGAATGGATTAAAAAACAGGACCCATCGATATGCTGTCTCTACTCAAAGGACACGAGGCCAAGGACACAAATGGACATTTTACACATCAATGTTTATAGCAGCATTATTAACAATTACCAAGAGATGGAAACAGCCAAAATGTCCATCAACAGACAGCTGACTAAACAATCTGCGATATTTACATAAGATGGAATATTATGCAGCTGTAAGACAGAATAAAGTTATGAAGTATGTAACAACATGAATGGACCTTAAGGACATTATGCTGAGTGTGATTAGCCAGGAATAAAAGGACAAATACTGTATGGTCTCACTGGTATGAACTGACATTGGTGAATAAACTTGGAATATTTCCTTGGTAACAGAGACCATCAGGAGATAGAAACGGGGTGAGATATTGGGTAATTGGAGCTGAAGGGATACAGATTGTGCAACAGGACTGAATATAAAAACTCAGAAATGGACAGCACAATACTACCTAACTGTAATGTAATTATTTTAAAACACTGAATGAAGCTGCATGTGAGAATGATAGAGGGAGGAGGGCTGGGGACATAAATGAAATCAGAAAGAAAGATAGATGGTAAATATCAAGATGGTATAATCTAGGAACGCCTAGCATGTATAATAATAGTGAAATGTACAATGTACAAATTTTAAAAATGTTTTTGCATGAGGAAGAACAAAGGAATGTCATTACCACAGTGTGCTGAAAATAGATGGTACTTAGTAGTTTAAAATTTCAACTAATGTGTGAGACTAAAGCAAAAAATGTTTATTTGTTACAAAATTTATATTTTGACTAGAGCATTTCCTAATATAACTCATGTAGATAGTTTGATTGAATGTCATAAGTACTTGGAATCTCAGGTAGGACATGAGATTTTGTTAGTTTGTCAAAGTGATGCCCATGAATCCCAGAGTGATTTGATCAGTGACTAAAAAGTGTTTGCAAGCCCCCGTCGGGGAATGGTGAGTGTGGGGAAAAATTCAACTTCCCCAAGTTGAATTCCTGATATTCTCACAAGCAGTGTGGACAACCAAAGCTATAGGCTGAGCCCCCAGTCTTGGGAGTTGTTCATATGAAACTTAACCCCACAAAGGATATGTCAAGTCTACTTAAAATTTAGGCCTAAGAATCACCCCCAAGAGAGCCTCTTTTGTTGCTCAGATGTGGCCTCTCTCTCCAGCCAACATGATGAGCAGTCTCACCACCCTCCTCTTCTCTGTGTGGGACATGACTCCCAGGGGTGTGGACCTTCCTGGCAACGTGGGACAGAGATCCTGGAATAAGCTGAGACTCAGCATCAAGGGACTGAGAAAAACCCTAGAATGAGCTGAGAATTAACATCAAAGGATTGAGAGAACCTTCTCGACCAAAGGGGGAAGAGTGAAAGGAGACTAAGTGTCAATGGCTGAGAGATTCCAAGCAGAGTTGAGAGGTTATCCTGGAGGTTATTCTTATGCATTAAGTAGATATCACCTTGTTTTTCAAGATGTACCAGAGAGGCTGGAGGGAACTGCCTGAAAATGTGAGCTGTGTTCCAGTAGCCATGTTTCTTGATGATGATTGAACAATGATATAGCTTTCACAATGAGACTCTGTGAATGTGAAAACCTTGTGTCTGATGCTCCTTTTAGCTACTATATCAACAGAAGAGTAGAACATATGGAATAAAAATAAATAATAGGGGGAACAAATGTTAAAATAAATTTAGTTTGAAATGCTAGTGGTAAATGAAAGCGAGGGGTAAGGGGTATGGTATGTATAATTTTTTCTGTTTTTGTTTTATTTCTTCTTCTGTTGTCTTTTTATTTCTTTATCTGAATTGAATGCAAATGTTCTAAGAAATGATGAATATGCAACTATGTGATGATATTATGAGTTACTGATTATATATGTAGAACGGAATGATCATATGTTAATGTTTTTGTTAGTTTGTTGTTAAATTTTTTTTAATAAATAAATAAATAAATTTTTTTAAAAAAAGAAAAAAAAATTAGGCCTAAGAGTCACCCCCAAGAGAACCTCTTTGGTTGCTCAGATGTGGCCTCTCTCTGGAGCCAACACAGCAAGCAAACTCACCACCCTCCCCCTGTTTACATGGGACATGACTCCCAGGGCTGTGGACCTTCCTGGCAATGTGGAACAGAAACCCTAGAATGAGCTGAGACTCAGCATCAAGGGATTGAGAAAACCTTCTCGACCAAAAGGGGAAAGAGTGAAATGAGACAAAGTGTCAATGGTTGAGAGATTCCAAACAGAGTTGCGAGGTTGTCCTGGAGGTTATTCTTACGCATTAAGTAGATATTGCCTTATTATTCAAGATGTAATGGAGAGGCTGGAGGGAACTGACTGAAAATGTAGAGCTGTGTTCCAATAGCCATGTTTCTTGATGATGATTGTATAATGATATAGCTTTCACCATGTGACTGTGTGATTGTGAAAACCTTGTGTCTGATGCTCCTTTTATCTACCTTGTCAACAGATGAGTAGAACATATGGAATAAAAATAAATAGGGGGAACAAATTTTAAAATAAATTTAGTTTGAAATGCTAGTGATCAATGAAAGGGAGGGGTAAGGGGTATGGTATGTATAATTTTTTTTCTGTTTTCATTTTATTTCTTTTTGTTGTCTTTTTATTTCTTTTTCTGAATTCATGCAAATGTTCTAAGAAATGATCACAATGATGAATATGCAATTATGTGATGATATTGTGAATTACTGATTATATATTGAGAATAGAATGATCATATGTTAAGAATGTTTGTTTCTTTCTTGTCATATTTTTTAAATTTAAAAATTAACAAAAAAATTTTTTTAAAAAGAACTGCAAAGGCAGAAAGTTCTTCATATCAGTGTGTAAGGAGACTCTAATCAGACAAGCCCCAGCAGATTCTGGTGACTTAATGAGAAGTCGCCATCATGGTCTGCCCCTGCCTGGGAAAGGCCAAGCCCCAAGACAGGAAGGTGAGAGTCTCCCAGCCTGACCTAAAACAATGAGCAACACCTGGTTAAAGAAATCAAGGCGCAAGGAGAACAAAGTGGCAGTGGTAGGACAGTGGGTCACAGCTACGTCTTCTTCACACCAGGAAGTCATGTGGCATGGTGGACTGAGGGCATCAGCCACCAACTTTGGTCCTTCCCAGGGCTAGAACAGAGAGTCAGGAGGGCCTGACATGGTAGCTGTGAGGTGCAAAGTGAGGTCAACAAAACTTTGGCATCACTGGTGAGGGAATGGGTACCATGAGATGGTTTTTTGGTGTTGAAGAATGGATTTAATTCCATGGACGTTTTGGAGACATGGTTGTCTAACCAACAACTCTTAGGCAAGAAGCTATAAGTTGAAGAATGTGCAAATGATGTGTAAGCTGAAGAAATAGTCTTAGCTAATAGAACTAACATGCTATCATGTATTCATGCAACAAATATTGAGTGTCTATGTGTTTTCCTCTGTACTCACTGAACCAACCTGGCAAAGATCCCTACCCTCATGGAGCTTACACAGTTGTGAAATAAATTGTGCTATATATTCTTTGATTTGCTTGAACTTACCAGGTAGTGTGTCCTGGAGGTGCTTGCAAGATGAGATGAGGATTTGGAGGAAGAAATCCACTGTTTCAATTTATGAATCTATCTCAAACATCATGCACATCAAGAAAAGTAAGCTAAATTGCCAGTTTTTGATCTGGATCTTCATGACTACCAGGACTTCACAAGATAGACCTTGACCTTCTCTTTTACAGCTGTAGTGACCATGCTGTCAGCCCAAGAGCCCTTCTTATGGGGAATCATGCAGTGGTGTGCTACTGCTAGCACATACCACCTCACTCCATGTTCAGTGATGTCATGTGGATAGCTTGGAGTTAGCCATGGTGGGAGCATCTGTACCATGGAAATCACCAAGCATGACAAATTCAGGCTTGTTTGTCTATAAGCTGGTTTATCAGTACATCACCAGAACCGCTCCTCCCCCAGGTCCAAACAATTCTTCTTGGTCCCTGCTATTTGGGTGGGATGACACCATCCTCCCCAATCTAATATGTGACCCATGTCTGACCAAACAGAGTGAAGACCACAATTGGTGCAGGGATGGGCACATGGCCCACAATAGACCTATGAAATCTTTCCCCACGATTTTGACCAGATCTACCAAAAAAATGCTCTTCTGTAAGATCAAGAGGAAAAAAAGGATTATGTAAGTCAAGAGCTTCCATCTTTTCCACACATTCTCTCAACCAGCCAGATAATAAAGTCAACACCAAGGAGAACAGAACCAAGACATGGTTCCAGTAGCACTATTTGAGTACATGGAGCTAGCTGATCTTTGCATAGTGATATAACTCACATCTCACATGAATTCCTTTTTTTTTTTTTTGCATAAGCTGAATTGATATTTTGTCACTTGCAACTGAAAGAATCCTAATTACTATATATCTTTTCCATTACATCTTCCTCCTCTATAAACTGGATTGGCTCTTGAGTAAACAGTAGGAGATCCTGCCAATGCCCTTCCCTTTGGCACTCACTGCTCTCATGTAGCCTGATGCCTTCTCACCATAAGCAAATGAGACTCCCTACTTGAGCACTTTCTCTGATTTCAGGGGAATGCTCAGGCCATAGGTGGGAGAGGCCAGAATACCAGGTAATTAAAAAATATAGGGACAGTCATAAACCAATGATTGACAGAGTTGGTGGATAAATCTCCCAGCTTCCTAGCCCTCATATTGGACTTTGAGGCATGATCCCCACCATCTTCCCAAGGTCCTCAGCAGGATTGAGCCTCAGTTGCCCAGAAAATAATACAAACCTTAATTGCTATTGCTAATGCTTCTAGGAATAAGGGATCTTTATGGAGCAAATTTCAGAAGAGTGGTATGGCTTAGGGGAAAACCTGAACTTGGAGTGTGAGTTCCTATGTGGAATACAAGTAACATTTTCTGATACTCTGAATTGGTTTCCTTCCCTTTCCTGTCTCAATTCTTTGCTTCCTACTGGTGCTTCCCGGAATCACCTACAAAATCAATCCAACCTAGGGAAATAGAAAGTAGCCAAATAATCAAGTAAATATACAATGATTACCACAAACAAAACCATTTTGGTCTTCCCCTTCTGATAGCCTCCCATTATGATTTCTAAGCTGAAGCGTTGTTTTACTTGTTTTGTGTTACCAAATGCCTTACTACAGAGTTAATTTGCAAATGAGGAAAGACAATTGCTATTCAGAACTAAAAGTGGGAATCATAGTCCTGCTTTTAGGCCACTATCACAAATTCTAATGTCCTCTAGCTTTGGTTTTGGCTATGAAATTTTATAAACATCTGTACTCAGCTAGAGGTTTTCTTTGGGACACCAGTGAATGCTGGAGCAAAGCTTTTACTGGTTTTCTTTTGTGAGAAAGTTATCCTGGGCAGCTGGAGATAGTAGCACATTGAAACAGCTCCTGCTGTTGGTTGTTTATTCTTACCTCAGACTTGTGGAGACACCTCAGTTAAGAGGTGCACAATTGTCAGAGAAGTCAGGGATGGAATTACCTTTTCCCAAAAGGAGAGGCAGACTCTCTGGGCATCTGAAACTTTGGAGTATGCATGCTCACAAAATCAGCCAGTACTGTGAAAACCACACCCATACTCCCTAGGAAACAGGGTGAGAAAAATAACTATCCCAGACATTGGACTGCCAAACCTTAGCAACTCCCAACACCTAGATACCTGTATTTTTCCAAAGCCTTGGTTTGGGAGTAATTTCCTGCTGCATTACAGTTCTGTTAAATGGGTATGCTTCAAATTTCATAGTAAATAGGTAAGGAGGGACTAATCAAAGAAATTAAAGTGAATGACTAAGATACCAGATGAAAACAATACAAACCTTAATTGCTATTGCTAATGCTTCTAGGGATAAGGGATCTGTATGGAGCAAATATCAGAAGACTGGAGTGGCTTAGGGGAAAACCTGAACTTGGAGTGTGAGTTCCTACATGGAATACCAGTTCTGTCACTGCCGAGCTGATTGGTAGCATATATAGTAGTTTCAAGCACAGACTCTGGAGCCAGGAAGCCTAGGTTTTAATCCTAGCTCTACTATTTACTAGTTTGTGACCTTGGGCAAGTAAAGTAACCTCTCTGGGCTCTGTTTCTTTATCAATGAAGTAGGGATAATAATAGCATCTGTCTTATAGACTAATGCAAATACAAAATAAATGAATATATCTCTAGCATTTAAAGTGTGTTCAATGTATAGTAAGCGCCCAATGCAAAATGTTTTCTATTTGTTACGTGAGTACAAAATGACACAAAATTGTGGAAAGGAAAAGTTGGTGAAGTACAATAAATATTTAGGTTGTGATTAAATCAGCTTAAGCTCTGGTGGCCAACTTTCCTAACCCAAAGACCCCCACCACGCATTTAGAGGTTTGGTTAGTTTTCACTTCCAGGGAAGGGACCAAAAGTTCAGGGAAATGCACCCTTCCCTCTCAGGGGTTGGACATATGGCTAGCAGCTAGGATTTATGCAAAGTATTCTTCAAATGAGTCCAAAAGACCCACTGTTTGATTACTGTCCCCAGTGTGGCCATAAAAACCATAGCTCACAACTGCCAGCTGTTATACCCCCAGCCCTATGCTCACCCCAGCTTCTCTCAGCTGCCAAGCCAGGGCCATTCCAAGTTCTCTGGCCCCAGAGCCACCTGCATGGCCTCTGGTTAACACAATCTGCTGTCACAAAGGAAGAAGTGATTAAATGGGGGACAAGTCAGTCCCACCACTGGCCTCTAAAAAGTCAATGAAATTTGGTTATCAGGATGAGAACTGGTTTTTCACCACTCTACTCTCAACCAAGTAACACAAAGATGATGTCAGCCTTAGGCCACATGGAAACCAAGCCCAGGAAGTTTGGGTGCTCAGTGCAATTTCCCTAAAACAAGTTCTGTGGGGTGGAACAAAGGAGAATGAAGTGCTATTTACTCCAGTGAAATGTGATATGAGAAATCAAGAGGAAAAGTCTTGTTTCCCCCATAACTCTATACTCTGAGGAGATATGAAGAAAGGACAGCAGTGATGGTCAAGAGTAGACAAGTGGAAAAGAAGACAGGATAACATTTTTACTAGACAGATAGGCAAATCAGGCTGTAAGAAACTGCACATGAGAAAATCAGCTGTTGGGCAGCAGTCGAATCAACAAAATTTTGTTGTTTGGCTTTCTGCTTTGGAATCTTTTGCCCTCCAGTTTCACTGTTCCAAATTTTGAACCAATTTCCTCAGTAGTTACAAGGCCCTGTTCCCAGGGCTGGGGGTGGGAGAATGAAGACAGCTAGAAAGAAAGAAAGGCAGGGGATACAGGGAAGAGGGGAGGGGAGGAGAGAACCAGAGTATGTGGAACCAAAATTCTACTGGTTGAGCTGACCACCCTGCCCAGCTGGTTGGCCTTTCCTTCCCTTGTACTTTTTGGCTTTGTAAATCATGTGAAATTTCTGTGAAATCAACATCATTGATGACTTACTGATAAATTCCAGCTAGAACCTTGTAGGACTAGCATGCAGATTTGGCTAAATTGTTTGGAGGTGGTTTGGGGTAGAGAGGAGAGGAGAAGTTCAGTGAAAAGGAGAGTGCCTCCTCATGCATTAGAGACATCACAACAGATCCAGAGTCATAGAAATATGTTGAATCACACTTTACCTAACATGCCCTCTTTGCAAAAAAATCTTAGTAACCCTTTTGTTTCATTCCATTTTATGTTTCTTTTTTATTTTTTAAAAGTCAAGGGTGATTTAATTAAATATTTGAATGAAATACTGAATGCAAAATGCAGAGCACACTGCAAGACATGACTTCTTTAATATTAGTAGCTAACATTTACTATTACATTTATTATTTTTTTAAAACCTCACAAATTTCCTGGGTAATGGGTACTCATATTTTCATACCTCTTTTACAAATGAGAGGACTGTGCCCCAGAGAAATTAAGTAATATTCCCAAGGTCATATGTCTGGAGAGTAGTCAGGACAAGATTTGAATACTCACTCCATATTTATTCCCTGTTATCCCTCCATACTAACAGTAGCTTGCATTGTTTTGATATTTAGAACTTTCCGCAAACTCTTTCATGAACATTACTTTATTGGGTATTCAGCATATCTTTCTAGGCAGGAGTTCTTTCCCCCATTTTAGAGATGGGGAAACAGAAGTTTAGAAGGATTAAGTGTTTCTCACAGTGTTATAAGAGGCAGAAAGTAAAGAGCAGGGAGCCCACCTTCTGGTCTTCTTCACACTATACCCTTGCTGCTTTATTCTATAGCTTTATATATGGTGAGCAAGTTCTCAACAACCCCGGTAAAATCTCCAGACTTGCCCCACAGATGGTATGCCCTTCCTCTGCTTCAGGAGGCAGGTGGGATGGATCCCATATTGCTTGTTACATCCACCTGGTTGGTGATGCTTGTCCATGTATCCTTCAAGGTGATCGCATATGGCTGTGCAGGTTGTTCAGTCCATAGCCTTACCACATCTAAAGGGGCATCATTCACACTGTAGTAGTGTAGATTATAATTTTATTAGGACCATATTCCACAGATGGCAGTTAATGTGTCTTGAGGAAGATGTGGGTGCCTTTTCCTAATTCATACAAAGGCATTTGAAAGACTAGTGGGGCCCCTGTTGTACCTATTTTAAATTCTCCCTATCCATAGTAATTAGATTATACTGATCCGTCTATCCTTGTCTGGGCCCTCTTAAGACCAAGTGTTGGAGATAGTCTCTGCAGGAATTCATTTATTCATTCATTTACATTCAACAAAATACTTATTGGGTACCTACAATGGGATAGACATTGCACAAGGTAGGCTTGTGATAGTGAACAAAAGAAACGTGGTGCCTGCCCTCTTACATACTGAAGTTCAGTAAGGGAATATGGAAGGCACTACCGGTTGGTCTACTTTAGTTATCTCATCTTTGCTCTCTGGTGTGCTTCTACCATTGTGCCAGTTTGAATCTACTGAGGATCCCAGAAAAGCCATGTCCTTAATTCAATATTGCTGGGTAGGACCTTTCTGATTGTTTCCACAGAGATGTGACCCACCCAATTGTGGGTGGTAACTTTTGATTAGATGGTTTCCATGGAGGTGTCTCTATCCATGTGGGATTGCTCACTGGAGCCCTTAAGAGGGAATCATTGGAAAAAGCTTTAGAGCCACCAGAATGAGCAGAGCCCACAGAGCCAGAGACCCTCAGAGCAGAAGGAAAACACCCCCAGGAAAGACTTATGAAATGAGGAGAGAAAGTTGGCAGACTTCACCATGTTTTTCCCAGCTGAGAGAGAAACCCTGAATGTCATCAGCCTTCTTGAACCAAGGAATCTTTTCCTGTATGCCTTAATTTGGACATTTTTACAGCCTTGCTTTAATTTGGACATTTTCATGGCCTTAGAACTGTAAACTTGCAGCTTATTAAATTCCCTTTTCAAAAGCCATACTGTTTCTGGTATATCACATTCTGCCAGCTCTAGCAAACTATTAAAACCCTACAGGGTGTAAAAGCTCTGAGATGATGGAATGGTAGCTTGTGACAAATTCTGGGATCTGTCCTGGATCTACCTGCTGAAGAGTGCTTTAAAAATTATTGCTTTTTTCTTTCTTTGCTTTGTATATATGTTATATTATATAATAAAAAAGTTTTAAAGACAATGTATTCCTGGTGCTTGCCCATGTTAAAAAAAAAAAGACAATATAGGGTATAAAAGCTGAAAACCAATAGCAACAACAAAAAAATAATCGTTTTGACTCCTTTGTAGCTAGAAACAGCCATGTGAACCAGTTCTGGCCAATGAGACATAAGCAGTAGTCGACTGATGCTTAGTTTTCTTCTTTCCCTTTCTTTCTGACTGGAATTCAGAATATGCCTGGACTAGCAACAGCCATCTTGTGAACATGAGAATTAAGGGCACTTGCTATAGACAGCAGAGAAGAAAAGAACAGGAATCGAAGTCCCATATGGCATCGCTGAGTCACTACACCCATGCTGGACTGCCTATCTTTTTATAGGAGATAAATAAACTCCTTTGTAAGTAGGTTTGATCAGTCAAGTTTTTTATTACTTGCAGCTGGAAAGTACTCTGTTACAGGGAGAGAGGCATCAATCAAATAATAATGAAATAAGTGTATAAATTCAAACACTGATAAATGCCATACTAAAGAGGCATAGGGCACTATGAAATGTAAAGTGAGGCACCTGAACAGTCTGGGGGGTGAGTTAGGCTTTGCTAAGGAAATGACATTGAATCTTAATAATTAAGGGCTGGAGCAAGAGGGCCCCTAATTATCTCACAAGGCTAGAGGCTGGGGGTTGGAAGAAGGCAGTGGGGGAAGAGTGAGTAGGGCAGCACTATTGTCTTTTACTGAGAGAAAGGCTTTGTAGCTGTGGAAGGGATGTAAACTTGCAGTTGCAATAATAACTGCAAAAGCACTTTAACATTTATTCAGCATTTACTATGTGTCTGCAAGGATTTCCTCATTTAATCTATGAAAATCACTATTACTCAGAAAAGGAAGTGAAGTCAGAAAGAGACTAAATGGCTTCTCAAATGATCACGCAGTTATTAAGTGTTAATTCTAAGAAAGAAGAATTGAAAAATGTATTAATTCTTCTTGAACATATGATAGAATTCATTAGTAAACAAATTTGGTCCTGGCTTTTCTTTGTGGTTAGTTTTTAAATTAAGCATTCAATCACTGCGTTTGTAGGTCTATTCAGATTTCTCATTTCTTATTAAGTCAGCATTATCTAAGAATTTGTTGATTTAATCTAAGTTATCTCATTTGTTAGTGTACAGTTATTCATAGTATTCATTTACAGTTTCTTTAGTTCTATAAGATGACAGTATTGCTCTTTCCCATTTCTGATTCTAGTAATCTGATTCTCTCTCTCTCCCTCTCTCTTTTTTTGTTGTTAAATTACCTAAATATTTATCAAATTCCTTGATAATTTCAAAGAACAAGTTTTTTGTTTCATTGATCCCCTTGTTTTTCTATCCTCTACCATTAATTTCCTCCCTAATCCTTATTATTTCCTTTTTTTGCTTCCTTATGATTAATTTGTTATTTATAGGGGAAAGAAAAGTTATTGATTTTAAATCCTTCTTCTTCCTTAGGCATGTACAGCTATAAATTTCACTGTAAGAGGCATTTAGCTCTATCCCATGAGATTTTGTATGCTGTGGCTTGATTTTCATTCATCTGAAAGTATTTTTTTCATCTGAAAGTATTTATGATTTCCTTTTTTCTTTCTTTGACCCATTGTTTATTGAGAGACGCATGTTTAATATCAATATATTCATAGGCTCCTAAATTTACCTTCTTATTTCACTCCACTGGGATTGGAGAACTTATTTTGTAATTTCTATCCTTTCAAATGTATTGAAATTTTATCTATGCCCTAGAGAATGATCTATCCTGGAAAATATTTCATGTGTGCTTCTGAAGAATGTAATTGTTTTGTTTCAATAGTATGCAAATTATCTGCTTCTGTACATATCTGCCCTCCCCACTTTCTATTGTTATTTTTACAAATGACATCTTTACACTTTGTGTGCCCCTTAACATAAGTTTATAATTACTGTTTTATGCATTTTCTTTTTAAATCATGCAGAATAAAAGAGGAGTTACAAATTCAAAGTATAGTAATACTGGATTTAACACTTCCTTATTAATTATATGCACCAGTTTTTTTTTTTCATCATGCGCTAAAGTTACTGTCTTAGTATCCTTTCATTTCATTATGAAAGACTCCGTTTAGCATAACTTGTAGGTAGGATAGCAATAACAAACTCCCTTAGTTCTGATCTAAGCATGTCTTAATTTTCCCTTCATTCTTGCAACATTGTTTTGCTGAGTATAAAATTCTTGTTGACAATGCATTTTTGTTTTCCTTTCTTCCTTTTAGCACTTTATATCCCATTGCATTCTGATTCTCATGGTCTGATGAGGACTCAGTGTTAATCTTATTGAGGGTCACTTGTACATGACAAGTCACTTAATGGGGCTACTTTTAAGATTCTGTTTTTGTCTCTGTCTTTCAGCAATTTTACTAAAATATTAAAATGGTTTCTTTAACTTTATCCTTCTTGGAGTTTGCTGAGTTACTTATATAGTAGATATATATCTTCAAATTTTGGAAGCTTTCAGCCACTATTTCTTAGAATACTTTCTTCTCCTTTGCCTCTCTTCTTTGGAACTCCCATGATGCCCTATTGGTACATTTGCTGGTTTTCCACAGATCTCTAATGTTCTGTTAATTGTCCTTCATTCTTTTTTTCTTTCTGCTCCTCTAACTGGATAATTTCAATAGTCTTATCTTCACATTCACTGAATCTTTCTTCCATCTGCTCAAACCTGATATTAAATCTCTTTGGTCAATTTTTTTTCAGCTATTGCAATTTTCATCTCTGTAATTTGTTCCTTTCTGCAATTTCTATCTTTTTATTACTCTCCCTTTTGTTCATGCATTTTTCTTAATATTTCCATTATTTTTTCATGGCTCCCCTTAGCTCATGGGCCATATTTAAGACATATGATTTATTGTATATGATTCATAATTCAAATATCTGCATCCCTCAAGAATAGTGTATTAGTCAGGTTCTCTAGAGAAACAGAACCAACAGGAGACATCTGTAAATATTAGATTTATAAAAGTGTCAAATGCAACTGTGGGGATACAAGAATCCAAAATCTGTAAAACAGGCCATGAAGCTGGCAACTGTGATGAGGGGTCTCATTTAACTCCACAGGAGAGGAGAACCAGGCATCATCACTGGGTCCAGTTGACACCTAATCCTATCATCACAGATAGCGTCTGCTAAAGTCTATTTTTTTTCCTGTGAATGAGCTATATTTTTCTGTTTCTCTGTATTCTATATAATTTTTCTTCAGAATTAAATATTTTGGGCTTTATAATGTGTGAACTCTGATAATTATATTTGCCCCCTCCTAAGAAATTGCTTGGAGGGCATCATTCATCTATTTTTATACTGACTATTTTCAAATAATTTTTGCAATTGTAAAAGGGAATTTTATAAAGCTTAACAGTAGCTAATTTTTCCTGCTTAATTTAGCTATTTACATATATTTTAGCTTCTGAAATATCCAGCAAAAGCATTTGTGTCATTTTATATTCATGGCTATGCATTTAGTGTGAGTTAAGAATTATAAAGAAAAGAATTATGGGCCCCATCAGGCTGAAGATAAACAATCCTGGCGTCAAGGTTACTTGTTGTAAAACTGTTAAGAAATGCTTATTGTAAAACTGTTCTTATCTGCTTTTTTGCAAAACAGCACCTGTGACCCATGCTCAACCCCCACCCCCCTCATCTTACCCTTTAAAAAGCTTTTGCAGACTTAGGTTCAGGGCTCTCTGTTCCTGCGTGTTCAGCGAGCCCCACACATGTGTGGAAAATAAACCCCTTGCGTGTTGCATGAGAGAACGTCTCTTGGAGTCCTCCTTTGCGTGGCAAAATTCTCAAATTCTTACACAATATATATTATTTGCTGTGTGGGCATTGAAGTTTCTGTTTTGTTATTTCTGTAGTCAGCCTGTGATCTGATGGAAATTTCTTTAAGTTTCTGGAAACTTAAAGTTTTGCATTCTTCTTTAAATCTGATAGAACTACAGGAAACTCCACCACAGGAGACCCTTATTGCTTTATCTGATCGCTTTCCACAGTTCAGTATACGAATAATTGATTCTGATAATTATTTCTAGATTAAGTTTGTTTTGGTGGGGACCAACCTGTGGATCTTCATACTCCACATTTTCCATGACTCATTCTTGCCTTCATTTTCAGGGTCAGAATGAGAAATGCTGGAATCCTGTCCCTCCAAAGAAGAAAGTCCTGTGGCTGGGAGCTGGAAGAGAGGGAGGCTGTGTTCTCGATTGTAGCAGTCAAGAGTAGAGTCTCTGTCTCACTGAGCTGGGATGGGGGAGGAAGGGAATTATTTTGCTTCAACACCACCACCTCCTGCCTTTCTTATTGAATTGCAAATTTTCTTGGATAGCGGTGTTTCACCTGCCATTCTTGTTCTCCCTTTTAAGTCTATTTTCAGGGTTTTGTTTTTAAAAAATACAATGCTGCCATTTCCCTGAGGCATGGCCAGTGAAGATCTTCACACTTTCATGCTAGAAGCTGGTCCTTCAACATTATTTTTATTAAGTATCTATATACACTCATGCTAAACTCTGAGAATATAAACAAGAGGAGATGTCTTGTTCTTTAAGAGTTTACATTCTCACTGAATGGTTATTGTTTCATTCATAGTAAAAATAACTATTTTTTGAGAAGTGCAATGCACATCTGCAACTAATTTCCCCAGGAGCCACTATTATTCATCAAGCAACAGAACAGTCTGAATCTTTAAAGAAGAATCTCTAGGTGTGCAGCTGTTTGGAATAATTGGTGCCTTCATCAATCTTATCTCAATAATAGTGTGTTACCCCAGATTTTCTTCTCAGTTCACTTCTTTTGACTCAATTCTTTCCAGCTGGTGATCACATTTATTTATATTTCTTCATTATTAATTATACATTGCAGGAATTGCTGAGAAATGCCATGCTTTGGAAATAATGAATCCAGATTACAACTCTGCAATGATATACATCTGTTATGTTTTCTCCTAATTTATTTTTCAGAGGAATGTAAAAACTATGCCCTTCAAAGAGTTTGGAAATAGTAACTCACAGCCAGAGAGGGGTGGGGCACTGAAAATGACTGGATGTCTGCGGGATTCCTTCCACCTTCACTGGGGTTCTGAGGTGAATCAAGCATAAGCTTGTGGAGAAGCTGCAAACAAAAGGATGGTGTGTAATTATTTTGTTAACTTGGAATTGGCCTTTCTTTATCTGAGAGGGACCAAATGCAATTTACTGCCTGTATGTGATTTTAAAAGTTTTGGGGGTGGGCCAAGGTGGCTCAGCAGGCAGAGTTCTTGGCTGCCGGCTGCCGGAGACCTGGGTTTGTCTCCCGGTGACTGCCCATGCAAAAAAAAAAAAAGTTTGGGGATCTACCTAAAATTCTAATTAGAGGCAGAGAAAGTATTATCAGCAGAGAAAGTTTTAAATGAACTAGTACGAAAAATAAAAGTTCTCACTGTTTGTAGTCAATGCAGCCCAACTCTTATTCAATAACAGCTTTAGTCAGATTTCCTCCCTCTAAAGTTAAAGGGGAAAAATAAAAGAAAAAAACACTGGTGCTTCTTTCATTATGGCTTGTTTCTAACCCCTTGTATTTAGTCAGAACCTCTGTAGAGTTTTTATTTAGACACTGTTCATGACCATTTCCTTTTCCTAGC
Organism: Tamandua tetradactyla; assembly: GCF_023851605.1. Taxonomy (NCBI): domain Eukaryota; kingdom Metazoa; phylum Chordata; class Mammalia; order Pilosa; family Myrmecophagidae; genus Tamandua; species Tamandua tetradactyla. The sequence continues at coordinate 139,311,509 of NC_135328.1, forward strand.
ATTACTCTGCTTCATTTCTGAAACAAACATCTTTTCTGTCTTGCTAAAAGATCCATCATCTCCTGCCTAAACCATTATAAAATACATTTATACAGATTTTCTTACCCTCCTATACAACTTATCCTCCCTGGTAAGGTCAAATTTATGTTCACGTGAGTTAATGTAACTGAGCAATTGAAAAAAATTACTCAAAATGAAAAATGAAATAGAATGAAATGAAATATCTCAGATATTATTTCCAAACTGTCCACAGGATAAATTCACCTTCTTCCTAAGGTACTTCAGGGCCTTTAAAGTTGGACTTACAGAATCTTTCTTAGATATTTCCAATTATAATTTCCTTTAGACTCCAGCCATGCAATAATTGTGGTCTACCCAAAATATGACTTAATTTTATCTCCATTGTAAGGAATTTAAGAAATCTAAAAATCCACTTATACAGTTGCAACTCTGTCACTTTCCAGCTGAGTAATTTGGTATGTGACTTACTTTTTCCTCATCCTTTAATGATGGGTTATAATAGCAAATTTTATTTTATTTTATGGAGTAATATAACATAGTAAGAGTTTTAAAAACAGTAGTTTCTCAACAAACTGTTTATAGTAAAAGCCTCATGATACCTTTACATAGAGTTCCCACTTCCTGGAATATTGGCTGTCATAGACCAGAATCTGTTCCCCCCAAAAACTTCTAATCCCTAGTACTGCAGAGTTCCAGTTTACTAGCTGCCAGAATGCGATATACCAGAAATGGAACAGCTTTTAAAAAGGAGAATTTAATGAGTTGCTAGTTTGCAGTTCTAAGGCTGATAAAATGTCCCAATTAAACAAGTCTATAGAAATGTCCAATCAAAGGTACCCAGGGAAACATGCCTTGGTTCAAGAAGGCCGATGAAGTTCAGGGTGTTGCTCTCATCCGAGAAGGCACGTGGCGAACACAGTCACAATTTCTCCCTCGGTTGGAAGGGCACATGGTGAGCACAGCATCATCTGGTAGCTTTCTCTCCTGGCTTCCTGTTTCATGAGGCTCTCCGCAAAGTGTTTTCCTTTTTCATCTCCAAAGCGATGGCTGATGGACTCTCTGCTTTGTGGTGCTGCAGCATTCTCTGCTCTCTCTAAATCTCCTTCATTCTCCAAAATGTTTCCTCTTTTCTAGGACTTCAGAAACTAATCAAAACCCACCCAAATGGGTGGAAACACATCTCCCCTAATCCAGTTTAACAACCACCCTTGATTGGGTTACTTCTCCAGGGAGATGATCTAATTCCAGATTCAAACATACAGTACTGAACAGGGATTATTCTGCCTTTACAAAATGGGATTTTGATTAAAACATGGCTTTTCTAGGGGGACATACATCATTTCAAACCAGCGCATGCAGAATGTGACCTTATTTAATATAGAGTCATAACATATGGAGTTATGTAACTTATGATAAGATCACACTGGAGTTGAGTGGACCCTTTAGGCAATATGACTGGGAACTAATAAGAGGATAAAAATTTGGACATAGGCTGGTAAAGAGGATGACAATGTGATGGGGGCAAAGATTGTATTATGCCAAAAGCCAAAGAAATTACAGACAAACCACTGCCAGAACTACACAGATTTCGAAGGTAGCATGGCCCTGGTGGCATCTTGATTTCAAAATTTGTCCTGACCCGCAGGACAGTCAACGGGGTCCGCCACCTGCTGAGGGAAGAATGGCGATGGGACAGAGAGACGCAAGAAGGACAGCAAGACAGGATTCTGATCAAGCTGCAAATTTTATTAGGCTAGCTGGGTGTATATATACCAGCTTGGGAGGGGAAGTAGGGTATGTGGAGCATTATGATAGGAGGGAGTTCGCGCCGGCGGGAAAGACTGGTTAGATAATTGGTGGGGAATTCGCGCCGGCGGGAAGGTCCCGGCGGGAACCTATTTCCGTGAAGAACCTTGTTGTACTAAGTAGGTGCTGTTGCATCAGCCAGGGTGGCCATGTTAGCCCAGTCACCATCTTAGGCTAGCCTCTTGTCCCCAACATCTCCTCCCTTCGTTTTTCAAAAGGACGGAGGAAGAATGCTGATTAAGCATTCTTTTGGCATTAACCTTTACTGGGGGAAGTAGAGGCCTCATTCCCCAAGTTGTTTGTGGCTCTGTTTTTCTGGGGAGAGGAATTTTCGCAGAGCAAACCCCTATGCAAATGAGGCATACTTCTCAAGGAGCTCGAAAGCGGCCTTCGATTGTTTTGGCCCTCCTTTGCAGTGCTTCGCCTTGCACCCAGCGGTACCAATCATAGCATAAGCTAGAAGCATACTTTCGAGTGGTATGCTGCTCCCGTAGGAGGGGGAACTTACAGAGGGGGGGGCGGTTTCGTAGCCTTCCAGGGAAACGCCCTGGTCCTGGAGAGCAAGCTTTTGGTAGTGCACCTGAATGGGTCTCCCTAGGGCTGAATTAACTTGATCCTTTACAAGCTGAAGTATTTTCCTTATAATAGCAGGTGCAATAGATATTATAAGGAGTAGGGTTATTAAGGGGCCTAATATAGGGAGAAGGTAAGGGAGGATTCCATTGAGTCCCCAGGAGGAGCCTCCTTGGGCTTCCCGCTCATGTTTGCGGTTTGCAATTCCTTCCCTAAATTTGGTCATTGAATCTCTGATTAAGCCAGAATGATCAGCATAAAAGCAACATTCCTCGCCTAATGCTGCACAAAGCCCTCCTGTTTAAGGAAGAGCAGGTCTAGCCCTCTTCTATTTTGGAGAACTATTTCTGATAGGGACGTAAGGGACTTTTCAAGGTGGGTGATGGAAGTTTCAATACGGGTTAAGTCCTCGTCTATTACAGCTCTTAGGCTGAGAGGCTTTGTTGTTGGAGGGTGATTGAGGCGATACCGGTGCCTAGACCAGCAACACCAGTAGATGGATTCTTAGACGTCAGTCGTCTGTCAGCTTAGCCGTCGTTGAATAGGTTATAGCAGGCTGCTGGTTTATTAGCTTCAGCTGTGCTGGAGAAAGAAAGAGAGAAAAATGCCTTTTCTCAGGGCAACCTTTTTGCCCTGGACAGATTGTTATTGTTTATTTGTTTTGTTAATTGCTCTGGTAACCATTTGTCTGAATTAATTCCCTAGAATATATATACACTGATTCTCTGCCCCATATCAGGACCGGATCTGGTCCTCACCAAGTGTTATCCAATGGATCTTTCCAGAGGACCTTGGCGAATTGTGTTCAAATAGATCTAAAATAGGCCTGTGGGAGATTGCAAGGTAAAGAAAATAATAAAATCAACAGGATTTTTTAGATTTATTTGAACAAGCTGTCTTTTTTGAATGCATTGTTCAATTAATTGTAACTCTTGTTCAGCTGCAGCTGTTAACTGCCTTTTGCTTAATAAATCAGAATTTCCTTGTAAAATATCAAGCAAGTTTTGTAATATATAATTAGGAATCCCTAAAGTGGCAGGTAGCAAAAATGAATGCAGAGTGTCAATAGTGACATGTATCCATAGCAAATGACCAGATTTTTTAAATTGAATTCATTGGATTGATTTAAAAGGAATACAGGAATGTGGATTCTTTATAATTGGTTGTGCATTTTTGCTAATTTTAAATTTATTGCATGCAGTTTTTATGGTATTTTCTTACAATAGTGGCCAAATTTCGGTTTGCTTACATGACGGGGCCCAGTTGGGTCCTCTGGGAACTGGCTAGGGACCAAGAGGAGCTTCCTGGACCTAGATATCTTTATTAAAGTACACCTCTTTCTGGGGGGATAGCCAGTCCTCCCAGCTAGAGTGTACATTTTAACTATTTTTTACCAAGGTCATGTGATAGCAATATCAGTTCCATGTAATGGCAACATCAGGTGAACAAAAAAGACTCCACAAGTATATATTTTCCTTGCATTCAACCCTCAAATCTGATCTGCTTCCAATATAAGCCATGGTTATCTTGGGATAAATTTAGCTTATACATATGTAGTTTATATAAAGATTGGACAAAGTCTTAAGATATTTTGGCTTAAAGGAATATAGGTATTTATATGATTTGAATATGATTTAGCCAGTAATAGATTCATTTACAGTAATAGTACTTAGATTAATAGATTAAGCCACCTGGTTTAGGGCAAGAAAAGAAGCACTTTTTGCCAGTATAATGATACCCAGGAGAAAATCAGTATTTTTTATACAGATAACAACATGATAAAAGTTAACATAAGTTATTTTGATAAAACACAGACTCTTTGCTTTCTAACTAATTATTTAGAAATTTTATATCTTTTTATTAGAACAGGCTAAAAGTTCAAGAAAACATTATCATTTTAGACTCATTAAATCTTTCTTGATTTTAACCATAATTTCTATTTTTACAAACCCTCAGCACTTATTATATTAGTTTAGGCTTATTCCATATTCCATTATTCAAAAATAATGCGTAGGGGGCAATTTTTTGAATAATGACCCGATTTGTACAATTAAAACAGATGGGGCCATTGTTTGAGGGCTATTTGTAAGACAGCTAATATTGCCTGAGTATTAGGATTTATTCCGTTACAAAGTTTAATATAATTGGAGAGGTCAGTATTACGAAAAGGGCAGATTGCCGCCTGACAGGCGGTGTTAGCATTTTCATAAGCGAGATGCTTGATAAAATCGCTTTCGCTTTCCTGATCACCAAGAATGCACTGGGCTGCGATCTGTAGCTGACTGAGGAAATCAGTATATGGCTCATTGGGGCCCTGGACTATTTTTGACAAAGAGGAAGTGAGAGCCCGTTTTGGGGGGAGTAGCCTCCATGCTTTAATGGTGGCGGACTGCATCTGGAGACCAAGTCCTCGGGGGTATTGTGCCTGGGTAGAATTAAGATGATAAGGACTTGACCCTAGAAGCTTTTTTAATGACCAGGATTTTGTGCTGTCTTTTAAGACGTTGCTTTCAGCATACTTTTTACACTGCTCCTCAGAGTCCGCTTCCATAACAAGAAATCGCCACCTGATAGGGTGCTCTGGCGAGCTGTGACCAATCATTTGGAGTAAGCTCCGTTTCGCTAATATTGTCTAGCAAAGCCAGAGTAAAAGGGCAGTTGCTCCATAATTATGCACAGCTTTTTTTAGTTCTTTTAAATATTTTAGATTAATCCTTTTGTATTTATGGTTCGGGTATTTCCTCCGCCGCGGCTATGCTCGCGGCTACATTTGGATTTTATTTCGTCCTCATCATTAGCTTTCTCGCTCCCTTCCCCCTCACTGCTTTCCTGTTCAGACTGAGGCTTGAAGTTTCGACTTTGCCTTTTGCTGGCTACGGAGGACCGGAAAAACGTAGCGAGCACAGCGGGGGTTAGAGGGCTTATTTTGGTTAGTCATTAGAGAGAGAGAGGAGAGCGCCTGATTGGCGGTTTGCAGGGAGTTAAGGAGGGGATTATTTTGTAACTACAGAATTACATTCTGAGTGGGGTCTGGAGAGGGGACATGCATCTTTTAAGGCATTTTCTCCCTCTCTACAAAGCTGTAGTATTTCAGGGTCTGAAGGGGAAGTTTTTATGGCCTCATTGATTAAGTTCCAATAACTGAAGGCTGTAACTGGTATCTTTTCCGGCCCGAAAGTTTTATAGTAGTCCTTTAAACAATCCTACTCTCGATCAGCATTTTTGGTCTATGGTCCCGTCAGCAGGGAACCATGGACAGGTTTGATAGACAAACTGAAAGAAATTTCTAAGGTCCTTTTTCTTAACTCTCACTCCTTGCGTCTTGAGGATTTCTTTTAATTGTCTCACGTAAAGCTCATGTGTACTAGATTCCTGTCCCATGGTGAATTTTTTAAATGAAAATGAAAGTGACTCACTGCGTGATCCTTTGTTCTTTTCTTCGTTCGTCCATCGGCGTGAGGCAGTGTCGCCGGGGCTGCGTTCACAGGCGAGTTACTTCTGTGGCAGTCCGGGGTTATGGGAGGGCCCTCCTCATTTTTCGGCGCGACGCTTCTATCTCTCAGCTAGCGGTCGAGCCCCACGTTGGGCGCCAAATGTCCCGACCCGCAGGACAGTCAACGGGGTCCGCCACCTGCTGAGGGAAGAATGGCGATGGGACAGAGAGACGCAAGAAGGACAGCAAGACAGGATTCTGATCAAGCTGCAAATTTTATTAACCAAGCCAGGTGTATATATACCGGCTTGGGGAGGGAGTAGGGTATGTGGAGCATTATGATAGGAGGGAGTTCGCGCCGGCGGGAAAGACTGGTTAGATAATTGGTGGGGAATTCGCGCCGGCGGGAAGGTCCCGGCGGGAACCTATTTCCTTGAAGAACCTTGTTGTACTAAGTAGGTGCTGTTGCATCAGCCAGGGTGGCCATGTTAGCCCAGTCGCCATCTTAGGCTAGCCTCTTGTCCCCAACAAGTTTCTAGTATATTAGAATAGCTAGATGGAAATACCTGAAACTGTTGGACTGTAACCCAGTAGCCTTGACTCTTGAAGATGACTGTATAACTATATAGCTTTTAGAAAGTGACCATGTGATTGTGAAAACTTTGTGACTGGCACACCCTTTATCCAGCGTATGGGCAGATGAGTAAGAAAATAAAGAAAAATAAATACATCAATAATGGGATGTTTTGGGTGTTCTTTTTTATTTTTATTTTCATTTTATTTATTTTTTAGAGTAATGAAGATGTTCTAAAATTGATTGTGGCAATGAATGTACAACTGTATGATGATTCTGTGAGCCACTGATTATATACTTTGGATACTTATATGGTCTGTGAGTATATCTCAATAAAATTGCACTGAAAAAATGCCATTCTTTTGGTTCAAAGAGTGGCATTTACTGAACCCATGCTGTCATGGTCAAGTTCATGTGTCAACTTGGCCAGGAGCTGGTGCCTGGATGTCTGGTAGGGTAAGCACTGGCCTGCTATGGGGACAGTTCATGGACTTAAATTGTGATCACATGGGCTGCGTCCACAGCTGATTGCATCTGTAATCAACTAAGGGGAGTGTCTTCTTCAATGAGTGATGGTTAAACTAATCACCAGAAGGCATTTAAGAGGATTCAGAAGAGACAGTCACTCTTCCTGCTTCAGCTAGTGAGCCTCTCCTGTGGAGCTTGTCCAGACCTTTTCATTGGAGCCACCAGCTTCAAGCCTGCCTTATGGATTTTGGGCTCTTCCATTCCCATGGCTGCCCAGTCAGATTCTCCTGAGAGTTCACTGAGGATCTTCATTGGAGTTGCCAGTTTGTGGCCTGCCTGACAGACCTTGGACTCTACATCCCCATTGTTACATGAGACACTGAATATTTCCAAGCCTCTTCTTTTAAGCTTCCCAATAATGAGCATGCTGATGTACCTTTTCTCAGATCTTTCCTCAACATAAACCAATTCAGGGTGGGACTTATTCATTCTTGAGTGATTTTATCTATTCCATCCCTATTTAGAGCAGTCTGTACTTTCCTTCTTTTTGTGCATTCTCTGCCCTACTTTCTGCTCCTGTTTGCCATGGAACTTGTCTGGCTTAACTTAACTGAAGATTGGGCTATTCTCTGTCTCACATGCATGCTGTACTTAAGGGTTTTGAATGGATTAATGTGCAATAATGTTTTAGCTCTATAATTATGGAGGTTGTGTAGCAAGATATGTATTTGTTGAACCATAAGTTCCCTATGGGAAGCTCATATTCTTCCTAAGTTATTCTATTTGAACATCAGAAAATTAATCATTTTCTTGTCAAGTGATCATTTCACATTTGAGCAATATCCATAGTGCCATAATGAATTTTCCAATTATAGACACATATAACAAGGATGTTTAAAACATCTGAAAAAATTCTGTTTTAGTGTTTCCAAAGTGAAACTTGGGAGATGTAATTTCCAAATGCAAATTTATATAGTTAAGTATCACATACCTGTTAAATTGTAAATAAACAAACAAAAGTCCTCCTGTGAAAGCTTTAATCTAGAAAACCAATCAACTGCTTCTAACCCTTGTGGGGAAATGTTATATATCACTTGAAATACTAGTTTTTGAACTTTCTTATAAATAGGAAACAAAACAGTTGAGGAATCTATGAAAAATATATATTTCCCTGCCAGACCTCCAAAAATCTAACATAGTAGATGTCTGTATTGAATCCCAGGCTGTTCATTTCTCCTAAACCCCAAAGGTAAAGAAACAATTTCTTATGCTATCTCTGTTATTCCTTTCCTCAGATCCTTAGCTTTCCTTCACTGCACTAAACATGCAAAATAAATATTTGAGTATAGAAGCATGAACTTAAGGAGTCTTTAGAAATCATCTAAAATTAGTCTTTCATTTTAACTATGAGGAAAGTGATTCCAAGAAATATTAAAAATGCCCACTCCTGTGGAAACTGAGTCAAGACCCAGGTCTCTTCCCTCATTCACTTGATGCTACATCACAGATAGTTTCTTTGTGAATAAAGTTAATAAAACATCCAGGGATTTGTTCCAGTCAAGATTGTGATATAAATGGAATTCAGAGTCTCTAGTCTTTTTCTAATTTTTTTATACTTTCTCTTTTCCATTCAAAGTGGTACCCCTCCAGATATGTTCCTTCCAGAAATCAACAGTCCTTCCAACATAAACTCATCAACAATAATCATTTTTCAAAGAAGCAAATCTGGATTTCCTCTTATGTTCAAGATTCAAAGAAATGATGCTAATTATTCTATGCAGTGTGAATTGTTGTAAAGTTGAAAGTTACATTAAAGTTAATGTCAACATTTATACTAGAGACATATTTTTCTGATCATCTGTTATGATTATGATCTTTACTGGATGCTTTATAATTATCACTCCATTTATGCCTCAGTACAGCTCTGCAGTGAATATTTAACTATTGACAGTATCTAGATGAAGTCACTAAACTTTAGAGAGCACAAAACTTTCAAAAGAATCTGCCAATGCAAAAAAAAAATGCTTTTTTGCATTTTCATTAATTTTGGGACTTGTAAATTGCTCCTCTTAAAGTTGTAATGGGGAAATGAGAAGATATTCAGCCCAGAGGCAAGGCCTTAAGCTCCTGGTAAAAGAGCCAGATTGATCTTTATATGTTATTATTATTTATTGAGAAATTTGTGCCTGGAACTCTCCCAGATTCAAGTCTCAAACTTTTTTCCCAGTGCTGCCTGGTGATGGACTGTGGATCCAAACTTCGGGTATTTCCTGTGTACAGAAGTTTGTCTCTTGAAGCTTCACTTGCCTAAAATTTGGTCCTACAGGGTTATAGTCATTATCATCCATCTCTGCCTTAACGTTAATTTGAGCCCAATTGTTTCTTCATCTTCTTCTAACTTTAATTTCCTTTCTCAATTCTAGGTTTTTCAATAAATGTTTATAACCAAGACCCCCACATAGTCTAATTCCATTGTTTTGTGTATAAAGAAAATGCCCAACCCATAATATATTTTAGTTATTTAGCCATCATCAACTTTTAATAATATATCATCTCCCTTCCAATTTTTCAGCACTTAAAAAGTCATCTGGGCGGGCCGCGGTGGCTCAGCAGGCAAAGTGCTTGCCTGCTATGCCGGAGGACCTCGGTTCGATTCCCGGCCCCAGCCCATGTAACAAAAACGGAGAAACAGAATACAATAAAACAAGAAAATGTTTAAAAATGTTTCCCTTTCTTCCTTCCTTCCTTCCTTCTATCCTTCCTTCCTTCTCTCTGTCTTTCCTTAAAAAAAAAAAAAAAAAAAAAAAAAAAAATTAAAATGGATGAACTCTCTCCTGCTTCTGCAAAATTAGTGAGTTCTTTTTCATCCAGGAACATGGCTCTTTCAATGTACTTGCTTTTTACTTGGGGGATTAAAGGTGTAGAAGAAACATATTTCAATCCTGCCTGCTCCTGACTCCCTAAACACACCACTTACTGAATGTAACTTGTTGGTCATTCTGCTCTATGTGATCACTAAATATTCCCCCTTTTCTCCTCAGTACTGACTGATGAGCACAAATAGCACAATACACAGAGTAGTTCACCATTCATAATAGTAATAAAGATGATACATATTTATAAATAGCTCATTGTTCACTATAATTTAATATTCTGCAAGCTTTACTGAGATGCTTTTGAGACTGCAAATTATGGGTCCAGATTAATTTAATTTGTGAAATGAGGAAAGAACATTGGTATTCCTGTCGCTTATTGGGATTATGTATTCGATGTATAAATAGCAGTCACTTCCCAACACCATTTCTAGATGCAGGTATCTACAAAACTTTATAAATAAAATCCATTAACTTCTGCAAATGGTAATGTCTTTCTGTTTTCAAGTCTTTCCAGCCTAGAAAAGAGAATCTATTTTTTTTTCCTGAAGTCTAAGGTGGACAGGGGAACCACTACACTTGTTAATTTATATTTAACTGAGCAAGATTACCGAGATTCAGGACTCCCTTGCATAGTTTTTCCCCTTACATTTTACCTCCATAATAACATGGGTATCTTTAAGCTTTGACCAAACATCCCCATTCCACATAGAGAAATTAAATTCTATCAGCACAGTATCTGCAGCTTCAATACAGAGGGTTCTACTCAAACTATCACTCATATAAGACACTGAAATGTGTGTGGTGGGGGGTGGGGTATGGCTTGTGAGTAAGACAGGAGAGTATGGAATGGGTGTGAATTCTCAACTACAGAGAAGCAAACATGAAAGAGACTAGTGTTCTCAAATATGCAGTCCTAGAAATTCAACAGAATTTCAGTTTTTGATGTGTAAGAACTAGAAAATATATGATTTTGAGATTATATGTGTCCGCATGCATATAATATAAAATTGTAATTTTTTTCTGATAACAGGCTTGCTTGCTCTTGCTTCTTGGCTTTAAACATATGTAGTGATTACAATTTCTACATAGTATATAGAAGGCTAGAAGGAGCTTCCTTTCTAACTTTTATATAAGAAATGCTGGATAATTTACAAAAGTCCCAACCTTATTCAACCCAACAGAGACCTGAGGTCACAGGAAATTTCAGGAAAGACAGGCACTTCTAGGGAGAGACATGATGCAAACATTTACTTATCTGGGGTAGACATGGTACCACATACAATCTGGTTAAATAGAATTCTACTAAAAATTTTAGTGAATTACTAAAAGCCATGAATGTATAACTGTAAGAGTAAAAAACCCATAAGTGCTTGTTCTAGTTTGCTAGCTGCTGGAATGCAATATACCAGAAACGGAATGGCTCTTAAAAAGGGGAATTTAATGAGTTGCTAGTTTACAGTTCTAAGGCTGAGAAAATGTCCCAATTAAAACAAGTCTATAGAAATGTCCAATCGAAGGCATCCAGGGAAAGATACCTTCGTTCAAAAGGCTGATGAAGTTCAGGGTTTCTCTCTCAAGTGAGAAGGCACATGGCGAACACAGTCAGGGCTTCTCTCTTGGCTGGAAGGGCACATGGTGAATACAGCATCATCTGCTAGCTTTCTCTCCTGGCTTCTGGTTTCCAGTTTCATGAAGCTCCCCAGGAGGTGTCTTCCTTCTTCATCTCCAAAGGTCGCTGGCTAGTGGACTCTGTGTCTCATGGCTACTTTGTTCTACTCTCTCTGAATCTCTCTCTCCAAAATGTTTCCTCTTTTATAGGACTTCAGAAACTAAGAATGACCCACTCAAATGGGTGGAGACATGTCATCCCCCAATCCAGTTTAACAACCATTCCCAACCAAATCACATCAACCAGGGAGATGATATCATTGCAGTTTCAAATATACAGTATTGCATAAGGATTATTCTACCTTTAAGAAATGGGATTTATATAGAAACATGGCTTTTCTTAGGGGGCATACTTCCTTTCAAACCAGCACAGTGCTTTAGACACAAGCATAGTGGGGTATCTAATCCCAATTTGGACCTTAGTTATCATGTATTTGGGTTTGTTAAAGTCACTTGAAATTCAAAATTTTTCACAGGATTTTCCTAAGATGGCTCAGCATGTGCCTCATGAGAAATAGTGGAGAAAGGGTGAGATTCAGGAGAAACGTTCCTCTGACATGCGGGTGTGGTAGAAGAGAACAGCAGCACCCTGGGAAAGAGCCATGCCTCAGTAAGACCCTTCTCTTATCTGTCCTGTGTTCTGTGTTATACCAATCAAAATTGCTGGGAAAGGGCTGCAAACCTTTCTTCCCAGTGAATACCTATTGCAGCTGCTTTAATAGAAAAGAAGAAAGGAAGGAAGGAAGAAAAAGAGAGGAAAGGAGGAAAAAGAAGAACGGAGGGAAGAAAGAGCAGATGAAAGAAAAAGGACTATTGCTGTTTCTTGGGGACAACTCCTACCCACAGACACTCTTGAAGTCCTCCCTGCTGAGAACCAGGTTAATGGGTCTGCTTAAGACTGAGGTTGAACCCAAACAGGAGAATACACATCTACTTCTAACACCCCCACCAGGTTTTTCAGCGTCAAGAGCAGTAAGAGTGCAAGATCAAGGAGAAAGAGTCTATGAGGACTCTCTAAAGCTGAAAGTGGAAAACCTCCATTAAACTAGTCGAGACCCTAAGCATAAGGTCACCACAAAGGAACTTGAATACTGCAATGAATGAGGCTGGCCATAGTAACAACAAAGCCCCAACTCAGCTCAATTCATTATAAGTTCCATCCAATTTCTCACATAAGACCTTGAAAAGTGTGCCCAAGTCAAAACATAAAATATTATTTTACTTCATTTCTATTTGTTTACACAAGATATACAAGTTTCAACAACAACAACAAAAAATATGAAACATCAAAAGCAGAACAATTAATAACACCAGACTTGATTATGACCCAAGATGATGAGTTATCAGACAGGGAAATTCAAATAATTATGATTATTATGTTAAAGGCTCTGGTGGAAAAGTGAACTACATGCATGAAAAAACTGGAAGTTCCAGAAGAGAGATGCAAGTGATAAAAAAGTATCAATGATAAATGGCATAAACAAAGACCATGGAAAGAAAGATGAATAATTCCTTAAATAGATTCACAAGTAGACTGGACACAGCCAAAAAAATAAATGATGAACTTGAATGAATAGAAATTACTCAACACAGAAAATAAAGAGAGAAAAGGAATAGGGGGAAACAAAGACAGAGCATCCAGTAATTCTTGGACAATATCAAACCATCCAGCATACATGTATTTGGTACTTCCCAGAAGAGACACTACAAGGCAAGAGAGAGAGAGAGAAAGAGATTTCCAAAATTAGGCAACTTACCAAATTCCAAATTATATATCCAAGAAGCTTAGGGAAAATCAAGTGGGATAAATATAAAATAAGCAAACAAATAAAAAACACCAAAAAATAAACAAAACAAATCATAACATATTCAAACTATGGAAAACCAATATTAACAGATAATATTATAAACATCCAAAGGAAAACTAAAACTTATTGCACACAGAGGAGAATTTTATGCCTAGCAAAAAAAAAAATATTATTCAAAAAAGGAAGGAGAAATAAAAATTTTCTAATACAGTCAAATACTGAAAGGATTCATTATGGTAAAGCTGCTCTGAAATAAATGTTAAAGGAACTTCTGTGGCAGTTGGAATATGATACACACAGGAAATTAGATAAATGCATAAAAACACTGTGCTGGTTTGAAAATATTATGCACCCCAGAAAAGCCATATTTTAATCCTGATGTAGTTTTGTGGGGGCAGCCTTATCTTTAAATCCTGATTCAATATTGTAAGCAGAAACTTTTTATTAAGTTATCTCCATGGAGATGGGCACACCCAGGTGTGGGTATGACCTATGATTAGATGGAGATGTGACTCCACCCATTCCAGATGGATCTTGATTAGTTTACTGGAATCCTTTAAAAGAAGAAACATATTGGAGAAACAACAGAGCTGACAGAGAGCCAACAGAGAGAGAGAGAGAGAGAGAGAGAGAGAGAGAGAGAGAGAGAGAGAGAGAGCTGACACAGATGCTGACACTTGGAGAACAGAGAAACAGAGGTTTGGAGATACCTGGAGACTGGCAGATGTTGCCATGAGATGTTAAGCAAGTCAGGACCTGGAGAGAGCCAAAGATGAAAGCCAACCCAGAGAAGCAAAGTGAGGAACCCCCACAGGAACAGAGGCTGAAAGCAAAGAAGCCCAGGAGTAAGGGAGTAGCAGATGCCAGCCACATGGCTACCCAACTGACAGAGGTGTTCCTTACCCAGCAATCCTCCTTGAGTTTAGGTACCTATACCTGGATGACTTAGTTTGGACATTTTTGTAGGCTTAGAACTGTAAACTTCTTACGTATTACATTCTCTTTTATAAAGGTCATTCCAGTTCTAGTATATGACATTACAGCAGCTTGCAAACTACCACACACACACACACACACACACACACACACACACACACACACACAAACAACAAAAAAAACCAACTGCAAAGCACCCAATTGTGTAGATGAACGCAAATATAAAATTATTTTTCTTAGCTTTAATCACTCTATTGAACCTCTATATCAAAAGGAGTAGCAACATACTGGGTGCTTACAGAACAGTGAAAGTAATGAACTATATATATATATATAACAATATATAGTTATAACAGAAATATAACAAAGAATGTGTGAGCAATTAAGAGGACATTGATGAAGGTCCTTATTTGTACATGTGAAGTATTATATTATTTGAAGGTTAACTGTGATTATTTAAAGAATTACTTTTTAAACTCTATGGAAGTCACTAAAAAATAGGAAAGCAGATAAAAGTAATAAATAAATAATGAAGATAAGAAAGAATCATAAAATAATACTAGAAGATAAAATAAAAGAGAAAAAATAAACATGGAAAACAAATCACAAGATTCACAATTTTATCCAATCACAGAAATACTGTATTAAATGCAAATGTTCTAAATTCACTGCTATAAAGATTGATTGTCAGATTGTATTAAAAATCAAGACCCAAATTTAATAAAGAAATTCACTTTAATATAAAAATATATAATAGTAAACTAATGTAAACTGCAGATACTGTGAATATTAATCAAGACAAAATTGTAGTAGCTATGTTTATATGAGAGCAAACAGACTTCAAATCAAGGATTAATACCATGGTTAAAAAGAGACATTACATAATGATAAAGGGACCAATTACCAAGTGTGCCTAGTAATCCTAAATGTGCATTCACTTACCAATACAGCTTCGAAATAAGAGAAGTAAAAAAGCGATAGAGATGAAAGGAAAAAAAGGTATATTTGGGATCTTAGTACTCTTAGACAGTAAGTCAGCAATTGTATAAAAGATCCAACACTAACAAACAATTTGACTTGACAGTTATAAGACACATATACATCAAAAACAAGCTATGCATTGTTTTCAAAGCTAAATGGAATATTTATTAATGTAAATCGGGCCATAAAACAAAGCTTTAAACATTTAAATAATGGACACCATAAAAGTATTTCTTGGACCATAACAGAATTAAGTTAGAAAATGATAACAGAAATATATGTGGACAACTATATTTATAAATTTAAAAACACAGCATATTCAAATTTGTTAGATGTAGTTACAATTCATCTTAAAAAGAAATTTACAGCTTTAAATGTTTATCTTGGAAAAGAAACAAAAAAGCCCCAAGTCAATAATCTAAGCTTGTACTCTGACAAACTACAAAGAACAAGACAAATAAGCCAGAAGCAAGTAGATAAAAGAAATTTTAAAAGGTAAAAAACAAATCAATGAAAACAGGAAAAGTAAAACAATATAGAGAAACAAAGAAACCAACAAGCTAGTCTTTGAAAGACCAAAACTGATAAAACTTTTGGCAGATGTGCCAAGAAAAAAACTGAGAATATGTAAATTACCCAGACCCCGAGTACTAAAGAGGAGACACTGTGTACTGTTATCTGAGGGGCCTGGCTTCTTGCCAAACTTGGATGCCACAGTTCCGGAGGGACCACAGGCCATTACAGAGACTTCACCTCCCCCGCCTCACGGGAGAAGCTGCCCCGCCCCATCCGACACGGTGAACGGCCCGCGGATCGCAGTTCCTGAAAGGATTTGCAGTAAAGGACTCAGCTCCCGGCTGATCAAGCCCTTACCCATATCCAACTTCCTACCTCCAGGCCTTTTCTGGTCATCTCTGCTGAGTCCGTGTATGGGGGGAGGAAAAGAAGAATGAAGACATTTTTCTCCGCTCAGTGTATTTCCACTCCAGTGTCTGGGCTCGTAAAATTGCAGAAGCCTTTTTTCAGGTCTCCCACATCAGTGAGCCTCCCCACACCTGTGCGCACCCGCGGATTACCCAGGAGGCTCCATGGAAGGGAGGCGGATGGAATGGGAGGAACCAGGACTTTTTCTCCACGTTAGCCTCTCCACGACAGCCATGGTTACCTGCAGCTCAACTGAGCTCTTGACATTATTCATTAAGAGTATAAGAGAATGTTTTATCAACTTTATATCCAGAAATTCATCAATTTAGATGAAATAGAAAATGCCCTTGGTAGACAAAATCTACTAAATCTTACTTATGAAAGTAATAGTTGTACATTTATTATAAAAATCAAAAGTATGGTAAAAAAAAAAAAAACAACTGGCCAACAAAGAGAACTCCATGGCCAGACGGCTTCATTGGAAAGTTCCACAAAACATTTACAGAATAAATTATAGCAAGTTACACAAACTCTTGAAGAACAGAGAATAATTCATTCTATGAAGCCTTGCATTACTCTGATTTTTAAAAATAAGCATATAAATACATTTTAAGTAAAGAAAACTACAAACTAGGTTTCCTTGAGACATTAACATAAAATTCCTCAAATTTATTTTCAAAAAGAATTCAGCAATATATAAAAAGGATAATACCTCATGACCAAGTGGTATTCACACCAAGCATGCAAGACTGGTGCAACGTTAGAAAATAGATCAATGTATTCACTGTATCATTAGATAAAATTTAAAAATAGCTTATAACTTTTTTACTAGATGTAGAAAAGTCATTTGACAATTTCCAACATCAATTGCTAATAAAAATCCTTAATCCTTAATCAGAGTCACAAAAACAAAATTTAAAAAATATAGTTTTATTTTTTTTCATTCTACAGGGTGAAAGATTTAATGTTGCCTTCCTAAAACTTAGATCAAAGAAAGGATGTTAATGTCACAACACCTATTCGACACAGTACTAGAAGTCTTAGCCCACACCATAAGGGAAATGAAGCAATAAAGACATATAAATTAGAAAGGAAGAAATGAAACTATCTATATTCACAGGTGACATGATTTTCTTAATAGAACATCCTCCTCCAAAAAGCAGCACTAAGAAACTACTGGAATGAATAAGTCATTTCAGCAAAGTCACAGGGTACAAAGTCAATATACAAAATCTATCACTTTTCTATTTTCTAGTAATCAACAAGTGAAATAAGACAATGAGTATTGAATTTTTTTAAATCATGTATCATTTAATATAGAACCAAATAATAAGAAATAGTTACAAATAAATAGAAAAATATGTGCAAGTTCTGCATGTTGAAATGTAAAAAAAAAGAAAAAAAATGCCCAACAATATGAGAAATCTTAAAAGACGCACATATGGAGAATTATACTGGTATTCATATTTTAGAAAGCTCAACATTGTTGTTATGAAATATTACTAAACTGATCTATAGATTCATTATAACTCCAATCAAAACCCCATCATAATGTATAATTTGACAAGCTATTATGAAAATTTATGTCAAAAGGCAGGGAAACATTAATCAAAACAGCCTAGAATGGACAAAATGTTGGATTCACACTATGTGATTTCAAAGCTTAATACAATGGTTCAGTAGTCAAAACAGTGTAGAGTTGGAAAAATTATAGCTTAGTGATTAATAATGAAAAAAATAAGAGAATTCACCTATCTACTGACTATTTTCACCACAAACACAAAGTTACTATAATGGAGGAAGAATAGTCTTTTTAATATACAATAGAAGAGTAAGTAGACATCCACATATAAATTGTTAAACATCAATCCATATATAATATCATATAAAATTAACTCAAAATGGGTCATAGTCCTTAATGTAAAATTATTTTTATTCATAAAGCTAAACATATATTTATCTTATAACCCATCATTTATATGACATACTTGAAAAGGCAAAGCTCTGAGACTACAGATCAGTGGTTTTCAATGTCTGGGATTACGGAAAGGGGTTGACCAATGAGAGACACAGGGAAATTTGTTGGAGTGATTGAACGTTCTGTTTCTTGATTATAATGGTTACAGTTAGGCAATTACACCATTTGGTGAAACTTACAAAACTGTCCATTATATGGACAAACTTTACTGAGTACCAATTATACCTAAAAATACTTGTGCACTTTGACTCACAAGTGTAAGTTTTCACTAAACATATCCCCCATTTAGTTTATAGTCAGTCTTTGATTTCTGTAGGATCCGTCTTGAGAGACCACCAATTAACATGCTTTCCTCCTTCCCAAATTATTCACCATATAAACTAATGGTAGCTTCATCTTTCAAGTTAAATCTCCTATAAGATTTTTTTCTCCTTGATTCCTCTCTTTCTGACATGTCCCATATCCCTTCTGTTCTGATGTTTTTTATCTATTGACTCTATATTCAAAGTATGTACAGAATCTGATCACTTCTAATCCAGCCCACCATTAGCAGGCTAATGGACTCCACCACATCTAATTCCTGGATTATTACAATAGCTTCATCTTAACATTCTCCAGTTTGCTTGTTTTTCTCTGTTTGTTTGCTTTGCTTTTATATTTTCCCACTACCCAACAGCCATAGTTGTAGTATTAGCAGAAGAGATTGTCATCACTCTTCTAAAACCCCCCACTCTGGCTTCCTTTACATTGAAAACGGAAGCCAGATTTTCCCACTGGCACATAAGACCCTTGCATTCTGGTAACTCCCTCTTCTACCAGCACTTTGCTGAGCTAGCCCTCCTCCCTTCTCTCTTCACTCCCACCATCCTGGTTTCCTTTACTCACTGAGCATGTTCCTGCCTAAGGGCCTTTGTTTTATCTTTTTCTGCTTTCCAACACTTTTCTTCAAGATGCCTGCCTGCTCACACCCTCACATCCTTCCAGTGTTTACTTACCTGTTACTTTTTCAGTAGGGCCATTCTGTACACACACTTCATGTTGAACCTCTTATACCATGGGATTCCTGATTTTTTTTCTCCCACTCTTCTTTTCTTTCCCCTAGCACATGTTCTTTGAAATTGATACTGTCTCTTAGTATCCTAATACTAAGCAACAAATAAATGAAAAAATAAGTTATCAGTAAATAAACTCAGTTGCTTCCTATCATGTCAATTAGATTGAAAGAAAATTACTATGTTAATTTGAATTTGTCTTACTGGTGTGAGTACATGCCTCAACTTCAAAGTTGGTTCATCTTGCATCAGGTTTACTTTCCTAGAACTTGGGAAATAATTCTGAAACTTTGAGATATTTCCAAGGGGAATTTTACAACTTCTCTTGTAATATAGTAGGTTTTGCCAGTTTTGTTTCTTTAAACTTTTTGCTCAAGAAGATTTCTTGTTATGCTATCTCTAGGTACACTTATAGCACAATAGCAGAACTTATTTTCCTTCTTCTCAGTGCTACATATTTTATTACCCATTTTACCATTATCTGGAAAGACATTTATTTCCAATCTCATCCTGATGAACATGTTTACCTTAAATTTATCTTAAGTCATTTTCATATTTCAGGGGGTCTATTATTTTCTATGATATTTTCCACTTCATATGTGTTGTCTTATATTAATTTTATTATAGGCAATTTAAAATAAACCATTTACATTCTTACCTTCTCACCATTTCATTTGTATTATTATATCATTTAATGAGTTAATTTTAATTAAATATACCAGTAACAACAGCTTCATAGAAAAACAACCTTTTGAAAAATTATCTCTGCTACAATTGAAAATATATTACTTATGTATTCAAAATATAATCTAATTAAAGGGAAACAAACTATTTTTAAATGTATGCATTTAAATGCTGGATACGGTAAATACCACAAGAATGTTGCAGAACAATTGCAATGGAATAAAGCAATAACTTTTTTCTTTGATAATCTGGAGAATGGAATAAGATAATCAGTTCTATTTCTAATAATGTGGAAAGATATATCTGATACAAGTAGCATTTACTGTCAGATTTAAAGGGAGAGGGAATTACTTGAGGCAGAAATAAAATTGAAAGAATGAACCCAGGCCAAGTTTATAGACAGGAATATAAAGAGTGTATTGAACAAACTATGAGTAGACCAACTGTGCTAGATCAGTACACTTTCAAGTAAAGTGAGCAATGCTTAACATAGTATGGATGCATATTAGGTAAGTGCTCAAACATATTTCATGGAGTACTTTATAATAGGATAATATGTTAAATATGAGGAAACTTTTAGCATTAATCCTTTGGAAGAAAAGGCAGAAAGAGATTGGCAACCTTATAATTTCTGTAAGTGTTGAGCCAATCTTGAACTAGTTCAGTGTCAAAGGCATGGAAAGGAATGTAAGATTGAGCCATTAAAGAATTCCACTCTCAAACCAAAAGCATGTAAAACCAATTGTGCACTTTTTACACAAGCTGCAAAATCTCTGAAAAAATATTTTTGGTTATCGTTTTTCCTTTAGAATTGTGATCAGGAAAACATATGCCCTCTATACCTTGAGATCTAAAGACTACCAGCTTGGCATAATTTTCCAGTCCAAATTATACTCAGTGCAATACATTTAGCCAGAAGCCTACCTTGGAAAAGACCATTCTACTCAACCCATTGCAGCATGTGCATCACATTATACTATTGATTTTTCAAAATTTCCGCAAAAAGAGAAGATTAAGAATTAATGTCAAAAGCGCAGAATCAAGCAATCATGGTGTACATTAAGTTAGTGCCTATTAAAGTGTCTAGGAAAAGAGTCCATTCTGAAAAGGCTTAAAAGAAACACTGTAAATATTTCTTTGATTCGGGTTCCTTCATAATACCTGTTTGTATTTACTAAAGCTGTCAGAGTAGAATATATCAGAAACGGGTTTGTTTTTGCAGTGGGATTTATTCGCTTACAAATTTACAGTTCTAAGCCTATGAAAATGTCCAACTCAATGCATCAGCAGGACAATACTTCTCTGAAGAAAGGTTGCTGGTATCTGGGACACCTCTGCCATATGGGAGGGAAGGCACATGGCTGGCATCTGCTGGTCCTTCTGTCCCAGGCTTCCCTGCTTTCAGCTTCTGACTTCAGTGGCTCCCTCTCTGTTTCTGTGGGTGTGTCCCTGTCGCCCAGCTTCTCTGGGGCTTCTGTCTAAGCCCTTTCTGGACTTTTTCTTATCCTCTCAAAAAGGACTCCATTAAAGGAATAAGACACCCAGTCCAGGGAATGGACTGGGTCACACCACAACTGAAGCAACCTAACCAGAAGTTCCCACCCACAGTAGGTCTGCACCTCTAGGAATGGATTAAAATAACATGGCCTTTTCTGGGGTGCGTAACAGCTCTAAACCACCAGAGTACCCAAGCAGTAGAGCTAGGGATAGGAATATAGAAAAACCAGAGTGAGGCCACCAATTGAGGTGAGAAAGGAGAGACATTATATGCCAAATTGTTCCAACTTCTCGACAAAACCAATGACGTTCTTTTTTCAAGTAAATCTACAATCTTGGATGATATGACCACTAATAACACTTTATTTGTAACATATTAAGATGTGATCATTTTAAAGAAATGACAATAGGAACATGATGAACTTTGACAGTATTAGAAATTACTTTGCACCACAAACATATTAACTCCTTCTTCTGTGAATCATATTTTACCTAAGGGACACTAACATCATCCAGGAAGTTGTCATCTACAATCCAAGTATTTCAGCAATAGCTTTTCAAGTAGCAAGATTTGTTCCTATTTGCATATCAAAATAGTTTCTTATTAAATTAGTAATCTATGTGAATCTTTAAATTTAGCTGTATTTTGATCAAATTTAATTGGTTATGAATCCAAGAGAAAATTAATGAACCTGTTTAGCTGCCAAACCACTCTTAATTTGCAGTATACCCTATTCAACCTGTTTCTTTTTTTAAAAATGCCTTCTATATTCCAGGTCTGAAGAAGAGAATTGATGTATAAAATAGTTATGCTTCTTGCTGCCATTGGCATTTGAGTATTATTGGGAGGGGAAGATATTAATGAAAATAATCAGTCAAATAATTCAATATGATAAAATGCCATGAAGAAAAAGCATGAAAAGAACACAGATGTAGAGGCAGGATAAGAAATAATGTTATGCTTGGTGTTCCATGAGAATAAAAGGCATTCATATGTATCTGAGGACAATGTCAAGGTTCCATAGCCTAGCACTGGACTGACAGCAATGTCAGGACCACTGGTGCCCCATAGTGCTACGTCTCATGTCAATGCAAAACAGGGCACTTTTTAAAGTGCTTTAATGTGAGATATTAAAACTGGGCAAAGCTGGGTGAAGTGTACATGGGACTGTCCCAGCAACATAAAAAGCCTGAAGGCAAAGCTATGTTTTAGGGCTCAGTACCATTAGGGAATCTAAATATATTTTTCTTAAGATACATGCACGTGTATTAACCTTGATTTTGTTTCCCTGAAAATAACCTCTCTGTAGCTATTTCAATTTATCAGAAGTAATTTTTTGAAAGTGTTAGAATAATTTTATTAGAATTCACTGTTTTATTGATAAGACTGTACTCCAGAAAGATGTGTGGAAGGAGTGTTCATAGATTAAACCCATACAATTGAAATCAGTGCAAGATAAACCAAAGACGCTTTTAATATCCTTACTTTTCTCAGATGTTTACAATATTTGACCATCTGGTTGGTCATCAATGATTGCTCAACAATTTTCAAAATTCAAAGCTATAACTGCAAGACACTTCCTCTAATCCCAAAGAAATTAGCTGCAAAATATGGTTTTAAAATCCTTGTTTATAAATGTTAAAAAAAAGCACTTAAAAATAACTCATGCCTCCAAGGAAATTTATTATGGTGATTGAAAATGTTTATAAAAAATAAAATAAAATATTACACATCATAAATTAGGAGATTAAGTAAAAAATATAATATTCAAAAATGAATATTAGCACACATACATACATACACAAGACAACATGTAAGAATTATTGAAATCTGAATAAGTCTGTAGTTCATGGTATTGTAGCAATATAAATTTTCTGATTGTGATATTGTGATGTTGTTATGTGAGATATTAAAACTGGGCAAAGCTGGGTGAAGTGTACATGGGACTGTCTGCACTATTTCCACTCCTTCTTGTGAGTCTCTAAGTATTTCAATTTTTTAAAAATCTGATATTACAATAGGAAAGTAGCTTAAATATAATATACTAAGAATAAAGCTTAAATATTAAACAACAGAATAAAACCAAAGAATTTAAAAAAGAAGTAAAAATGCATATGTTATAGTAGGATTAAATGAAATAGAAATTAAGATTCTATGTAGGATTAACAGACTCAAAAGTTGAATGTTTGAAAAGGCTACTAAAATTGAAAATTCAACATGAAATTGGAAATTACATACAGGAGAGGGTGCACAAATAAACTACTTTAAAAATAAAAATATACATTATCTGCAGATGCTAGACACTACAAAGAAAATACCTATGGGTCTAGTAATATATGAAAGTTTAGTAGATTAAAAAAAATCCTAGAAAAATATAAATTGCTAAAATAAATTCAATTAGAAATAGAAAATCTTCAACATAATTGAATGTTTAAAAAATCACATATTACAAAAAATAAACTCTTCTGGACAATTTGTATATTAAGCTTTATTAAGATACAATTTTCATATAATTAACATGTACCCATTTTAATCCTACATTTAGATGATTTTTGACAATTACATACACACATGTAATCCAATACTACAAAGCAATATAGAATAGTTTCATTGTCTTCCAGATTTTCTCACATTCTTTCCAAGTCAATGACTGTACTTTCCTCATTCCCTGTCCCCTCTCCTAACCTTACCCATATCTCCCCATCACTGAACCCCACCCCAGCTCCACTCAACCACTGATCTGATTTTAATCACCATAGTTTGGGTTTGTCTTATTCAAAGTTTCAAATCAATGAAATCATGCAGTATGTACTATTTTGTAATCAACTTCTTTTTCTGAGTACAATGCTTTGGAAATGTTCGATAGCTTGCTCATTTTAAATTGCTGAATATAGTTATACTACACAGATATAGTGTCTTTGTTTATCAATTCACGTGCTTTGGACATTTAGATTGTTTCCATTTTAGCTATTATGAATATAGATTGTTTTCATTTTAGCTATTATGAGTTGAGCTGTTATGTTCACAGATGGGTCTTTTTGTAGACATCTATTCTCATATTTCCTGGGTAATATCTAGGAAAAAATGAATTGCTGAGTGATAGTGTAAGTATATATTTGCATTTATTAAAAAATTCTAAAATTTCATATATGTTTCTACAATTTTTTGCACCTTCCTTCAGTGTATGAGAATATGGTTTCTGCTGCACATTCTCAGAAACCCTTGATATTACCAACCTTTGAAATTTAGACATTTTGGGGGATGGATAGAGATATCTCATTATGTTTTTAATTTGCATTTTTCTAATGACTAATGGTTCAGAGCGTATTTTAATGCACTACCTAACCATTCACATAATTCTTTTGAGAAGGGCGAACTCAAATCTTTACACCATTTCTTTTTGATTTATTCATTCTTGGTACTGATTTGAATGAGCTCTTTACATACTATATGCAAGTCTGTTGTGAAATATACATATTACAAGGGTTTCTCCCAGTGTGTGACTTCTAGTTTCATTTTTTTTAACTGTGTGTTTTGACTAGCAGAAGTTTACAATGTCAAAGGAGACCAAATAATCAATATTTTTATTTTATGCTCATGTGATTTTGTGTCCTAAGACATCTTTGCCTAGCCCAGGGCCTTGAAAAATGTTCTGATGTTTTAGTCTGTAAGTTTTACAGTTTGGGTTTTATATTTAGGTATATGATCAATCTTGAGTTAATAATGTTTGTGCACTGCAGCAAGTAAAGATTTTTTTTTTAATTTTCCATGTCTTGAACATGCTTTTCTTTCTATCATTAAATTATATTGCCAGTTTTGTTGAAAATCAGTCAATTCATGTGTGAGTATGCTTTTGGACCTTTTATTCTGTTACAATATTCTTTGTATTGTCTTGACATTTGGTTCGATTAGACTTGAAATCAGGAAGCTAATTCAAGGCCCTCTGAATTTTCCAATAAATTTTAGAATCGGCTTATAAATTTCTCCAAAAGAAAACAGAAAATTCTGGAGGAATTTTAATTGCTCTTTTATTGACTCGGTAGGTCACTTTGAAGAGAATTAATAGTACAACAATATTCAGTTTTTAATGCAAAAACATCGTATATATGTCTACTTAGGTGTTCTGTTTCTTTTAGCAAATTTTAAGAGATTTTAGGGTGGAAGGATTGCATATGATTCATTTTCTGAAAATAGGATATCTACTATTATGTATTATTTTCACTATTATAAATTATCTTTTTAAAAATTGAATTTCCATTTATTGGTTGCTAATGTAGAAGTAAAACATTTTATCATGAAATGCCTTATATTCTGGACTTTGATAAATCACTTATTTAATATTAACTTTTTTTGTGGACTTCCTAATGATTTTTATGTGCACAATCATTTCATCTATGAGTAGAGACAGATTTACTTTCTACTGTTCAGTCCAAACAACTTTTATTATTTTTCTTGCCTTGCTGTATTGGCTAGGAATTCTAGTACAACACTGATTAGAAGTGATAAGTAAGAAAATTACAGTTTTGTTCTTACTCTGAGGAAAACATTCAGTTTTTCACCATTAAGTATACTGTTTACTATAAACATTTCATAAATCTCCTTTACCAGGTTGACATAAATCTTATTTTATTGTGGAATTGACTTGCGCCCCTCTCCCTTGTTCTCTGGAGACAGCGTTTTCTAGGTCCATCATATAGCATTTGTGGTTTCTCCCCAAGTCAGACTGATGACCATCCCTCCACCTAATTCTTGAGACATTAGCTCTAAAGGGATCCTTATGTAACCTTCCACCCATCTGCCAAAATCACATCCTAGGAGAAGATTATATTTCATGTCTTTGCCACTTTCCCTGACTGATCTCTAAGTGTTTGAGAATCCTACTAGGCAAGGGAAGCAGAGAGCTAATTCTCCTGTTGATTTTCAAGAAGTAAATGTGGCTCAGACTTGAGGATGGCCGCTAGGTGATGAGTGATCCCCAACTAAAAACCACCAAGGAAACACAGGCCTCATCCTTACAACTGCAAGGAATTAAAACCTTTCAATCATCTAAATAAGCTTGGAAGAAGCCTCCGACCTCAGACGAGGCTGGCCACCACTTCACTTTCACCCTAGTGAGAAACTAAGCAGAGGACCGAATTAACTTGTATTGGGATTCCTAATCCATGAAAACTGAAGAACATTGGATGATAATAAATGTTGTTGTTTTTTAATCCATTATGTTTCTATTGATTTGTTATCTAGCAATAGAAAAGTAATAAAATATCCCTACATCCTCTGCTGTTCTACATTTCCTAATTTCTGGAGGAACATCACCAACATCTATGGAGTGCAATGCTCATCTTGAAATAATATGAAAATGCAGTTCTGGGTCTTGTATAAATTTAAATTTTAGATAATGAGAAATGACTTATTGTTATAATTTCTTACAAAATACTGTAAATTAAGTTAACATATGCTTTCTAAGTTGATGTTTCATACTTATTTTGAGACCTTAGCAGTTCCTGTTTTACATGTGACATGTGTTTTCTACTACTTTACAATTCACGCACAATGTCCTAATCCAAGCATAGAATAACAAAATCAGCATTTCCTATTATTTTGAAATTCCTGAGCAAATTTAAATGATAGGTGTAGAAATTGCATGACTGATTCAGAGAATACAAGATGGGAAGCTGTATACTAGTTGGCCCATAAGATATTTTCATTTCATCCGATTCAGATGGCATAGCCTTTAGAAGCACCTTTTATTAGCAAAATGTTTTAGACTGATATAAATTTGACTAAGTGGCAAAGCAATTTGTCATAACTCAAAATGCTTTTCTCCCTTCCTACTGAGACATTGAAGAACTTCTTGGATGTTTATCATCATTAATTTCACTCTGTAGTTATACCATAATGCGATAAAACATCAGGGAACCAAAATACCATATTGGATAAGTACTTAAAACATTTGCAACCTGTAAATTGAATATTTGTTTAAATACACTTGTCTGATTACAAAAGAGAATAAATGTTCATTGTAGTGAATGTGAAAACTGCAGATAAGCAAAATAAAGGGCAATAAGAACTTCTTAAAATTCAGTTTTAAATTCTTACACTATTATAGAATATATCTACAACACATTTGGAAATAAGTAATTGACAGGGTAAAAATAATGGTATTGTTCACATATGTACATATATATATTTGAGTAGTAATAAGTTGGTATTTTAATAAAATATAGCTGTTATGCATTTTTATTTTTTTTCTATTTCTAGAAATCATTTTTCTCTTAGTCTATTTGTAAATATGTTTAAACATTTTACTTTTTCCTAGTGGGTATCCATCATCAAATATGTTAGAATATTTCCTACTTGATTTTTACTATTACTTTGTGCTCATTGTTTTAACTTTGTGTGTTTGTGTATGTGTGATTTGACATTTAAAGGTTTTAAATATTCATGCATTTCAAATTAATCAATCTATTGCATTTTGGTTTTTGTCTTTGTTTTCATACTTAGCAAAACTTTCTCCCTCACAAATGTATATAAAATATTCTAGCATTCCCAGAAAAGTATGAGTAAATGGAAATCCCTGAAAGACCTTCAATTTTTTTTAGCCAGTGAATTCTTCAGTCAATCTTTGCAAGATATTCTGCCTCAGTGTCTCTGATGAAAAGGAAAGGGTTACAGACACACTTTTAACCTTTATCTTCGCATGCATGTACCTTATTTTTGTAACCTTTAAGTTGTTGATAAACCAGGAATTCAATGTGTGCCCTTTTTTAGTAATAAACTAGGAGTCGCACCCCTTCCACCAACATGTTTCTTATTTTTTAATTCTTTTTGTTTGTTTACTGAAAACTTGAATTCTAATTTAAATTCCCTAAGCATTACTTAAACCTTAATATTCAGATTTTCTATTTCTTTTTTTGGTAAATTTTCTTACAATTTCATTTTGTTTTTGTTTTTATTTATTTTTTATTACAATTTCATTTTAATCACCAATAAGTATAAGGGAGAATCAATGAAAACAATGCCAGATGGCTGTGTTCTAAACCAGAATTTTAAGACAAAGAAACATCCCATTTTTTGCCTCCATATCCCATCCTCAGAGCAGAGGCCAAATGGGTTTCTACTGGCCTAAGACTCAAGAAAGGAACATGGTCACTGAGTGATCAGTGGGTCGTCACAGCACTGTTTCACTTAAAAGTTATTTATCTCAATGTACTCACTGTAAATATGAAACTCTAGACATAAAACCCTAGAATACAGTGAAAAATCCATTACAATCTTGCCAACTAAAGACAAACATTCTTAATATGGGCTGGTCTTTGAGAAGGCAGGAAAGGCAAGCTGTCACACAACGTTTTATAAAGGGTGAAACAATAATAGAAATTATTTTTACTATCATTTTCATCATTAAAATGTATTTGTCATTCTCGAGAATCCTATAATGAACAAGATAAAACATTTCAAAAATATTTTCAAAGCTTTTATTGTTTAAATTCATCATTATATACAGGCTACCATGTTCCAACTTTTTAAATCAACACCCCCCTCCCTTTATTTTCCATCATCTCTGCAGTTCTAAAAACAGTTTCTTACTTACAAAAGGTGCTCTAGATATTTATAAAAGGAGGGATCATGTTTCATAATTTTTGAGAGTTTTCTAATCTTAGAGAATGGCCATTTGTCAAGGGACATTTGTACAAAAGGCAGTATCTGTTCTTTTTTTAAAACATAGATGTATGAATTAATAAACCTTTGAAAATATTATATTGCAATTTAGCATAGTTCAGAGGAAAGAAAATATCTACTGAAGTGAATCTGTGATAAAACAATGTTTAATCTCTGTGGTGCTATGGAAGATAAAACAGAAGACTGAACTGATCTTAAACTTGTACCTGTATTATGGAGCATGTCTGCTATTTTCATAAATCTTTTGAAATTTGATTATGGATTAGTGGAAATAAGGGTCTCCAATCCTCTAAGCATAAAATAATCTTGTTTTTAATGATATGTTGCTTTCAATAAAATCTCATTAAAATCAAATGGCATGCATTCACTTAGAAGTCAGTAAAACAACAACTTTGAAACTAATTCCTAATTTGAAAGTTAAAAAAAAAAGAGTAGAAAATGACTACTATAAGTCTGAAAATTCTCCCTTATCTAATGAAAATTTGGTATTAAGGATAATAAGAGCAAACCACTTCAACCATGTAGATATAATTTTGTGAGGTAATTTGTCACTAGTTCTATGATGGTCATAGAGATTACTGGGCTCAGATTCATGAAAACTGGCATTAAATATGAGATGTATGATAAATCTTGGAAAAAATCAAATTTAAAATGAATTTCCTCCTGAATAAACCAAATTTGAATACTCTTACATTCATTGGTTCTTAATTTCCCTCATTGATTTTGCAGAAATTAGTCTCTAGCAAGCAAACCAGTCATTCAACTGCTGTTTATGAAAACTGACAAGGTCTAAAAAACTAGATTTCAGGTACCCTGATCCCCAGATTAGACATGGCCTTTCACCCCCGTTATATGTAATTCAGGCTTCATCTCTAGCAACTTATGTTTTCCATCTTTGGCCTCAGATATCCTAAATATTTAGGCTGAGCCTTTTGCTTCACTGACTGAATTCAGCAGCAGTAACCTACTTCTCCTCCCTCATTTGGAGAGTTAGTGTTTAAATGGAAAGATGTGAAACAATTACAGATATGGGGCATTTACTAGTCGTATGACTTCAGCAAATCTTGTAGCCATTCTTCATGTCATTCAATCATTAATTTACTGATTTAACAAATGTGTGTGCATGTATGCATACTTGCACACATAGTACACAGACACGTGAAGAGAGAGAGAGAGAGAAGCAGGTATTTTATACTGTGTACACTGCTGCCTTGGAGATAAAACAGTAAACCAAGCAGATAAAAACACTCATCCTCATTGAGCATACCAGATTTATTGGAACTCACAATTGTGACCTAAATTATCAGCTGGATTTCACTTTTCTAAGTAACTATTTAGAAGAATACCTAGAGAGATTCTTTAGCCCTGATGATTCAAGTTGCAGAGAAGGAGAACTGATTGAGACCCACACATAAATTTAAAAAAATTTTTGTAATTTATTCTGCAGATATCTGAAACATAAAAATATGTATTTTGCACTGAATAGTACATACTACAAATTTTTACCCTGAGATGAACTTTTAATCCTTTTTTATGAAGAATTAAAACTCTAAGATAGGTTTGCAAAGAAATATCTCCTCTAAAATATTTATTTTTGATTTTTGTGTACTTGGTTAATAAGTAGGATCTACCTTATTGATTATGGGGAATTCTCAGTCTTGTGTTCTGTAATAACTTAATTTAAGACTTCATATGAGGACTTTTAAGAAAATGTATTTATTTTACTTTCTCTAGAACAAATGGGATATTTCTATTATTTTAAATTTATTATCCCTAGCATACAACTTCCAGCTCTGATTCTTGATCTCTTATATGAACATTCTGCGACTTGGCCCTTTGTTTGAATTTAACAAGCTGTACATTTGATTGGAAAAACAAGACCCATGTTGACTTTTAACTCATAAAGCTGTCCCATTATGACAGGAGTTCTACCAATGTTTTTCTAATGGAACCGCAGCTTTTGCTATCATAACCTAATTATTATCATTATGGTCTCACTTATTGTCCAGGTTTGTGTAATTTTATTAGCTGATTTATTTAAGAAGGGAGTATAAATGTTTAAACTTTGTTTGAAAAATGAGAGGGGATATTTGTGATATGAATCTCAGGGATGAACCTGACCCTGGCACTGTGGGATCAACAATGCCTGCCTGTCCAAAAGGGGGAAAATAATTGTAACAAGTAAGATATCAGCAACTGAGAGTTTAAATAGAGCCAAAAGGTTACTCTGGAGGCTATTGTTATGCAAGCTTCAGCTAGACATTGTTACTTATAGTTTGCCAAACCCCAACCAAAACCATTCTTGCCAACCCTAAAGAATACCTAGGGCTCTATCTAAGAGTCTACAAAAGTTTCCATCCATTATGATTACTTTCTGGAGACCTACAATCTATAGGTGGGTTCCTAGGCCAGATAAATCCTGAATCCCAGAGGGGCCAGCTTCTCCAGAACATCAACTAGTTCCGTCCCCCATCCCATATAATCAGCAGCCCTTTCAGACATGAAAAGGTTAGAATGGGCATAATCCAAATACCCCTAAAGATTGGGAGAAAGATCAAAGGAGAAGGAGCAGTTATAACAGAGAAGATAGGATTTAACAAATGAGTATGATTGCTGAATCATTATATTTCTAAAAATGGTCTTTAATGACATAAATAAATATAACATTTATTGGTCATTTTTGGATATAGTTTCTTTTCTTTTCTTTTTTCCTTGGTCAGGGCACTGGGAATTGAACCCAGGTCTCTGGCACGGCAGGCAAGAACTCTGCCTTCTGAACCACTGTGGCCTACCTTGGACATAGTTTCTTTAGAAGCATGTTCACTCCACAAATTATGCTCCAATACATTTTTCTACTTTTCTTACTGTGGCTGTAAAGACAGTAGAGCTTATAGAAATGAGTACAGACTTAGGGAAACAAATTAGGTTCAAATTTGGCACTTACTACCTAGGTGACATTACACAAGTTACATCATCTCTCTGTGCCTCAGTTTCTTCGAGTACAATATTGGGACATAAATTGAAACAAACTTGTAGGTGATTGCAAGGATCCAATCAGTTATTATTAAGCCATCTTCGGCGATCTCCGGCAATGTCCGGAGGTCTGGGGGTTCGCGCCGCGCCTGCGCACTCTGCCCGCCTGCTCCGCTGAGGCCCGGCTGCAGCCCAGTGGCGCAGTGTGCGGATCGCGGTAGTCGGCGTTTATCGCGGCTCGGCGGGCGTTGGCGCCGGTAGTTGACCCTCAGGGAGCCGCGGCGGTTCAGTCAGCGGCGGGGCGGCCTGGCCCGTGGCCCCGGGCGCTTGCGTGGGGCCGGGCGGCCGCAACCGAAGCTGAAGGCGGACGGGGAGCCGGAGCGGAAGCGGCGGGGGCGGCACGGAACCCGGCCGTGGCCAGGTGAGCGGGGAGCCGGGCGCAGGGCCGTCGTCGCTGCGTTTCCCTTGCGGGTCCCTCGTGCGCGCCCTGGCGCTGCTGGAACCCTCGGGAGGGGCTTCGCCGAGACCGTGAGGAAATTCAACAGCAGGAAAGGGCTGAACGGTCTGACTGCCGGATCGTCTCGGCCGCGCAGCCGCCGCAGCCCGCACCACCCGGCAGCCGCGAGCCGGAGATTGCCGAGATGCTGCAGGCCGAGCACTTCAGCTCTGCAAGGTGAGCCGGGGCAGGCGCGCGGGTGGCGTAGCGCGGGGAGGGAGGTAGCGGGCGCGGGTGGCGGAGCACACGGCAGGGCTTCGTGCTGGGCGGTGTCGGGGTGCGGGGCAGGGGAAGTAGCGCGGCGCGGGTGGTGAGGCTCGGCCTGGGAGTGGGGTGGTTGGACAGGGGAGCGGGGCGCCGGGCGGGGGAGCCGGGCAGTGGGTGCAGGGAGTGGGATGCCGGGCGCGGGAGTGGGGCGGCGGAGCGGAGTCAGGGAGCGGGGTTTTAGATATTTCTCTGTGAGGGCTTGGGCCTGGCGGGGTCTTCTGAGTTGCTCCAAGCACCTGTTAGAGAGGAGGGGGTGCTGGCCTCACATATAGTGAGCCCCTTTGCCTTCCTTTTATTTTTTATAATTTTTTTTTACTGTGAATATGACATTTATACAAAAAGCAATATATTTTGAAGCAGATTGTAAGAAATAGTTATCAAACAAGAGTTTGATATGGGTTACAATTCCACAATTTTGGGTTTTCTAGCTGCTCCAAGACGCTAGCGACATAATAGAAATACCAATATAGTGATTTAGCAGTCA
Source organism: Tamandua tetradactyla (assembly GCF_023851605.1). Taxonomy (NCBI): domain Eukaryota; kingdom Metazoa; phylum Chordata; class Mammalia; order Pilosa; family Myrmecophagidae; genus Tamandua; species Tamandua tetradactyla. The sequence goes on from NC_135328.1 coordinate 139,344,689, forward strand.
TGCTCATTTGTTACATTCTAAATTCTCTGTTGTAACACCTCCTTCTCCTTTCACCCTTCTCCCAATCTTTAGGGATATTTGGGTTCTTCCCTTTCTAACTTTTTCATGTTGCAAAGGGGTATCGGCAATATAAGATAGGGGGGTGGAACTAGTTGATGTTCTTGGAGAGGCTGGTCCCTCTGCGTTTCAGGGCTTACCTGGCCTAGGAACCATCTGGAGTTTGTAGGTTTCTAGAAGTAATCTTAGTGTGTGAAGCTTGTGTAGAGTCTCTGATAAAACCGTGGGTGTTCTTTAGGGTTGACAGGAATGGTGTTGGTTGGGGTTGGTAGACCATGGTAATTAGCAGTATCTAGCTGAAGCTTGTGTAAGAGTAGCCTCCAGAGCAGCCTTTTGACTGTACTTGAACACCCTTAGCCACTGATACCTTATCTTGTTACATTTCTTTTTCCCCTTTTGTTCCAGAAGGCATTGTTGATCCCATGTGCCAGAGCTAGACTCATCCCTGGGAGTCATGTCCCATGTTCCCAGGAAGACTTTCACCCTGGATGTCATGTCCTACAAAGAGGGAAAGGTAAAGATTTTACTTGTTATGTTGGGCTTAGAGAGAGAGGGGCCACATCTGAGCAGCCAAAGAGATGCCCTGGAGGTAACTCTTCGGCATACCTATAGGTAGGCTTTGCATGGCTGCTACATACATGAGCTTCACAAGAGCAAGCCTCAAGATCAAGAGCTTTGCCTATTGACTTAATATTCCCTAACGTTTCAGACAGTATCAGGGGTTTCCTTCATGGCAAAGCTTAATAGTTCCATATTTTTATCTCCCGTTCCTCGAGGGACTTTACCAATACATTTTACTTATCTGGTCAGCATACTCTGGAATATATCTGGCGTTATATAAAGCTGTACAGAATCACAAGACCTCGTTACCATCTGGACTCTGTGTGCTTGGGTTGTTTAAATGAGCTATCTGTACATGTTGAGTTAGATTGTGTGTTGCAGAAAATTTAGGTTTTGGACAGAATAAACTTCTCTTCCTTTGATCTCATATAGTTGGTAAAGTTCTGAATACAATGCTGTCCTTACTCGTGTATTCTGATCTACCTTATTCCTGACCTGGTTGGCTTCGTTCTTATCTCTAATTCAAACCTGATCTCTTTTTCAGTTTCTTTAGCAGTTGTTGCATGTAGTAATGCTGACTTTCAGAGCTACAGAAATCCAACTCTGAGTCTTAGGTGTCACACAGGTAGCCAAAGTTCCAGGGAGGTGCTAGATTCTACATATATAGCACAGCATCTCAAAATCTAGGTATAACGTTTGTAGCTCCTGACTAAATGTGACTACTATAAGACCTTAAAATCCACACCCAAATTTTCTTATGAATATTTTCTAAAAGAGACCATACAATATTCTTTGTTTTTCTCTGGCTTATTTTATACAACATAATGTCCCCAAGGTTTATTCACCTCGTTGGTTGCCTCACGACTTCATTCCATTCTGTAACAGCACAGTATTCCATCACAAATACATACCAGAGTTCACCATTCTACTTCTCAGTGTATCTTTCAGCCAGCTCCTTCCATTGGACATCATGTATAATGTCCACTGTCAACAATCCATCTCTCACATTATCTCACTTAGTTGTATAATCATCAGCACTCTCAAGCTTTGACAATGTTCGTTGCTGTAAAGAGAAAAATAACAGATAAATGTATCCTTACCAATAGAATTTCCAAACCTCCCCTTAACTCTTTTCCCTCCCTCCCAGTTGTTTAGCACTGGTATTGCTGTGGTACTGGTGATGTCTTCCTGTTAAACATATACCACAGTGTGCAATAGTTGTTTTTCCCTTGTACTCTGATATTATTTATTCTTTGAACAAGATTCATACCTTTGGAGTAGTTCATGCAAGAACTTATTTATATGTATAGCGTCATCACTAGAATACATGGCTCTATACAACCCCTTTGGATCATGTTCACCTTCAATACAGCAGTATTACTTACAGACCCACTAATGAACTGCCTTCAGTTCTGTCTGTTCCTTACATTTAAGTTCAGCCTCATTAGCTAACCATTCACCCATCTCTGGCTTCTGTGTATCTCTAGGTCCCCTATATTCTATATTATAAGCCTCTGAGTTTATCTTTACCAGGGTCATAATCGCGGAATAATAAGGTATTTATCCTTTTGTGCATGGCTTATTTCTTTCAGCATTGTGCCTTCATGGTTCATCTAAGTTGTCATATGCTTCAGGACCTCATTTTGTCTTATGCTGCATAATATTCCATCATGTGTATGTACCACATTTTGTTCATCCACTGGTCTGTAGATGGAAGCTTGGGTGGTTACTATCTTTTGGCAGTTGTGAATAATGCTGCTGTGAACATCAGTGTGCAAATATCTGTCTGTGCCACTGCTCTCAGTCTTCTTTGAAACTTCCTTAACTGGAATTCTATCATTTTGCAGTAAATGTCCAATAGTATTTGAAAAACACAGTCGGTCAACTGCTTCTTTGCCTATTTTATAATTGGATTGTTTGTTCTTTTCTTGTTGAGTTGAATGTTTTCTTTACATATACAGTATATCAAGCCTTTACCTGATACACGGTTTCCAAATATTTTCTCCCATTGAGTTGGCTGCATCTTCACCTTTCTGACCCCTTTGCTTTCTGACTGTTGCCTGCATTATCCAAGTCAGAGGCTCCACAAGTGCAAACTCCTGTGTACCAAGGCACATTATCGTCATGGGTATTTTTTGATCCTGTGAAAAAGCATTTTCTTTCTGGTGAATTATAATAAGTACGTTAATGAAAGTGCTTGATTAGGTACCTTTGGGTCTATTCCATGATGATACGCCTATTAATGAAGTAATCAGCTTGTTGGAGACCTACACTTTGTAATTTTATTTGAAATAGTTTGCATTTGTACATTTTCCTTAATATTTTCATTGACGCAATAGATAGCTTTAAAGATAAAAGTGGATGTGAGTTTATTTTTAAAATTGTGGCTTTGTAGATGTGTGAACATTTTGGTAAAAACACAACAACCTTATTTTCACTTATGGAACAGAAACAGTTGAAAAATGAATTATATGGGTAAAAACAACTCATCAGGCTCTTTAATGCCGAATCCATGTGCACGGTGTCTGCTTTGGAATTAGATTATCACATGCCCCTTCTGGGCAGATAGGCGTAGCATAACTTCATGGAAAGTGTTGTCTTTTAAACTTCTAGGAAAAAAATATAGTTGCCCGTCTTTGCATTGTTTTTCAGTATCAGCAGGTATGGGTATAACTTTATTCAGTGAACAAGACTAATTTCCTCTTGATTCTGTTCTCTGGGCTCCAAATTAGTCCTTTTGGAAGTTGTTTTACAGGCAGACGATGAGAGTGGTGACGTGGGGAGCTTATGGCATCGGATTTATTGGTGCCATGATGCAAAAATGCGTCAATCCACTATAATTTATAGCCACCTCAATGAGGGAGAATACAGTGTGTTTTAAATAGAAAATAGCTATTTTTTATTTAAAACTTTAGGTTTACTTAATACACTATGTTCTCTGTAAATACATAAATATTCCTCGAAATTGTGTGCTTGTTATAGTGAAATAATGCTTTGTGTTTTCTTTTATCCTTTTTAAAATTAGGGATTTTTAAAAATAGCTTTTGATCCTGTTTTCCTTTCAAAATAAGTACCATCTGGAACTTGTGTGGGTTGGCTCCCAGCTGAGGCTCCTGGTGCGCGGTGACCCCACCCATGGCCTCTTGGAAGTGTGCTTTGTGTCCTCAGGAGGGGTGTCCCTGCCTCCCACAGGGCTCTGCAGCCATGGCCTCGGCTGCAGCAGTGCTTCCTGCTGAGGGCTTTTCCTTTGAGTTTTCTTTTTGTCTTTTGACAAGGGAAAATAGTGTTGAACCACATTTTTCCATCTATTTAGCCTTCATACTATATTTTTCATAATGCTTTATTTTCTTTTAAGATTCACTTTGCTGTACTTGAGAAAACAACTTAACCATTAGGCATCTGAGAATGGATGATGGGATAAAAAATAGATTTAACTTATTTCATCCCAGTTACTACTCTAATTATATATTGGTATACATGCCACAGTTTCTTTTTCATTTTGAAGCTTGCTTCAGTCACATTAAAAGAAGCAGTTGACTGACCTAGTTTTTAAAACACTATTGGACTTTTATTGTAAATGTTAGAATAGAGTTCTTGTTAAGGAAGTTTTAAATGCTGACCTAAGAATTTTTTGCAGTTATTCTTAGCATTTTGTTAAGTTCCGCTGTGGGAATAGTGTGCAGTACAGTTTCTCTAGGGTAGTAGGCTAGCGGAATGTTAAGGCTGTGCGTCAGCAGCAAAAACAAAGTATAATCCCTTATAACCGTGAAGTGTGACTGACTTTTTTATTAATTAAAAAAAATTTTAGTTATTAAAACCAATCAACACAATATGAACATTCATTTTTTATCACATAGTTGTGTATTCATCATCATGATCGTTGCTTAGAACATTTGTTGGCAACAAAAAGAAAACAGAAAAAAACATTCATACATACCATACCCCTTACCCCTCCCATTCATTGATCACTAGCATTTCAATCTACTAAATTTATTTTGACATTTGTTCCACCCATTATTTATTTATTTTTATCCATATGTTTTACTCATCTGTCCATAAGGTAGGTAGATAAAAGAAACATCAGACACGCGGTTTTCACAGTCACACAGTCAAATTGCAAAAGCTTTATCTTTATACAACCATCTTCAAAAAACATGGCTATTTGAACATAGGTTTACATTTTCTGGCACTTCACTTCAGCCTCTCTGTTATACTTAACTCAAAAGGTGATATCTATTTAATGCATAAGATAACCTCTAGGATAACCTTTCAGCTCTGTTTGGAATCTCTCAGCCACTGATGCTTTATTTTGTCTCATTTCTCTCTTCACCCTTTGGTAGAGAAGGTTTTCTCAATCCCTTGATGCTGAGTCCCAGCTCATTCTAGGATTTCTGTCCCATGTTGCCAGGAAGGTCCACGCTCCTGGAAGTCATGTTCCACATAGAGAATGGAAGGGCAGTGAGTTGTGTTGTGTTGGCTGAGAAAGAGAGGCCACATCTGAGCAACAAAAGAGGTTCTCTTGGGAGTGACTCTTAGGCCTGTTGTTTGTGGGGTTAAGTTTTGTTCTACAGGCAAAAAATACATGATCTTCAAGAAGAGGTTTTAAATTGATACTTGTTGAGTGGGTGAAATTATATAATAGTTTCTCAATTCTGTCAATATACTTTGTTACTGACAAAGGTTTCATATTGCAAAGGTATTCAGAAGTTGTAATATACAAAATGGAATGCCCTGCATGATATTAAACTTTGGTAAAGATGTTAAAGTATTTTGAGCTATACCTTTTGATTCAGTTAGAAGCTAGTTCAGAGAGGAGTTGCAGATTGGAATGTAAGACCTGTGAGGAGATATCAAGAGAATTTACAAATGATAGATTTGAAGAAAGGAAGTCTGAAAATTACTTTATGAATCTTTTATATATAATGCTTAATTATATGTAGGCCTCCAGTGTTGTCAGCATTTCTCACCTGTGACTGTGTGTTAGAATCTTTTCTGGAGCTGAGAAAACAAAACACACGCACAGTGTCTGCACATGAGCTGGAGTTCTTCTCTGAAGGTTGTGGCTCAGCCAGCCTGGCAGGGCCAATGTCTGCCTTTTTGTTGCCAAACCTCCATGGACGCTCCTGACGCAGAGCACAGGTTCTCACGGGTGGGTGGTGGGTGTGAAACATGGTGGTGCAGTGTGTTTAGAAGGAGGGGTCCCTTGTAAGCAAGCCTGAGACTGCACATCTCGAGGATGTGGCCACAGGGAGGGCCTGATGCTGTGCCCTGTGCCCCACCGGGGAGTGAGGCCCATATGACTGGCAGCCTGGGACCTGCTGGCACTGGGGGCACCAGGCCTGCATCGCGGTGCCCCTTCTAGCCGAGTGCCATGGCAGTGGGGAGAGCATGTGCTTCATTCATTACTGGACTTTTGGAAAATATCATCCTTATTTTCTTCTTCAACCCTGGCAGCATATTACTGTACTTTTAGAACCTATGCAAGATATTAGGGTTTTCAGTCACTTCTCATTTTATATATATTCCGAGCTTCCCAAAACCGAGTTTGTCACTTCTTTAGAGGTTGGAAAAATATCATTACTTTCTTTGTCTTCATCCTCATTGACAGGAATTGACGAGTAGATTCTCTGAGGAAATGCGTAATCTTTAAAAACTTTTAAAGAATTCAGTTAGTACATACTGAGACTGCGATCTGATAGCATCGCATTTCCCACAGCTGCAGAGGTTGCCAGTGTGTGTGTCATATTTCAGGCATGCAGTGGTGCAGATAGCCAGGTGTCTAGGAACCGCAGCCCGCTGGGGACAGCTGCCCTCTTTACTGTCACTGCTGCCCCGCAGGGCAGCGTCCTGGCCAGAAGGGAGGATGTGCGGTGAGGCGCTGTTGCTGTGCTCGACTGGCCTGGGGGTGTAGATCCCTGGGGCAGCAGGGCTGCCAGGGACCCTCCGAGGATCTCGTGCCAGCCCCCAGGGAGGGGCTGAGAGCAGGGCCTTCTGCCACCCTCTCACGTTGGCTTTCAGGAGGATGGCCCTGCGCTCTCACGTGCGGCTCAGGTGCTCAGCGCACAGGAGCCCTCGTGTGCGGTGCTGAGTGGTCCCACCAAGGCGCTGCTCTTCGAAGGCGCGTGGTGTCTGTTTCCTTATGTTATTTCTCGGCTGTTTTCTCTTCGCACTTTTGTTGTTTCTCTTTCTTCCAGTGTCCTTGTTAGAAGTCTGCTCTTCTGATAAACCGTTACATGGTGTATCTTTGCTTGCTCTGTGTGCCCCCTCTCTTTTTACGGTGGGATCTTGGAAGGACGTGGCGGCAGAGTTACTTGTTCATCTTGCCATCTTGAATCAAAACCTCTTTTCCCTAGTTCTAAATCCATATATAATATTTTTAATTGGGATTTCCTGAATAATTTTCGTCCACATAATTTGTGGATTAATGTATATTTTAAATTATTAGATGGAAACATAAGTGATCAAATTTAGAAAAGGAATGGTATGTTTTTCTTAGGATTTTAATTTATATTTTTTTCTTGAAGATATTTCTTTATATAATCAAAATTAACTTAAAATAACCCTATATGTTTTTTGTTGTTTTTCATCTTTTAAACACTTCCTGTGTTTAAATTTTGAGTGAAGTGAAAATTTCAGTCTGAAAATATGACAAAAGGAAATAAGGAGTTTACTTGCAAAAGGCTGAACTGTAGTCATATTGGGATAAAGTGTAGTCCTATTGGGTTAGAATACCAAAACTTCACTGTTTTAAAATATACAGGTTAGTGGTTTTTAATATGTTCAGAGTTGTGCAGCCACTGCCACAGTCTGATTGCAGAATATTTTTGTCCCTCTCAAAAGAAGCCTTGTCCCGGTTAGTAGCTGACCCCAAGCATCTGTCCCCCCCCAAAGCAGTGTAGATATCCCCAACAGTCTGTCCACACCCAGGGCAGCATAGCTGTCCCCAAGTGTCTGTCCCCCCTCAAGGCAGCGTATCCGTCCCAAAACATCTGTCCCCGTTCTTCCCCCATCCAGGGCAGCATAGCTGTCCCCAAGTGTCTGTTCCCCCCTCAGGGCAAGTAACCATCCCCAAGCATCTATCCATGCCCCAGAGCAGCGTAGCCATCCCCAGGTGTCCGTCCCCCCAGGGCAGTTATGCTGTCTGTGTGCTCTCTGTGGATTTGCTTGTTTGGGGCATTTCTCGTACAGGGAATCGTGCGCATTAGATGACCTTTTGTGCCTGGTTTCCTTCATTTACTGTGATGTTTCCAGGACCCACCAAGCAGCTGAGGGGTTTTCCACCGCATGGGTTTCCATATTGTCCACTCATCGGGGGACAGGCATTTGGGTGGTCTCTACTTTGGGGCTGTTGCAGTTAAAGCTGCTGTGAACACTCGTTATGTCACTTTGTGTGGACCTGAGATTTCACTGCTCTGGTGGAATAGTCATGGCGTGGACGGCTGCAGCATGTGGTGACCTCTCAGCTTCCCTGGGGCGAGCCCCTCAGCCATGGGCTTAATCCTTTCCATCTGTCCATGCCCTGTAATTTGTTAGCATTTTGTTGCAGATTTTTGACCCTGTTCCTAGGGGATTTTCCTTAGTTTCTTGCAATGTCTCTGAGGCTGGTGATCTTAATTTTTTAAATGCTTTTTAAGATTGTATTCCCAAGGAAGCATGTTCTTCCGCAGTGGTATTTTCCAGGTCTCACCAGTTCTTTCATATGTGTTTCATATTCAGTTTTTCGCTTGCAGACACCACTGTGGTTGCCATTCTTGCTGCTTGGCCTTTGGACAAATGTGCACAAATGGAATTGATAGATTATGAATATATCTATAAGGTTTTCAGTACGTTTTTCTGAATTATCCTCCAAACAGGTTGTAACAGTTTGTATTTACCTCAGAGTGTCTGAAGGTTCAAAGGACCCTGAATCCCTATGGATATTATTATCATTTAGAAAAACAATTGTCAATTCTTGAACTCCTTTTCCATTTATCCCTCACCTGCTTCTGCACTTCCCTCTCCATCACTCCCCCCCCGACCCCCACCGCAGAGGCAGGGCTTCTGCATCTGTCTGTGCTGTCTCACGCCTGCTCCCTCTCTATCTGCCGAAGTTTAGGAGTTTTTTAAAGAATGTCTCCTGTTTCCAGTCTTTAATGACTCCAATTATAGGACATCCCTTTTGTTAAACCTCTTTTGGCCATTGTCTTTTCATTCACTGCCAGGTTATGTTGTACTCTTAGTAGCATTATTTGTATACGTATTATTTTATAGCATTTATATATACTGTGTATATTTTCACAATATTTTGTAATTATTTTTCCCACTCTGCCATTGTTCAGTGAGCGTTTTGAAGATAGGGGTATTTACTCATTCCTGTTTCATATTCGGCATCGCCATGGGCTGCCCCTCACATGTCACCTTAGGCGCTAGAATGTGGCATCTCCCCAGTGAAGACTCTGCGCAGAGCTGCCCTAGGACCAGCACACGGCTCCAGTGTTCCCTTACCCTGCCTGGGAGGAGCTCTTTATTGTGAAAATTAATATGCTTTTGGTACCACAGCTGTCATGGAAAGTGAGTTCTAGAATAATATTTCTTTGATTGGCATTCCTTTTGCCACCTTTTTGGTTTATGTTTACTTGCTACTAAAAATCATATTTGGTCTAGTTTTTTTAGTACCATTTTAGTCTTACACCAATCTGATTTTATTAAATACTCATGCAAAATATTGATTGTAAATGTTTCTTGTATGTTCATTCTCCAGTTTTAAGAGGACTTAAATTAAGGCTGAAAGTGACATTAGCGTATGAAAATTGACTCTTAATATGTTTTTCTTTGGTGCATAGTGAGGCTGGTGGTTTATAGTGTGGGTTCCAGGGTGGATCTGCCTGGGTTCAGAGTCCTTGCCCCCCCACTGACTGGCTGCATGGCCTTCTATGAAACTTCACCCCATTAGACCTGAGTTTCACCATTTGTAAAACCAGGACTTAGAGTTGAGGGGCTGTTGTGAGATCCACACACACAGAGTGCTCAGCTCACCTCACTGTGGCAGCTCGAGAACGCTGGTGTGCTAAGCTGCCTGCCCCTTTCTCCATCTCCTCCCACAGCAGCCATTTCAGCAGCAGGGTCAGTGCTTATTTCAAGTTTGGTGGTACAGTATCATAAAGTGAGTCGTTTTCCTTCCCCTGCTCTTTGTTCCTGCTCATCCATCCTCTACTCTTCCTGATTATTCGTCATTAATTGCTGGTTTTGTTGTCTTATTTCTTTCCTTATGTAATTCTTTGTTCCCTGTGTCGTTCTGAATCTGTGGTGGACCCCAGAAAAGCCATGCCCTTTGATCCTCATTCAATATTGCTGAGTGGGAGCAGTTTGATTGTTTCCATGAAGCTGTGACACACCCAATTGTTTTTACTTCTATCTGCTCTAAGATACTGGAGACTAAAAGAAATATCAATTAATGATTCAGCAGTCATATTTGTTTGTTAAACCCTACCTTCTCTGTTTAACACCACCATCACCTTTGATCTTTGTATTCCACTTTTTAGGGGTATTTGGGCTATGGCCATCCTAACTTTTTCATGTAGGAAGGGGCTGTCACTAATATGGGGTAGGGAGATGGAACTATCTGATGTTCTGGAGAGGCTGGGCTCTCTGGGTTTCAGGACTTATTTGGCCCAAAGACCCATCTGGAGGTTATAGGTTTTTGGAAATTTACCCTAGTGAATGGAACCTTTGTAAAATCTTATATATTGTCCTAGGTATTCTTTAGGATTGGCTGAAATGGTCCTGGTTGGGGTTTAGCAGGTATGATAGGTAGCAAGGTCTAACTGAAACTTGCATAAGAACAACCTCCAGAGTTGTCTCTCCATTCTCTTTGAACTCTCTCAGCCACTGATAGTTTATTAGTTACACTTTTTCTCCCTTCTGGTCAGGATGGAATTGTTGATCCCACGGTGCCAGATCTGGATTCATCCCTGGGAGTCTCTCCCACGCTGCCAGGGAGACTTTCACTCCTGGATGCCATGTCCCATGTAGGGGGGAGGGCAATGATTTCACTTGCAGAGTTGGGCTTAGAGAGAAGAGGCCACATTTGAGAAAAAAAGATGTCCTCCAGAAGTAACTCTTAGGCATACCTATAGGTAGGCTAAGCTTCTCTGCTAACTAATAAGCTTCACAAGAGCAAGCCTCAAGATAAAGGGCATGGCTTATTGAGTTGGGTGTCCCTAAAGTTTGACACAGTATCAGGGGATTCCCTGTAGGTAAAATTTAATAGTTCCATATTTTTTCTCCCATCCCTCAAGGGACTTTGCCAATGCTTTTTGATTATCTGCTTAATGTATTCTAGGATGTATCAGACATTACATAAAACTTTTTAGGATTAAAGGACCTCTTTCTTATTCTGGTCCTCCTGTATTTCAATTGTTCAATTGAGCTATCCAAACAGGCTGAGTTAGATTATGTGCTACAGAATATAAACCTTTCTTCCTTTGGTCTCAAAGAGTAGGTGCTGTTCTAAAATATAGACAATGTCTTCCTTACCCCTGTGTTCTTAATTATCTTAATCGGCTTCATTCTTATCTCTGAATTCCAGGTTATAGATACACGAAACAGCCTTAAAATCCAGAAATAACAATTACCAGTCCAGGCTAAATGTATCTGCTATAAGAGCTTACAGTCTAGGCTTTTAATACACATTTTCTCAATGAGACCATGCAATATTGTTCCTTCATTTCTGGCTTATTTTGCCTCATTAGTTGTCTCACTGGTTCATTCACATTGTTGCATGTCTCATCGTTCTGTTCTGTGGTCGCACAATATTTGATTACATGACCACACCATCGTTTGCCAATCTCCTCCTCAGTCAGTGCCTCCCTCAGCCACCTTCACTCATTAGGCATCAGTATAATGCTCAAAGTCCACAGTCCATCACATTGTCAATTTTAGATAATATCATTATTTCCAAGAGAAAGATAACCAATAAACACACCCTCACCAAACAGAAAATCTAAACCTCCCCTTAGCTCTTGTCCCTCCCGCATTATTTCCCTCTGCTGTTGCTGTTTCCTGTTGAATACAGCCCATAGCAGGCAATAGCAGTTTTCCCTGTTAAACTTTAGGGAAAATCATACCTTTGAAGTGGTTCTTGTAAGAACTTGTTTATATTTGTAGTGTTAATCAGTGGGACACGTGGGTCTGTACAACCCATTTCAATCAGTTCACCTTCAATATGGTAATATTACTTACAGACTCACTAAAGAACTGTCTTCACTTCCATCTGTTCCCTTGATGAGTTTACTTTGAAAGCCGATTTCCTTCACTCATCTGAGGTTTTGTATTTGTTCTTGTTCATCAGTAATTCCCCTTCAGACCAAGGCCTGGACCTGAGGCAGGGATGCAACTCCACAAGGACCCGTTTGGAGCGGGCAGGCAGTTTGCCAGCCTGCACTTTCCACTTTGTCCCAGCAGGTCGCACACTTGGGCCGCCGCCGCCTCCTCCCCCTCCTCCCCCAGGCCAGTACCTGCAGGTGAGCTGGTTGGAGACCATGCAATTCCAGCCAGGTCCCTGGTCCTGGTGTGCACCAAGAGCGGCTACCCCTGGGCTGTGGGTGAGCAGGGTTCACGTCCACAGAGTCCACTGGTGGGCCCGATGGGGCTGTGGGCACCAGGCTCTCTCTCTTCAGCTGACTTGGTCTCTGGACTGGGTATGTCAGCTGCCCCGAGCACAGCCAAACCGGATGTGCCTGTGGGGCGTGCAGCCGGCCATGGGGCGCAGGGCTGGCGCACTTCCCTGTCCTCACTTCTCTGTCCGTGCATTCCTGAGGTCTCTGGTGTCTCCCGTGTCTCCCTCTCCTTCCAGGGGGAGGCCCCCCACCCCGGTCTCTGCCAAAACCGAGACAGGGCGGCCTGTCTCAGGGTGGGGCCCAGCACCTTGCCCTTGTGCAGGGAAAGCAATCTGCTGCCTTCCGGGAGCCCCCCAGCTGCAGAGCCAGGAGGGATGGGTGCAGGGACACCCGCTCCTTTCAAAGCCACACTTGCCTGGGCGCTGCCACTTATCCTGAGTGGAGTCGTGATGCACTTGCTCACCCTGTTCTCTCTGGCCCAATCTCTCAGTTTTTTGTCCAGGACCTCCCTGCCTGCTATAGACCTTCTCTGGTCCCTCATGCCCTGGACTGAAGCCCAAGTCATTTTTCTATCATTTCTCCAATTGTTCCATGGAGTGGGGTGAACTCAGCCTCCCCTATACCACCATCTTCCCAGAAGTCAAGAGAATTAAATTGTATCACTGCATGTGGAGCCTGTCCACCGCCCCGTGGGCTCCAGAGGCCGCAGTTGCACTGCCTCCAGCCACAGTGAGCTCAGCCCCTGGCCTCAGGGTGGGGGTCCACAGCAGGGGGTGGCCTGAGGAGGACCTGGGCCCTGCCCCTCAGCAGTCACCCTCCCCCTGGCCACCCCGCAGCAGCTGCTGCCCATCCAGGTCCTTCTAATGCCAGGCAGGTACAGTGATGGCAAAGCATCACATTTCCCACATCTTGGTGAAAGCTGCCACAGGCCAGAGATTCAGGAGGAAGGAAAATGGACCCGGCTTCATTGGGGTGACTTCGCAGCCGTGGCCACCTGTGTCCCCCATTATATTTATTTCTCTATTTCGATGAGCCACTCTTTCCTTTAGGCCTTCCTTTTACTTTCTCTGCCTGTATTCTTTTCTCTCTCATTGACTTCTTAGAGTGAATATTTAAATAATTAATTTTCCCCTTTCTTCTAATATAGCCTCATAAGTATAAAATTTTCCACAAATTATTGCTTTAACTGCATTTCAAAAAGTTTGCTATATTAGTATTTTCCTCCTCATTGAGTTATAAGCATGTTTAAAGTTCCATCATCATTTCTTCTGTGAGCTATGAGTTTTTTGGAAGTGTGGTTTTAAACTTCCAGTCATATGGCATATTAGCAGTGTATATCCTTGGAATTTAAGAGATAAATCCACCAATTATGTATATTCATTATTTGGATCTTGATTTGATCAAATTAAAAAACATGTTATGAGATAATCAGGGAAATTTGAACACTGACTGGATACTTGATGATTTGAGGAATTTTTGTTAGTTTTAGCTGGTATAATGGTATTGTAGTTGTTGTTTTTTAGAATAGTACTTCTTTTATGGAGTTAGAGACTTAAATATTTATGGATGTGCTTGCTTCAGAATAACCCAAATGGGGTGATGAAAGAAAGGTTGGTCTTTAGGTGAATAATTGATGAAGCTACTTGAAAGGTGCGTGAGCCCCCTGAGCCTGCCGTATACCACTCCATCTGCATTTGTTTGTGTTAGGCAGTTTTCATGAGAAGTTTAAAGTTTATCTCTTTGATAATTTTCTTGATCTAATTGTACCAAAATCAGAGAATATAGAAAAAAGTGAAAATCAATGTATTTCTCAATTTATTGGGACTCCACTTTTGCTTCATGTCTTAATATTTTCAATTTTGATAAACGTGTCATTTGTGCTTGAGAAAAATATTTAATCCTTACATACCTATTCTTTCTGCCCTTCCTTCCTACCTGTCTATCTATCCAACTATTTATCATCTTTGCTGTATATCCATTAAATTAGGTTTGGTAATGCAAATTTTCCATGTTTTCTCTCTGTGTTTTTCTGCTTGGCCTATCTGAAATGCTGAGTAGCTTTGCAGGGTGGCTGCGATGCTGAGTCTGCATGACCTGGAAGGAAACCTGTGGCTTGGTAGAGGGGGGCCAGCACTGTCAGCACCCGCCCTTTTCCTCTTGTGAGTTGTAGAGTTGTCTTTTTGGTTATGCTGTTGTGTTCTCTCACCACAGTACGTGCAGGCACGGACACCTGCCGTTTTCTTTCTAAAACTTTTCATCACTGGAAAATCCTCAGCCCTTGTGCTTTTGAATATTTCCTCTCTCTCATTGTGTCTATATGTCTTTCTAAGATCTCCTCATACAGTCTTTGTGTCTCTTTATCTCTGTTTTGCATATTGCATCTTCTTTTCTCTGTCAGCTTCATTCTGTGTATCTCCTAACTCTCTCTTCAGCTCTGTCTAAGCTGCTAGTTTGCACCTCTAGAATGCTTCTAATTTCAATGAGTACAGTTTTCATCTTTTTATCTTTTGAACTGCCTTATCATTTTAGAAATTATTTCTTCTTGGCTACTTCCTTTCTAGAATTTATTATTTATTCTTTTCAATTTATTATTTGTAATTATTTTATACTTCATATCTGGTAATTCTGCAATTGGAAGTTATTAGGGGTCTAAATACATTGCTTATGTTTTATTTTTTTGATTAATACACGGTGTACTATTTCCTTATATGCTTGAACACTTTTAATGGCAATCTCATATTTAATTAAATGTAAAGAATATGAATTTGTAATGAATTTCAGTGTAATGAATGATTAAATTTGATAGTGTCATGTTTAATTGAATGTGTGGCTCCTGAGATTTTTAATTGGAAGTATTTTCCTTTAGAGAGGATGTGACTCTGGTTCTGCTGAGTGCCAGTGCTGTCACTAACCATGAAGGTCCCAGCCTAAGGTTGGGGTTCCAGATCCTGGGCCCCCACCTTGAGCCACAGTCAAGGCTTAGTATCCTGGTTTTTTAGTATTGGCACCAGTATGTACCCCAGGATAACCTCAGCTTCTGCTTTGTTTGCCTATTGTGCCCATGTCCGGTTTAACTCACTGTTATTTCTCTCTGCCCCTGGTGAGGCAGCCCATGGTGGTTTGCCTTATTTCCTTCTTGATCCAGAAAAATATTTTCATTATCACTATAGTTTATGTATGGACTGAATGGAACTCTCTGGGCATGGCAATTTCTTTGACCTTCTGTTGCTTGATTTGAATTATGGTCAATATATCTCTTAATCAGATATATCATGGACCATATCTTATAGAATTTTCTAAAATTTTCTATCCTTTTAAGGGAAACCTCCCATATTTTCAACACAGATATATATATTTTATCCTTAAAGCTTTAGCTTCTTTTGTTTGGTCCTTTCCATAGTTATAGGGATACAGAATTGTCAAACACATGGGAGCATCTAGTGTTCTTCAGATTGGAAGTCCATAAATTATTTTTTAAAAAGAAGGCTTGAGGATGAAGTTCTAGCTAAAAGGCATAGAAGTTGAAGTTGAATTTAATATTGACGGATTGATGGGTAGATGAGGTACTTCATGTTATATTTATCCAATACGTGAAAGTCATCAGTCTTTTCTCATAGAATAAAAACAATTTGATGCTAACATCAGAGAAGGGTGGCAATTAAGAGTGTATGATTGAGTAAGGAAGGGCTGGGCTGAGGGACACCAGGTTAGAAGCTCTTTATCGATCCACCAGACGTGAGGGACAAAGGGGTGGTTAGGGTAGTGACTTAGGGAAGGAAAGCAAAGCTGCTATTAACAGATGTAATAAGTTTTGGTCTCATTTATAAAGGATTGAGGGAGCGTGAGGGAAGCGACGTGCTGCGAATGAGTATAAATGGAGAGGCGTCATTTGGGGTGGGGAGGTGTTCATCAGAGCTCTCTAGAGAATCAAAACCAACAGGAGAGATCTATAAGTATGAGATTTATAAAGGGTCTCACACAACTGTGGGCATGCAAGAGTCTAGAATCCGCAGGGCAGGCTGTGAAGCTGGCGGCTCTGGTGAAGGGTCTGGACAAACTCCACGGGAGAGGCTCGTTGGCTAGAGAAGCAGTGAAAATTCTCTCTTCTCCTTCAAAGTCAGTTGAGTCACATCCACCTTTTTGGATCAGCTTGTCTGCAGGAGGTAAGCCCACTTGGCACAGGTGTGTCATCAGCCGCAGCTGCAGTTAGCTGACTGATGACGTCAGAAACCAGCCCCTGGTTACTCAACCAGCCACGATTATCCAGCGGCCAGGCCAGGCCAGTGCTTGCCTGACCAGACAGCTGAGCACCATCGCCTGGCCAGGTTGACCCCAGAACCTACCATCACAGGAGACCTGGGTGTCCACACGGGCTCTGCCTCTTATGAGCCATGTGACCATGTGACCAGTAGAGATTTGCTCAACTTTCTCTGGGCCTTAGTCTTTCTCATGTGTGTGCTGACGATTTAATGTATGCTTTGAGAAGTTATTTTGAAGGTAAAGAAATGTATATAAATCCTGTAAAAGCCTCAGGGGAAGGGCCCTACCTCACCTGACCTAGCGTCTCAGCTGGGTGAGTGCGGGCGTTTCTGAGCACATGCCACATCCCTGACTGGGGGGAGGGCCGCGGGGTCCCCACGTGGACAGCCATGGACAGTGGGCATGTGAAGGGTACATGGCAGGAAAACAAGACGGGCTGGCCCAAGGACATGCACTGTGCCTAGATGTGAGCCCCTCAGTCTGGGCAAGCCACGCCTGAGCCCACCATCCCACCAGGCCCTCTTGGAGAACCAGGGGTGATGGGCCTGCCACCTGCCAGGTGACAGCACTGAAGGGGAAGTTGTTAAAATGGGACGAGCAAGGTCAGGAGCTGCGCGAGCAGAGGGGCAGGACTTTATCAGTGTGGAAGGCCCAGTTGAGATTGGACAGGTTCTTTTACAGCCAGGCTTTATTATTTGGAGTTTTGAGGGGATTATTTGGGTTTTTGAGGGGATTGAGGATAATTTCATTGAATAGTTTCTCTGGAACAACATATATTTGAGAATAATGAATTCAACATAAAATATACTGTCTGTAAAGCAGTAGACATTAAAATACTATGGTAGTGACACAGAATTAGAAAAACTAAGGGAACCAGAATAGGGGACCTTGAAACAGCCAGGGATCTCTGGGAAATAAATATACAGAATACTAATGGTAGGACTTATTGATCACTGGGGGAAAGCCTGAATTGAGTATTTAATAAATGGGTATTTAGGAAAATTGGGACATTCAGAAATAAAAAATTAAATTTTTACCTCATATATATAAATAAATACATTTTAGATGAAAGCATTGACAGATATTTTGGCAGGGAGATAATAAATCCTGATTAAAAAAAGTTGATTTTTGTGGTGCCTAAGAGGTAGCTTACTGTATCTACCAAAAAAAAAAAAGGAAGAAAGATAGATGTGAAATGATTTTCCATTCCAATTATGGATATATACCAGAATGGATTTTTTTTAATTCACCAGGTAATACTAAATATTTTATTACTTTTATTATTCAGTAATTTTTGTGTTACTAGTTACTCAAATGTGTTCATTTGGCTAAGGACTTTTGAGTATATGCTGCACATTTTCCCGTATACTTAGAGGCTGAGTTAGGTACTTTGTAAGTGGTACTCTTTACAAGCATAAAAAGTGATAGACCAAATAAAAAAAAGTTAAAAAAGAACTGATAGACCATTGAGTCTATAAGCTACAGATGTGAATGTCATTTTTCTCATGCCTTTTTGGAAGACCTTATTCAAGTCAGGAGTCTAATTTTAGGCATCATTTTGTGTTCTATGAAATGAGTCATGGAAAGTCCCTTACTGCTCTTTATAATCCTTCTCTCACATTGTGCCTAAGAGCTATGTTGTAAATAGGGCTGATGTAAATTATTCACCTGCCCTCTAAACATTGGAGTTCCATTTATCTTATTTCTTTCTGTGGGAATGCCTCCAGTATCTTGACCTACATTTGGTTAGAAGAACCATTGTTTCTAGCTACTACTACTAATGTAGTTCAGGCTATGGAGATTAAATAGACATGGATCTGTTACATAGTTTGAGTTGTCTCTTCCTCTCCCTACCCAGGCCTTTTCCTTTGATTACATGCATGTTTTCAAAGCAGTGTGGTATAATGAAATTTATCAGAAATGTGCAGTGTTTTCTTAATGTTCTAAAAATATATATTTCCTTTATCCTGGCCTTCTGTCTAGCTTTTCAGCCTTGTCTCCTCTATTCTTTCTTCTTCAGTAGTCTAACACTGCAGCCGTATATAACTACTCTCTTCAATTTGTACCTTTGGTCATGCTATTCCCTCTACATGGAATTCCCTTCCCAACCGTATCTACAGGCCCAAGGCTCCCCAGTCTTTAAGGATCAGATAAGTGACTCTTTTATTTGAGATGTTTTCCCCTTAATTCTCTCAGTGTGAAGTTGTCTCCCATCTCTACACATTTCTTTGAATAGCTCATTTGGCCCTTGTTCTAGTTTACTAGCTGCTGGAATGCAACACACCAGAGACAGATTGGCTTTTAATAAAAGGGGATTTATTTTGTTGGTTCTTCAGAGGAAAGGCAGCTAACTTTCCACTGAGGTTCTTTCTTATGTGGAAGGCACAAGATGGTCTCTGCTGGTCTTCTCTCCAGGAATACGATATTGCTTTTGATTTACTATTTTGCTTGGTAGGGGCAGTTCTAGTGGCTTCCACTTGGCCTTTCCCACCATAATAGCCCTCACTGCACGAGTTAAGAGAACCAACGTGGGGATTCTGCCAGTTGCTCAGTATGTCTATGCCAATTATACATTCCGGAACTGGGCCAATTATACATTCCGGAACTGGGGAAATAACTACAGGATGGGTCCGGGGGCCCACTGGACCCACTGTGAGACGGACCTGAGCTAAAACTCCATTGATCACCTGGCCTCCATAAGCCCCCACTCTGACTGGTGGTCCAGAGTGACGTTTTGGGTCCCCTGGAATTAATGTCACTTCTGAACCGGTGTCTAATAATCCCCAAAATATCTGATCATTTCCTTTTCCCCAATGCACAGTTACCCTGGTAAAAGGCCGTCGGTCTCCTTGGAGAAGACTTAGAGGAAGGTTAACAGTATAAATTTGTGGCAGTGTAAGAGGTTTCTCCCCCATAGGGACCTGGCCTCCCCTTCATTCAAGGGGCTCAGGGTCTGTAAACTGTTTCAAGTCTGGAAATTGATTAAGGGGCCTTGACTCTGTGTTTTTGTAATTCAGGTTAGACTTCTGTTCCCTTGACCTAGAACTCTTTTGTTTATACAGCTCCAACAAGAATTTAGTAGACTGCCCTTCTATTGTATTTCTAGGCACCCCATGATTTACTAGCCAATGCCACAAATCTCTGCGTGTCATATAATTTTGGTGCCTCCTTTGAGTTTGTTGTCTGTTATAATAGCCGCGTCTACCCTGTCTTTGGTGATTAAGTGCTGCCACCTGGCTTCTGCCAACTCAGGATCCTGTCATCCCCCTTGTGTTTAAGGATGCCAGCTCAGTGACAGCAGTTCCTACAGTAATATCTGACCTACAGAGAAGTGCAACCACAGAGCTCTTGAGGGATGATGGTGCTAGTCTCACAAACTTATTTCTCACTGTTCTGGTAAAAGGTGCATCCTCTGGACATTCCTGGGGTGTAAGAGCAGGCTTTGCATGATAAATCCACTCTAACATCCCAATCTCTCTAAGCCTCTGGATCCCCTCATCTACATTATACCAGGGCAGTTCTGGCATTTCAACCTCAGGTAATGTTTCAACCAACCACCCAAACAAGCTGTTAACACCTTTTCTAACTGCTCGAGCTATAACATTGAATGCAGAATCTCTGCTTAGTGGGCCCATATCAATAAATTCAGCTTGATCCAGCCTTATATTCCTCCCACCATTATCCCACACTCTTAAAATCCATTGCCACACATATTCCCCTGATTTCTGTCTATATAAATTGAAAAACTCACACAGTTCTTTTGGAGTATAACGTACCTCCTCATGTGTGATACTTTGTACCTCACCTTTAGGGGCCTGTTGGGACTTTAGTCTAGTTATAAGTCTAGAAGAAATGAGGGGTGGTGGGGGTGGGTCATGAAAAGAATTAGAAATATCTTCCAAGTCATTTGCTTCAGGGCTTTCATTTGCAGTTTCATCTGGTGAAACAGGATTAATAACTCTAGGGCTAATCCCTTCAGGAGGAGGTTGGGTGGCCAATTCCTCAAGGCAGGCTGGAGGTGGGGCGGCTATGTCCTCAGGGCAGACTATTACAGGGTTATCTAAAGAAGGCTCAGCATGGTCTAGGGTTTCAACCTCACCCCCAACATCATTATCAATCCATATGTCACCATCCCATGTTTCAGGGTCCCACTCCTTTCCAATCAATGCCCTCACTTTAACGGCAGACACCATACAAGACTGAGATTTCAGTTTACGTTGTCAAGTTGCTACTCTAACAATAAGATTCTGAGTCTGATTTTCAGAGATCTCAAGTCTACGGCTACAGGAGATAAGATTTTCCTTCAGGATACTCATAGAAACCTCTACATCTTTCAGACGGTGCTTAAGCTTCTCCTTTGAAGCCTTAAGCCCATCCCTTTCACCCTTTAATGTAGACAGTGTATCTAACAACAACCAACCAACATCTCTATAACTCTTATTTCTGCAAAACTCTGTAAAGGTGTCAAAAACATTATCCCCCAGAGTCTGGCTTCATACAAGCGAAGCATTAGGAGAATCGAATGATGATATTTTGACTATCTCCTTTGCCAACTCAGTCCATGGATTGGCAGTGTCATTCTGATTACGGGAATCAGAGTTCTTAGTGTCTCTGAATCCAGTCAGAGTAGAAAACCATTCATAAAAACCCATTTTTAAGATTCTGTTCCTTAAGAACCACTCCTGGTACCAAGATGTATTAGTTAGGGTTCTCTAGAGAAACAGAATCAACAGGGAACACTTGCAAATACAAAATTTATGAAAGTGTCTCACGTGACCGTAGGAACGCAGAGTCCAAAATCCACAGGGCAAGCTGCGAAGCCGATGACTCTGATGGATGGCCTGGATGAACTCCCCAGGAGAGGCTCACCAGCCAAAGCAGGAATGGAAACCTGTCTCCTCTGAGTCCTCCTTAAAAGGCTTCCCATGATTGGATTTAGCATCACTAATTGCAGAAGACACTCCCCCTTGGCTGATTACAAATGGAATCAGCTGTGGATGTAGCTGATGTGATCATGACCTAATCCTATGAAATGTCCTCATTGCAACAGACAGGCCAGTGCTTGCCCAATCAGATGAACAGGTACCACAACTTGGCCAAGTTGACACCTGTCCCTAACCATGACAGCCCTTAACACTTTTTTATATAGTTATTCACATGTCTATTCATGTCGCATTCTGCATAGGAAGTGTCTTCAGAAACGGTGATTTCTAATTAATTGTTGTATCCCTTTAGTTCCTTATGTTTAGTAACAGTTTCAGTATTTATTAAATGAAGATGTGAATGTGAAGAGCTGGGAGCTCGTTTTTATCAAACATCTGCTATGTCTCAACTACTTGTTAAAATATTTGTCATATTGCCATTTTATTTCATGCACATGGTAGCATTATCTCTATTTTATAGCTAGGTAAATGACAGTTAAAGTTTAAATAGCACCCTATTCTTCAACAATTGATACATGTTAGAATGATTTAAACCTGGTTTCCTGACTTCTTTATCCAGTAGCCTATTCTGAACATCCAATAGGCACCAAGAAACTGAGCTTGTGTAAAACTGAATTCCTGATTTCCTTTGTCTAGCCCCAAATTTGTTCTCCCAGCATTTTTCCTCTTTTTACTCAGTTCCATCCTTCTGGTTTGTTGCTCTGGTCAAAAACCTTGGTGGCATCTATTCTACGTGCATCTAACCTATCATCAAATCATCATCACAACCTGCTTTCTTTACTCGCAAAACATACCTCAAATCACTTCTGATCATCAGTGCTGCTGTGGCCCTGGTCAGTCCTCCATCCTCTCCTGCCTAATGTTAGCTTCCTTATTCCCAATTCCTAGCACCCCACAGTCTTTGTGCAACCCAGCAGCCAGAATTACTTCTCGGTAATTCAAAACTGAGTTACTTCTCTGCCTAAAACCCACAAATAGTTTTCCATATCACTCAGATTAAAGCTGGTATTCTCATGGCACCCTGGTAGATGAGACCTGGTACCAGTGCCTTCAACTTCTGCTCCTATCCTCTTTCCTTACTCAAATTCAATCACATGAGCCTCTTCAAACATGCCTGTCAGACTTTTGCCTATGGACTGTTGAACTTACTGTTCTGTTTGCCAGGAATTTCCTTCCCCCAAACGTCCACATGGCTTTCTCCCTGATATCTCTGTTTAGATGTCACCTTCACGCTGGGGCCAGTTCCTACTAATGTCCTGGCACTTTCTCTTCCTCTTACCCTGTTGCTCAGGGATGCTCAGACTTGGGGGCCTCAGGACGCTTGCAGGGCTGCCCTGGAGGGACTGACCCCCGTATTCTGTAGGGCCCCTAGCGCCCTCTCATGCCACCACCTGTCCCCCAGGTGGTCACTGTGTACAACCTGACCCTGCAGGTGGCCAACATGTCTGGGGACAGCCTCACTGCCACGGTCTCTGCCCTTATCACCCTTGATGACATCAATGACCACATTCCTGAGTTCACCAGGGACAAGGTGACCCCCAGGGCTGCCCTGGGGGAG
The DNA here is from genome assembly GCF_023851605.1 of Tamandua tetradactyla. Lineage (NCBI taxonomy): Eukaryota > Metazoa > Chordata > Mammalia > Pilosa > Myrmecophagidae > Tamandua > Tamandua tetradactyla. The sequence goes on from NC_135328.1 coordinate 139,367,665, forward strand.
GCGCAGAGTCCCAGTGTGGGGCCAACGTCGAGAGACTAGAGGGGTGCCTGGGAGCCCTGGGGGCCGCGAGCAGGGGCTGGTCTTCCCCAGGCCCCTGCTGTGGGGTTGGGTGCCCTGCCCCCCAGGAGCAGGGGGCGCCCCAGAATCTGCATACACAGGGGCTCATAGGGCTGCCCGGAGGTGTGGAGAATATGAGGAAGCAGTTAGGGCGTCTTCCCTGCAGCATGGGGGTGCAAGGGGAGCTGGGAGAAGGGGATCCGGACCGAGGTGAGTGACCCCTGGCACCCAGGCTGTGGGAGGCCTCCACTCTGTAATCCTGCAGGTAACCAGGGTGCCTTCCTCAGTTTTTCTTGGAGGCAGTGGAGGCTATGAGTGGCGTGGACGTGGGCTGGCTCAAGGTGCAGGATGCGGACCTGCCAGGCTCCCCCAACTCAGTGGCCAGCTTCTCCATCCTGGAGGGTGACCCCAATGGCCACTTCACCATCCGCACAGACCCCGGGACCAATGCGGGCATCCTGTCTGTGGTAAAGGTGGGGGGCACCCCATCGTCTGTGGTGTGGAGGGCAGGGGCTGGTAGGGACCCCCATTTCTGGGTTGCCAGCAATGACCCGAGGAAAGGACTCAGGGGTGCAGATTCTGGGTGTGACCTCAGGAGGGGGGAGAAGGTGCAGCCCCAAGACCTGCTCCCCCCACCACTCTGCATGTGTTGCCAGGTGGAATTGACATAGGTGGGCCATGCCGCACACCTCTGCAAGCAGGGCTTGGCCCAAGGCACAGCCAGGGACTGCTGTGTGTGCATGTGTACACACACATGCGCAGACGCACATGGACACATAAGTACACACACATAAAGGGATTTGCTGTGGGGAATGGGCCTGGCGATGGCGGGGGGCAGGCGCGGTTGGGGCGCAGGCTGGGCTCTACCTGCGAGCTGGTGACTGCTCAGAGCCTCAGCGCACCTGTGCAGCCGCCCGCCCAGGAGCTGACCTCGCGGCACCCAGCAGACTTGGTTGGGGCAGTGGCTACCTGTCCTATTATTTTTACCTTTGTGCACACTTTTTATTTTTCAAGGTTAGAAGGGGAAGGAGGGAGTGCAGGGCTCTCAGCACAAGTCCAGGAGCTGTCGCCCTGGGCCTTGGCCACCTTGGGCCTGCCCCGGGGTGAGGTGGTGCCCGCGTGCCAAGTGGACGCCATCAGCCCTGCTCTTCCCACAGCCCCTGGCCCATGAGAGCTGCGCGCTCCACCAGCTCTGCGTGGCAGTGCAGAACGAGGCCCCGCTGCATGTGGCCGCCCCGAAAGCCAAGTGGGGCCAGGCTACGGGTCAGCGTGCAGGTGCAGGATGCCAACGAGGCCCTCCAGTTCCTGGAGAACCCACTTCAGACCAGCCTGGCTGAGGGGGCGGCCCCGGGGACCCACGTGGCCATCTTCTCTGCCCGTGACCCCGACACCCAACACCTGCAGGGGCTCAGGTGGGGGCACCTGCGTTTGTTGGGGCAAGGTGGTGGGGGGCGCAGATGGCCGCACCCCTCCTTCCCGGCCAGGCCCGGGACCCTGGTGCCTGGGCAGTGGGGGGCATGTGGAGTGCCGTGGAACCCCGGAGCAGGACGGGCTCCGTCCACAGGGGCCACCTTGGCCAGTCAGTTCCTACCAGCCAGACTGTCCGAGCTGCGTGGGCACCCACATGGGGGTCCTGGCCGCCCCCCACCCCCACCTCCCCAGGGGTACCAGCGCCAGCTGAGGGCGGAGGGGGGTCAGCCTGGGGGGCTGCAGAAGACGCCGGGGTGGAGGGAGACTCAGGGCTGCACCACCCGCCCCCAGCCACTCCAAGGACTACAACCCCGAGGACTGGCTGCAGGTGGCCCGAGCCACGGGCTGGATCCAGATGCTGCACGTGCTCAGCCCTGCCTCCCCCTTCCTCAGGAGCAGCTGGTACTGGGCCATCATCCTGGCCAGCGATGACGGTGAGTGGCCGCGCGGATGGGGCGCCGCCGGGGCACCCCCTCAGGGTGGGGCATGCCGAACCCAGCCGGTGCCCCTGCCCGCAGCCTCCCCACCGCGCAGGCCACCGGCACCCTGCCCATGGAGATCCTGAAGGTGAACGACCACGCGCCCATGCTGAGCCCGCCAGCCGGCAGCCTCCTGCTCCGGGCCACGAACGAGGACCTGCCCCCGCACGCGGCCCCCTTCCACTTCCAGCTGAGCCCCGGGGTCCCTGAGCTCGCCCGCAACTGGACCGTCACTCAGGTTAACGGAGAGGCCGGGGATCCGGGGACCTGCCCGAGGGGGCGGCGTGGGGCAGACCGTCCGCTGACGGCGCCCCCCGCAGTGAGCCACGCGCAGCTGCGGCCACGGCTCTGGGTTGTCAAGGGGCTGCACCGCCTCGGCCTGCTGTTCCGCGACTCAGGACAGCCGCCCCAGCAGCGCGAGCAACCCCTGAACATGACCTGTGTCGGTGCGCCCAGGATGGCACCTGCCTGCCCGCCAACACCGTACCTCAGCCTCGGGGCTCTTCTCATCGCATTGGCCACTGGACGACCCATGGGACAACGTCCTGGACCTCCACGAGCAGAGGGATGGGGAGGAAGACCAGGTGAGAAGCAGGGTGGCGTGGGTGCTGAGTCTGAGGAAGGGCTGCCTCGAGCTGGCCAGGAGCTCCGGGCCAGTCCTTTCCTGGAGCCCATTCGGGCTGCCCAGAGACTCAGCATGGGGCCCCCGCCTGTGGTCCAGCGTTTGCTCCTCTCTCTCCCTGCAGCACGCCTATGACATAAACCAGCTGCGCCACCCGACAGGGATGAGGGCCCCAGGTGTCCCTCTGGGGCGGCCACCCCTGCGCTGTGACGCCCCGTTCAGCCACAGCCCCCCGCAGCCACCCCGAGAGTTGCCCAGCAGCCCCCAACATCACTGACTTCATCTGTGAGGTAGGTGCTCCTGGGAGCCCACCACCCCGGACCCCCAGCTGACAGCTACTGGGCACCCAGCCAGGGCTCTGGTGGACACAGGCAGCTGAGGGTGCATGTTTGGGGCACCAGCACAGCCTGTGGGGCCACCTCTGTCTCTGGGGCCCCTGTAGAGTGGTTCTGGCATCTTCTGCACTGCCCTAGGCAGCTGGAAGACTTAGGGTTCTACACCAGCCTGTGTTGAGGATCCCCTTTCTTTCACCAGCTTTACTGAAGAATAACTTTTGGAGAGTGAGAGGGGCACAAAAGCATGGTTCAGAGCCTCTGGTGACATGCCCTGTGCTCAGGCACCTGCTTCTGGAGATGGCCAGAGGCACAGGGTCTCAACACTCACCCACCAGGGGCAGCATTATGACTGGACGCTAGGCTGTGGTGGAGACAGTGCTACTGGGGCTGCCCTTCCCCCTCCCTCAGCAGGCTGCCCCCAAGTCCTACTCAATCCCCTGGCCTGTCCCCTCAGTCCTTCTCCCAAGGAGTGTCCAGTCACACCCGGGGCCCTCTGAGTAGATACTCAGCCAGAAAAGCAAACAAGAAAGGGAAGGACATGGAGGAGGAAGGACAGATGCTTCCTCAGGCATGGGCCTGGGGGTCCCCAGATGGAGGGGCCGTAGGATGCAGGCAGCCCTCAGGGTGCACACCCTGCTTCAGGGACAGTGTCTGTGGTCACAGCCCCAAGGAATGCAGCATCCTGACTGGCCAAACAAGTGAGCCCCACTGCCCTCGGCCTCTCATGCCAGGCTCTGCCCTGGGACCTTGTGCCTCCTCGAGGAAGCAGGACACCAAGCAAGGGCCACATGCTGGGACGTGGGTCATTAGACTTGGCAGGGGGCAGACAAGAGGACAGGAGGACAGAGGGCCATGATGTGCCAGGTCACAACCACTTGGGGTGCAGACTGCCCAGGGCTGTCCTGACCCTGTGGGTGGCTAGACGAGCACGCCCTTGCAGGCCTCAGCGTTTTCTCTGCCCCGCTGTGCCTGGAATGGCTTGGCACCAAGGGCTGTGAGGTGGGCCAGGAGATGGGCCCAGCATTTTTTCCAAGCCCTCGTGGGCCGCTCCGTGCTGGAAGGATGGGCTGGGAGATGGGGCCTCGGTAGCCTTGATGTGGCTGCTGACCTGACCAGGCATCACGCTGCCTCTGGGCACAGCCATGCCCTGCTGGGGAGCCTGGCTTGATATGACCACTTGGGGCTCCTCCAGTGAGCTCACAGAGACACGGGCACTGCACAGGAGGGCTGCAGATGGGCGCATTGTATCGAATGGCTGGTGCGCGTGTCCACTCTGCTCCTCATGGGAGCCCTCAGGGGCTGGGGCAGCTCCTTTTGACCCCCAGGAAGAAGAGGCTGGGAGGACAGCCAGTTGAGCAGAAAGGGGTTTGCACCTGGCCTCACCCCTCAGTGTTGGCTGCCACAGGGAGCCACCCAGAGTTCCTACCAGGAGTTAAGGGACACTGAGCATTAGGGGTCTGGCCTAGCAGGAGGGGGTGACTGTCACTGACTCCTTGAAACTGTCTCGGAGCTGTCGTGCTGGGCTCCAGACAGAGCCGAGTCAGCACGTACTCCACTCGCATTGGCTCTAAGAATGGCCGTGCTATGCTGCTCCCTGCCTTGTTCTAATGCCTCCATGATTCAGAAAGCTTCACGTCTTGTGGCAATTAGACACTAACCTGTAGTCTAGCTTTTGGTGGGGTTGCCTGGGGCCCCGGTTTCCACGCAGTAGGACCAGCCCCGTGATACCCAAAGAAGCACGCCCAAGTCATGAACCCAGCTGCCAGTGCATGGGCAGGCACTGTCACCACTGCTCCTTCCCCAGGGCAGCTGCACCCACCCAGACCACAGCAGGGACAGACCCCCAACTCAGAGGGACCAGGTTTGGACTTGACCCACGAGCTGAGCCTGTGGCCTGTTCCTTCTCACATTCATGTGTTTATTCATCAGACTATTGGGCCACGAGTGCCAGGCGAGATAGGGCTCGGATGGGCAGAATCTGCTGCTTAGGGGGAGGTGGGTGCTGTGAGCATGGGAGCCAGGCAGGGCAGGGCAGTGCAAGGGCAGCAGTGCAGATGGCCAGGATGGGCCCTGGCAGTCTCCCACAGCCCTCCTTTCCTTTCCTTTTTGGCTCCTGTGGAGACTCCTGCCTCTGCACACACAGCACCTCCACTTCCCCCTGAGCCGGTCCCTGCCTCTACAGGGCACCTTCCTGTCCCTGGGCCGGGCTACCCCAGCCTGGCTGCTGCCGGTTCAGCCCTCTGGAGACCCTTCCACAATACTACTCCCGTCACACATCCATGTCAGGCCTCAGCCCCGCCTCCCGGCCACGGCAGCCACCTTGCCTTTTGCCTGGTCTTTCTGGTCCATCAGACTGCTTGCTGTGCCCCCTCCCTCCTCTGGGGCCCTGTGGCCCTAAGGCCAGGCCTCCTGGCATGCTGAGCAACACCCCAAGCCTACCTCCATGACCAGCCTCGAGTAGCACTGATGGCACATCCCATGGGCTGCCTGGACACTGCCTGAGCCACCCTGGGGGTGAGTGTGCCTCTGCCTTGCTTGCAGAGGAGACCCCTCACCCGCCCGACCTGCCCAGCAAGGCCCCTGCCTCTTGGCCTTCCCCTCCCCAGCCCTCAGCATACGCCACTCACCAAGAAACAACGGGTAGACTGGGGGAAAAACTACAGGCTCACTTCCTGATGTTGGAGGCGCTACTACACCTTTCGTTTTTCAACAAGGGACTTCAGTGGAGGGGCGGGTGGCTCTGGGGAGTGTGGGTGCAGATAGGGGTGTAACTTGCAGCAGAGACTCTGGACGTGCGGGTGAGTGGGGACTGCGAAGCAGCAGAGACCAGCCCCAAGTGCAGGCGGGGCCCCCAGACCACCCCCAGCCGTGCACCCATTCACAGCAGGCAGCCCAGACCCACCGAATGGTCCCTGCCCTGGCACAAGCGCACTTAAGGGAGAGGAGCCTCTGAGCCCAGATTGCCAGCTCAGCCTCTGAGCCCAGATTGCCAGCTCAGCCTGGCTAGTCTCATTAGCTTAGCTAAATGTGGCTTTTGCCTGAAGAACAGAATTCTTTATGTTGGTTTTTAGGAAAATCTGAAAATAGCCTAGGAGTCTTGATTTGAGGAATTTCCCACCCCCTGCTGATGTGCCAGGATTCTCAGGGTGCTTTGGGGGCGGATTTCAGGGCAGCCCAAGTGGGCCCTGGGGCCGCACAGAGGTGCACCTGCGAGCACAGCGTGCAGCCTCCCGGGGCCTCTGCAGTTTCTGGACCCAGCCGGGAGGCGGAAGGAAAGCAGCAATTCGACATCACGCCTTCTGTGGGACAGGGACAGTTGATGCGCCAAAGGCTGGGACTGTTCCTTAATGTTTATGAAAGCTGTTGTTACAGCAGCCGTGCGGCACACGTTGTCCAGCCCTTTTGGGGGGCTGTTTCCTTGTGGCTGCGCGGGTCCTGGGAGGGCACCACCCTGACTGCCGCCCTCCCTTGCATGCATCCGCGGCTGGCAGGCCACCCTGGGGAAGCTGTTGGCCATGCACTCGGAGGCCCACACGCTGCTCTAGGGCACCAACCCCCTCAACCGGCAGAAACTGGACAGTGAGAAACTTCCAGGGATTTCACGACCTCCCTCACACGCAGTACAGGTCCACTTGCCCCACACGGTGGGTCCAGGGAGGACTCTCGGTGCCTCAGGAGAAGATGGGGCCCATCTCCCGCCAGTGACATCCTCGGCCGCGGCCACTGTGGGTGCTGACCTGCACGGGCTGGCAGGCAGGACAGCTGTGTCATGAGGTCTAGCACTGGGAGGGCGAGGCTCAGCCTGAGAGGTCTCGCAAGCCCTGGGTTCTGATCGGTGGCCTCTGGGCAGGCGAAGACGTGAGTGCCACACTTCAGGGGTGCCTTGGGCAGCAGCTCGGGTCCAGGAGGCTGAGCAGATGACTCAGACCCCAAAGCCCTGCCCAGCCACACTTCCCCATGCAGGGGCTCCCCACTACGCTGGCTCTAAGGCCCGCAGGCAATGCCGAGGGGGCCCACGAGGGTTCCTGCATAGCCAGGCACATGGTGCTCTCCCTGAGGTGCACCTCAGCTCCAAAAGCAGAAAACTGGTGTTTCCAGCAGGCAGCCCCTCAGGTGGGGGAGCGGGGAGAGAACGCTGACAGAGGATGGTGAGCACTGGAGGGCAGGGCCTACTCACCTCAGGCACAGGCTCCAGGCACCAGCAGCTGGCTGCCCCCTCTCTCCTGGGATGGACCAGAACAGCCGTCCATGACGGGCCTCCTTCCCTGGCTCCCTGCCTCTGCCTGTGCTGACCCTCCCTGCGCACTTGCCAGCAGGAGCAGAGAAGGGGGTGCAGGACCACAGCAGCTGTGCTCCCAGGGCCGTGGAGGGCAGCCGTCTCTCGTTGGCACCCACTTCACTGCCGCAGGTCTGCGTGGGCCATGGCACCACCCCCGTGGCACAGCCCCCACACACTTGTGCCTCTGCTGCCTGGGACCCCTGCCTCGGAGCACAGCGGGCTGGCGTGGGGCTTCGAGCAAGCCCTGTGGGGCCAGGCTGCCATCAGCTGCTTCTGGAGCCCCCCTACTCTTGCTGACATGGCTCTGTAAAGGGAATATAAACCTGCATGCTGGAGGGAAAGAGATAGGAGAGCAGGAACAGGCTTTTGAAAAACGAAGTTGGAAAGCGCATGGACAGGTGGTACTGACTCCAGAGCCAATGCCAGGAATACCAACCCCCCCCCCCACACACACACACCACACTCACAGATGGGCAGAGCCCCAGGACCTGGGCTGAGGGGCGGGAGAGGCCTAGGCAGGCTACTGAGAAGCTTTTAGTTCCTGTGTCCATCCTGTGGCCCCGTGGTCCTAGACCACTGCTTCCTTGTTTCTTCTCCAGAAAGGACAAGTCAGACGTGCCTGGATGTGTCCGGAGAGATCATGGGCACCAGGCCCACCTCTCCACCCCCTCCCCTTTGGCTCCAGCCCACTGACCTCTGCCCTCCAGGTTGAAGACTGCGACCTCTCCAGGGGCTTAGCTTCCCACAGGAAGCTGACCTGGGATGTCCCCAGTGGTCTAAATTGATCTCCCATGTTGACACTCTTGGGGTCACCAGAACTGGAAAAACACTCCCAACAGGAAGTGGAGATGAGGACAAGGCAGAGCAGAGCCTCCAGGGGCACGGGCCAGCAAGACACAGTGGTCACAGCACCACTGCTCATGTCCTCAAGGACAGGAGATCCACAGCCTCTGAGCATGATCGGTGCAGTGAAAAAGGAAAAGGTGCAGGACGCCCAGAGGAGATTATAAGTTCAAACTCAGGAGCAGAGAGGGTGGAAGATGCATGCAGGGGCTTTCCAGGGCTTTCAGACCCATCCCACTTGACAGGGATGCTACCTCCCTGCCATCTCACCACTTCTGGCCCAGCTTTAACCTCTCATATCCTGATGACCACCCTGACCAGAGACACTATTACTAGTTTACCTACCAGAGTAACCACTGCTGACCTCACACTTGGTTAGCAAAGGGCCTTTGGGTGACACTGCTCTCACAGCACACTGCAGATCACTGCCCACCAAAGAACAGCTGAGGGCTCCACGAGAAGCCTGCCTCCCTTGCCATGTCGGTCAGCCCACTGCCCCCATTCCCAGGCCTGGTGCCTCTGCAGCCTGGTCCTGGTGACTGTGTCCAGCCACAGGAGGCCCCTGCTGGGGCACTCGGGTTAGGCAGGCTGCTCTCTGCACCCACCATCTTCACAGGGGTTCAGCTGCCAGAGCAGCCTCCCTGTTTGGACTCCCACAGCCCACTGTCCAGCCAGCACATGGAGGTGTGTGTTTGAATATTTGAAGCCCTCCCTTTTCATAATTTAGATCATTGCTTATCACAAAACAACAGAATGAAAATAGGTGATTGGTGTTTCAACAGCAGCATTATCAGTTCTAAGGTTGGGGAGTGAGCCCCAGCCTTCCCTGGGTGGACCCTCCTGCACTTGGGGTTCTCCACACCATGTCAGTGAGTCTTGTACACACTGCTTTAGGTGGGTAGAAAGAAATGGGGTCCCTATTCACATGCTGGGTCCCCCTGCATGCCTGAAGAGCTGCTACTGGGAGAACTGGTCGTGAACCCCTTGGACCCCAGCTGGCTGCCTGGGATCTGGCCACTCTCTGAAGGCAGAGTCCCATCTGAAAGCAGTGGGAGCTGGAATGTTCCTTAATAAACAAACCATGTGTGGAATCTGTCACAGGTGGTGTGCGGGCAAAGTAGGGAGCAGTTGTTTGGGGAGACCCACCCTTCCTGTCCCAGCCCTCCCCCCCAACTCCCCCCCATCTCTGTCCCCCAGGAACCTCCAAAAGGGTTTGAAGGGAGGCAGAGCCAGCCCCATTATAAACCACCCTCCCTTGGCAGCTGCATCTGCAGACCCATGTGCCCTGCCTGCTCATTCCCTCAGCAGATCTGCTCCTCATCACTGCTTGGGCAAGGAATTGGGGTACAAGGAGGGCACGGAGAATGGGCACTGGCCTCGCAGTAAGGTTAGGCTGGAACCTGTGCCTCTGTTGGGGAGCAGCTGATTGACAGTAGTGCACACTGCAGAGGCAGCAGGGGCAGGGGGAGGCCATGGTGGGGACGAAGGCTAACCTGCCAACTGCAGCAGGAGGGCCCCCGGGTGGTCCCTGAGCTGACCTGTTGTTTGGCCCTTCCATGATCCAGGCTGAGAGGTGGCCTGAGTCGGGCCCAGGGCCTCTGGGGTGTCTGGCCAGCATGGTGACACAGCACAGGCCATTGAGGACCCCAGGACACCTGCTCCTTCAGCAGCACACCAGCATCTTCTCAAGGGCATCCTGTTTTTAAGTGGACCCTTGCACCTGCAGCCTCGCTTCGGAGCAGGCATGATGTGCCCCCAGGCTGCAAGTTTCTCCAGTCAGGCAGGGACACTTTTACCTTCTGGAGGCTCCTGGGGCCTCTGAGCCCATCCTGCCCCCCTGCCCTGGAGCGTGGCCTGGAGGGCCAGCCCAAGTCTCTGACCCCACAGCCACCTCAGATGCAGAAGTGGGCCTGGGCTCTGGCCAGGGACGTTGAAGGGAGCACAGGATGTATGTGTGGTTTGAGAGAATGATGCCTACACTCCTGGGCTAGCTCCTCTGCGGCTCTTGACATCACAGCTGCTCATCCACAAACCCTGGGATATGGAAGTGTCTTTCAGAGAAGATGCGGCCTTCCTCACTGTTCTAGTTTGCTAGATGCCAGAATGCAACACACCAGATATGGAATGGCTTTTTTAAGGGGGAATTTAATAAGTTGCTAGTTTACAATTCTAAGGTCGAGAAAATGCCCCAGTTAAAACAAATCTATAGAAATGACCAATCTAGGGCATTCAGAGAAAGACACCTTGGTTCAAGAAGGCCAAAGAAGTTCAGGGTTTCTCAAGTGAGAAGGCACATGGTGAACATGGTCACAGTTTCTCTCTCAGCTAGAAGGGCATGTGGCAAATGGCATCATCAGCTAGCTTATGGTTTCATGAAGCTCCCCAGGAGGCGTTTTCCTTCTTCATCTCCAAAAGTCAATGGTTCATAGACACTCTGCTTTGTGGTGCTGTGGCATTCTCTGCTCTCTCGAATCTCTTTCAGTTTCCAAAATGTTTCTCTTTTATAGGACTCAAGAAACTAATCAAGACCCACCCACATGGGTGGAGACATGTCATCACCTGATAATCCAGCTTAACAACCACTCTTGATTAAATCACATCTCCAGGGAGATGATCTCATTACATACAGTATTGAATAGGGATTATTCTGCCTCTATGAAATGGGATTTTGATTAAAACATGGCTTTTTTAGGAGACACACATCCTTTCAAACCAGCACACTCCCCAAGGTCACCCACCAGCCAGCAGGCAGTGGAGGCCAGAGCAGTCCAGGCCACCAGCCCCACGCCATCCAGCCAGGAGCTGGGATTCCAGGTCAGGCAGTGGACACAGCCTGGCCAGATCAAGAAAGGCCCCGGGCTGGGTTAAGGAAGTTACTAGAGCAATGAGCTCATCAGCAGCCTGTGTCTCGCAGAAGCAGGTGGGACCCCACCATGTAGATCTGTCCTGGGTGCACCTGGAAACCAGAGGAGACAGAGTCAGGGCCTCCTCCCTCCTGACGGGTCTCAGGCGTGTTGCCTTGTTCAGCCAACCCTGGGATTGCACTGAGGAAGCTGGGATTCTGGGACCTCATGGCCAGGACTGGCCTCAGCCTGCCATAGCTTCCTGGCAGCTGTGCAGTCTGAGAGCTTAACATGGGTGTGAACAGGGCCAGAGGGTGGCACAAGGAACACACCTGAGAGCTGCTAGTGCCCAGGCCTCACCGCAGATATTTGATCCTACACTCCTGCTCCTTGTTTGTAGCTAGAGGGGCTGCTGGAGACCCCACAAGGTACCTATCACATATTATTGACAGGCCCTTCCAACATGAAAAAGTTAGAATGGGCATAGCCCAAATACCCCTAAAGGATGGGAGAAAGATCAAAGGTGATGGTGGACTTACATGGAGAAGGTAGGATTTAACAAATGGGTATGATTGCTGAAACATTATACTGGTGTCTCTTTTATTCTCCAGTACCTTAGAGCAGCTAGGAGTAAAAACCTAAAATTGTGGAATTGTAACCCATACCAAACTCAGAAATCTGTTCTACAACTAATTGTTGTGATGTACTTTGAAATTTATTGCTTTTTTGTATATATGTTATTTTTCACCAAAAAACAAGAAAAAAGAGGCAGATTATAACAGAGAAGATAGAATTTAACAAATGAGTATAACTGCTGAATCATTATACTGACATTTCTTTTGGTCACCAGTGTCTTAGAGCAACTAGAAGAAAATACAAAAACCATGGAACTGTAACCTATACCAAACTTTAAAAATCTGTTCTATAACTACTTGTTAAAAGGACCTTGGAAATTTATTGCTTTTTTGTATATATGTCATATGTCACAATTTAAAAAAAGTTTAAAAATGCAAGTTGGAAACACCGGGCTCCATGCAGGTGCTGCCTCCACAGGCAAAGGCCACCTCTGTTCCTGTGTTGGGGACAATCTGTCCTCCTGATCACCTCCTTGCTTTCTTCTCCATGTGACCAGTATAGACAGCATAAATGTACAAGCTCCTGAAGGCAGAGCCTGCACCTGGCTTGTTCAGTCTGGCATCCCCATCACCCAGTGCCTGGCAGAGAAGATGCTCATCCAATATTGGCTAAATGAATGATGGTACCCAAGGGCACATGGCCATGGAGTGGTGTTTGGGTCAGGGCCACAGCCTGACCTACACAGCCCATCACTGGGACTCGCCGGCACTGTGGGGGCCCTGGGAATGCAACCACTGCCTGTTGAGGTGGCCACAGCTGATGGCCACTCCAAAAGCAGGGTAGGGAGGAGAGAGGGTGAATGAGGCGACCTGACAAGAGGCAGCATGCCCAGACAGGTAGAAGTGGGGCCCTCGATAACACCACAGAGCAGCTGGCTGGGCCTCCCCAAAGGACTCCCTGCCTCTGCCTTGGCAGGTCACACTTCTATTTTTCAGTGTGAGTTGCGTTTTCCATTACTTGCAACCACAGGTCTCCTAGATCACAGCTCCACTGACCCTGTACTTTTCTTAGATTTATAATGGGCAAATGAAAGTTATAGATTGTATATGCTATGGATCAAACCAAAAACTCCTGTTTTGTGGATGATGTTTAACAGACACCTGCCCCCTCCCATCCCAGCCACTGTTGGCAGTCAGCTCCTATCCTTACCCCCTGAGTCCACAGGTCAGTACCAGTTTGGGTGACCCAGGATGGGCTTGATGGGGACAAGGCTGTCTGCAGAGCATGTGACCTGCAGCAAATATTTTGTGGGGGACCCTGCCTAGATAAACAACTTGAGTCACTCCAAACCAGTAGGTCAGCACCATTCTGGCTGCCCAACACTATGTGACCCCAGAAACCCAGCACTAGTCCACAAGAGCTTCTCAGGTTCTATGGGGACATGGGCTGGGGGCCCTTTCCAGGGCGTGGTGGTCTGGGTTTGTCTCTGGGCCTTGCTGAAGCTGTTTCACTCAGTGGCCCAGGCCAAAAAGCCATGGTCCTCCGGGGTCTGCTCTTCTTGTGGGCATTGTCAGAACATAAGACTCAAGCCCAGCCATGCAGCATGGACCAGGCCTCTGGTACCCCATGGGTCAACCCGAGTCTAGTGAGTGATAATATAAACATTGACATCTGTCACCCATTCATCCAATTGGCATTTCTTAAAGGTCAAGGGCTCAGTGCCTTGATAAGCCTCTGCAGTCCTGCATATATCTACAGTCTAGGAGAGGAGAAGGCATGGGCACCCAGTTACAGAGCAGTGAGCTCAATGCTATTAGCAATGTACTAAGCCTGTATAGAGGCCAGAGTCTATTCTAAATGCTGTGTATATGTTAACACACCTAATGTACCCAACAGCTCTCTGCACAGAGGGGGTTAGGTGCCTTACCCCAGACCACACAGCTAATTAGCAGCAGTCAGGACTGGGCACCAGGCAACCTGCCCTGGAGCCTTCCACCGTGGTTACCACACCACAAACTCAAAACACTAATGCCCATCTTGTAAACAAGTGTTTGCAACATTTTATTATGAATAAAGTATTCGTTTGCCTAATGAACCAATGAGAAAATATTTATAATAAAATTGAAAATGAGCAAAGCATATATATATACATGTATGGTTAGTTTCTACCATTCTCTCAAATGCAAGTACAAATAGCTCCCAAACATATGAAAGAAAAAAAAGTCCTTTCTCAAATTAAGATACCTGCAAATTTCAAGTATTATATTGTTCACCTGTCATATTGACACTGACCAAAGATTTTTTGGTGAAGATAATGGAGAAAGAGACCTACTCTTATATTGTGGCTGGGAATCATAACGGTAAGTTTTTTGAAGATACATTTCTCAATATTTATTAAAATTAAAGTGCAGCTCTCCTTTGAGTTGGAAATTCCACTTCAAGTCATTTATCTACAGATAAACTCATGCATATACAAATCCATACAGACAGGCTTTGCAGGATTTTTTTTGTAATAGCAAGCTAGTAGGATTATAGATAAAATGGATAAAACTAGTTTAAATCCATTATGAAACATTCCTTCTCTAGCAGCTGTTAAAAAGGATGAGGTGAGTCTTTGGTACTGGCATTGATACATCTCCAAAATATACTAAGTGAAAAAAAAAGAGGAGGGATATTGTGCATAGGAGGCTATTATGTGTATAATTTACACTCACACTGTTCTCTTGCTTAATTCTAGGATCCCACCAATCCTTGCAGAAAGGGGGTTCCCAGCTTTCGGCAGACATGGTAAATACATGTCCCTTAGCTTCCAGCAGAGGCTTTGTATTGCTCTGGCTGGACACTGGGGCTGTCCCTGCAGTGGGCTGGGCACCTTGCCTGGCAACAGCATCACCATGTGACATCACCAGGGGTTGGGGCCACAGGTTAGATTCTTTCCCTGGCAGCAATCACCACAAGTATGGAAATTGACTGTGCCCCAATTCCTTTCCTGGAACTGTGCTACCTGCTCTGCACAGATTTTTTTTTTTTAATTTCACAGCAAGAACAGCATTATGAGGTTGGCTTTATGGATAATGGACCAAGACTCAGAGACAGCAAGGGACTTACTCAATGTTCCCAGCTTGCAGTCTTTGAGGGTTGTGGACTAAGGTGGGTCTGGTTCCACCAGCCATGCCACCTTGTCCTACATTCAACAAATATTTAGTGGTCACCCACATGTCCTGGGCACTAACCTTGGTGATGAGAATTCAGAGATGACTTCAATGAACTAGCAAATCAGTGGTGGGGGACGGGCAAGCAGAGAGATGGCATTACACCGCCTGCATAGGACGTGGGACAGCTAAAGTGGCTCTTTAGGGGGGCGTTTTCACACAGATAATTTTGATGCCACTGTTTTAATGTTAGTGGTGACAAGATGACGCTGTCAACATGTGAAATCACTGATTTGTAAAATCTCCCCAAAGGCTTGTAATAGACATTTGTAGCTGGGGTTGTACTATCACCCACTCTTGCCAAAAGGCACTTCCATTTTTCACACTTGTAATTTCTGTATTGTTTCCTTTCCTTTACCTTGTTTATTCCTGAGAAGGTATTACTTCTATGATCAGAAAAGAAACATTTTTAAAAAAAGTTTGTTAGAACTGGACTCACATCTAAGGCATGTCAATACATCACCTGACATGCTTTTTTAAAGGATTTTAATGATATTAAACATGTCACAAACTATGGAAAGGACATTCACACACTGTATTGAGGATTTCCTCTCCATTGGGAGCTCAGATTAAGGGACAATTTTGTGTCACAAAATTCTTTTTCTTCTAAACTAGGTCCCCGTGGCTAAAATGAATATATATTCAATGAGAAGGTGAGCATAGCGAAGAAGCCCGCACAAAACAGGGGCTTACATTCTCTGCAATGGGTTATTTTAATTGCATTCATTATTGATTTTTTTTTTAGAGGAACTATTCACAAGGTACAATGCTCAGAAAATAAAGGCAATGTGAAATCTCTCTTTCCAGTATACCAATGCCTTTCCCTGAAGGCAACCAAGGCTTACCATATCCTGCCAGAGGTATCACACATATATACAAGCAAATAATTGCATGCATGTGTGAATAGATATGTATGGACATATAATTTTATATATATAAGAAAAATTATGAATATACACCATATATTTTAGTGCAAATTTTGGCAAATATACACATTGCTTCATACTTTGTTTTCATGGTCTTTTCCAAATTATGCCTTAATGAATGGTTTTTACAAATCAATTTTGTCTAACCTAAGATGCTTTAATAATAAGATGCACTATTATACTCCACTAAGGGAAAAATGTTGCCTACTAAAGCATCCATCTATAAGCTTCATCTCAATATCCAAGACTTTAAAATATGCAACTGAAGAATTGACAAACTATAACATCATTCAAGGTTGTAGGATAAATTCCAAGAAATTGAATGGCAAATTCAAAATGCAGCTTTATTTACAAGTTCTAAAGATCTGATTATCCCCATGGAAGTCATACCAAATTGTACTTGAATGCACCAATGTATGAAAATGCCACTTTCCCTGCATCTTGTCAAATTCAATGTGTAACAACCTTTTTATTCCTTTTCAATCTGACAGTTAAAAAGATGGTATCTCAGTATTGTTCCTTCTAGCATTTTTTCTTATAAAGAGTGATAGTGAATATCACTAAAGAACCATTTCAATGTCCTTCTGAAAACTGTTGTATTCTTTGCTCATTTTTTCTATTGACTTGCCATATGGCTTCACAGGTGCTTTTTTCTATTTTCAAGAAGTTCGTCCTTTGTCTGTGATATGAGTTGCAAACAATTTTTCACAGTTTTCCATTTGTCTTATACTTTGATTATCATGTTTTGCAGTACAGATTTAAAATATTATGAATTCAGATTTATCCATCCTCTATTTTTATGGCTTTTGGGCTTGTGTAATATTTTAAAATGGCTTTTTAAACTCTAATATATATTAATTATCCCTGTTTTTTTATGACATTTTTATGATTTCTGTGTCTTAAAACTTTGAAAAATTATTCTAGAATTTGTTTTGATTAGAGGTTTCAGATATAATATATTTTCTTGGATGTCTATCATTTTTCCCTTAATGTCACCCTAAACATATCATAAAGTCCCACATGCATTTTTTGGACTTTTATTGTTTTATATTGGTTTATTTATCCACTTATATGCCCATGCCATGCAGTTTTAATTTACAAAGAATTGTTTCACTTTGATGTTACCTAGAGATATATGCCCTCCTTATTATACTTTTCAGAAGTTATCTAATTATCCTTTCTTATTTATTTTTCCATATAAAATTTCAAAATGTATATATTAGTTACAAAAATATTCTCTTTGAAATTTTTTGAGAATATGAGGTTAAGTCTTTGTGTCTAAGACATTGTAGGCTGTGGTGACTTAAACTCCAGAAAAACATGTTTTTAAGCCTAATCCAATCCTGTGTGTGTGAACCCACTGAAAGTAGGACTTTTTGATGAGGCTGTTGCCACATTAAGGTTTGGCCCACAACAATTAGGGTGGGTCTTAATCATATTACTGGAATCTTTTATAAGCAGAATAAAATTCTGAGAGAGAACCTACAGGTAGCAAGAAGCTAAACATTGATGAAAGACCAGGAGATGCCACCATATGCCTTGCCATGTGTCAGAGAGCCAAGGATCACCAGCAGCCAGCCCCAGAATGCCATAGGCTTTGGGAAGAAAGCATTGCTTTGCAGAGGCCTTGATTTGGGCTTTTTTCCCAGCCTCAGACTGTGAGTGAATAAATTCTCATTGTTTAACCTGACCCATTTCATGGTATTTGCTTAAGCAGCCCAGGAAACTATAACAGAGGCCTTCCCCATGTTTAAGTTCTTTATCTCCCTCTGTAGTATTTTAGTGTTTTCTTCACATAGATCTTATACATTTAATGTTAAGTTTATTCCTAGATATTAACATTATTGTACAAGTTAATATTTTACTGATTTTTTCTTCCATTGTATCTTCTATGATGTTAATGTTTGTACATATGACGGCTATTGATTACCAATAGTTAACTATTTACTTGTTTAGCTACTAAATTCTCTTATTGTTTTATTTTTTAAATTATTTTCTTGTCTCTTCTATGTAAATATTCACAAGTACTATAATTTCACTCTTTCCTTTAAATTTTTTAACTTGTCATTACACATTTAATTGCTTATGTATTTATTTTTTAAAAATCTTTTTATTGTGGCAACATATATGAAACTCAAAATTTCCCCTTTAATCACTTCTGAGTATAGAATTCAGTAGTATTAATTACAATCACAATTCTGTGCTACATCACCATATTGCTTATCCCAACTTTTTCCTCACCCCATCAAACACGAAGTCTCTTTTACTCTCTTTGCCTAACTCAGCAACTGGCAACCTATGGTATACTATCTGTCTCTATAAAATTTATTTATTCTAGGCATTTAATATAGGCAAGATCATAGAATATTTGTCTTTTTCTGTCTGACTTGTTTCACTCAACATGATATCTTCAAGATTCATTCATGTTGTAACATGTATCAGAACTTCATTCTTTTTTATGGCTGAATAATATTCTATTGCGTGTATATACCACTTAAAAAATATGTTCATCTGTTTCTTGATGGACATGCAGTTTGCTTCCACTTCTTGGCCATTATGAATAATGCTACTATTTACATTGGTGTACAAATACCTGCTTGAGTTCCTGTTTTAAATTCTTTGGGATATATACCAAGAAGTGGGATGGCTAGATCAAATGGAAACTCTATTTTCAACTTTCTGAGGAACTCCAAAACTGATTTCCACAGTGGTTCCACCATTGTACAATGCCAACAAAATTTATAAGAGCTCCTATTTTGCCACATCCTCAACAAAACTTATTTTCTGCTCTTTTTAAAAATAATAGCCACCCTAGTAGGTGTGAAGTAGTATCTTATTTTGGTTTGATTTGCATTTCCCTGGTGACCAACAGTGTTGAGCATCTTTGTATGTGCTTATTGGTTATTTATATATCTTCTTTGAAAAAATATCTATTCAGGTCCTTTGCCCACTTTTAAATTGGATTATTTGTCTTTTTAATGTTTTTGATGTTTTCAAAGAAAGGATGCTCAATGTTATCAATGATTCTTCAGCATATATGAGATAATCATATGATTATTCTTTGTGATTAATTAATGTTCTAATTATATTTATAGATTATATCTTAAACTCATTTATTTGTAACCATAATTGCATCTGCAAAGTCCTTTATGACATGTAGCATAACATATTCATGGTTATAACATGAGGGGTTCAAGTTATGGGGCTCAAATTCAGCCTACCATAGTCCACCCTCTGGCCCCCAGGATCTCCATTCATCTTACTTACCTCCTAAAATCCTTAAAAGTCTCATCCCAATACAGCATCAACTCAAAGACCAAAATATCATCAAAATCCCATCAGTTCAAAAGACCCAAATCCCATCTTCTAAATCAGGTTCAGATGAGTAAACCATCAAGTACTGCTCTGGGGCACAATCCCTCTCCACCTGAGGACCTACAAAAATAAAGAGATGAGTTATCTCCTCCCAACATACAATGGTGGAACAGGCACAGGTTAAAAGTTATAGATATTCTGTGCTGGTTTGAAATTATGTACCCCAGAAAAGCCACGTTTTGTTTCATAAGCCAATATTGTTGGACCAGACCTATTGTTCAGGGTGGAAACTTTTGATTAGATTGTTTGGATGGAAATGTGACACACCTAATTGTGGGTGTGGCCTTTTGATTAAATGGAGCTGTGACTCCACCCATTCAAGATGAGTCTTGATTAGTTTACTAGAGTTCTTTAAAAGGGGAAATATTTTAGAGAAACCTCAGGTGCAGATGCAGACACAGATGTTTGGAAATGCAGAAGCCTCAGGAGATGCCGGCAGCAGAGAGAGTTGATAGAAACTAGATAGTAGCTTCAGAGCCAACATATGGAGATGCTGGGAGTGCCAACAGAAAGAGCAGATGCTTAGACATGAATATTTGTAGATGCAGAGCCCAGCAGACGTTGCCATGTGCTTTCCTATGAGATGCTAAGCAAGCCAGAACCCAGAGTTGAGTCCCAGAGGAGCTAAGTGAAGGCCCACAGACAGAGAGAAAATCACGGGCATCAGAAGCTGGAAGCAATGGAACCAGGAATAAGGACCAGTAGACGCCAGCCACATACGTTCCCATGTGACAGATTTCAGTCTTTCTTGAGTCCAGGTATCTTTCTTGGATGCCTTAGTTTGGACATTTTTATGGACTTAAAACTGAAACTTGTAACTTAATAAATTACTTTTTTAAAGACCATTCCATTTTGGGGATATTGCATTCTGACAGCTTTTAATGAAACAAAATATATTCTCATTAAAACTGGGGAGAAATGGAGGGCAAAAAAAAAAGTCACAAATTCAAGGCAATTTTGAAATCCAACCTAGCAAACTCCATTGTTTCAAGACCTGGGAAAAGCTCTCTGTGGCTCTTGGCACTATCCTCTGGGCTCTTTGCTCTTCCTCTAAACTTTCAGCTCTTTCTCATGAGTCATCCTTTTTTCAGGAAAAGTAGCATGGTTTTCAAATGTATCAATCTGCTACTTACCAGCTAAAATTTGTGGGGTTTGACAGCCTCCTTTCACTTTGTCCTCTCTCTTTCCCTTTCAGTTGAAGGGTCTTGCTTGTACTGATATAAATTTTCCAAGAAACTTGCTGGACTCCTGTGAAAGCATGGAGGTTCACTCCATTAGACTAAAGGCACATCAAGAGACCCCCCTCATCCTAAAATGCTACTATCAATTTTAGAATTATTACCATTGAATTTCCCATGTAGAATGTTTTTTATTCTTTGCAATATTTTAGTCTGTAAATCAAGAGTGAAACGTGAACTCAGTTGTTCATTTGCCATAAGTAAACTTGATCTCTGGAAATCTGATTTTAGAAACTTATGAGTGTAATTATTTGATTCTCATTACTCTCATGGTAAGGGAATTTGAAAACTACTAAAACCATAAGCCCCTGCAAGTTCATTTTCTATTTTTTATCCACAATTGTTGACCATTTCATATTATAGATAAAAATATTACAAAATAGTTCTCACAGTTCCACTTTGGGGATTACTGGTTGCAGATAAATAACAAACTATCACTTATATCAATTAGATAGACATGAAATTGATTTACTCATAATTAGCCCTTCAATAGACACTCTGAGATTTGAAATAGGTAAGCAAAAAGCAAAATGAGAGGAACCCAATAGCAAGGAAACATACAGCCATAAGAAAGAATAAAGCAGCAAAAATTTAATAGGGGTATTAACAGAAAAACAAGAAATTTAACAGAACAACAAGATAGGTAAATATATAGACATTGTTTCTAAGTAACTTTTAAAAGATGGTCTACATTCTCTACTTTGGCCCTTAATCAGAATTTCTTTGAGAGTGAGGAAAATTGCAGTGTAAAATAATTGGAAGCTCTGTCAGTTTGGAAGGATTTGTGTACCCTAGAAAAACCATGCTTTAATTCTAATCCAGTCTTGTGGAGGTAGCCATTTATTTTAATCCCTATTCCATATTGTTGGATGGAAATGTGATTAGGTTATCTCTACCGAGATGTGACTCACTCACTTTTGCCTATTAACTTTTCATTAGAGGGAGATGTGACTTCACCCATTCCAGGTGGGGCTTGATTAGTTTACTGGAATCCTTTAAAAGAGGAAACATTTTGGAGAGAAAGCTGGCAGACATCGCCATGTTCACCATGTGCCTTTCCAGTTGAGAGAAACCCTGAATGTCATCAGCTTTCATGGACAAGGTATCTTTCCCTGCATGCCTTAGACTGGATGTTTCTATATCCTTGCTTTAATTGAGACATTTTCATGGCCTGAGGACTATAAACTAGCAACTTGATAAATTCCCCTTTCAAAAAGCCATTCCATTTCTGTTATATTGCATTCTGGCAGCTAGCAAGCTAGAACAGAAGCCAACTTTTGGTTTCTTTTAAGGCCAACCCTCTTATTTCCCCCAATATTGATTAAGAACACCTAACCTGAAATGTTGATTCTGTGATTTCATTAGTGCATTTGAGCTGAAATCTCGACTTGGACACAAGAATGAGGAAAAGGCCATCTTTTATTTTTGAGGAGACAACATCAAGTCAGCCATTCATCACTGCATTTCAAGAACCTGGGAAGGCTTTCAAATTAGAGCTACAAGACCATTCCAAAGATGTTTATTCCTGAGATCCTGACATTCAAATTGTCAGCAGTTCATAGTCTTTGTGACAGATGACCACCAAAAATACTGTGTAAATTAAGATAGATTGTGACTATTTCTTGCCATCAGTATAAGAAAATATATTCTTCTGAATTGCTTAGAAAGAGATTTATTTCTTCGTTTTTATGGGGGAAAATGCTACAGATATCAAAAGAGTTTCCTCAGACTTTTCCTTCTCTTGCCTATAAGGAGGATTCTTTTCAAGCCTACTAAAGAAGGAAGGCAAGTGTCAGGAGTCCAGATTCTCTGGACCAATTCCCATAGCATAAGACAAAGAAATAGACAGGGAAGGAGAGGAAGAGAATAAGAAAAGAGCCAGTGTTGGGGTAGCTGGGTGGGTGGGTGAGACTTTTGTGGAGTTTGCAGAGAAAAACAAAGGTGTTGAGGGCTACTGCTCTACAAGGATAAATTCTAGGTATGGGTAGAGTGGGAGCAGTGAGGGAAAATGAGTTTTAAAAGTGAGCACACCCTTTAAAAGACAGTTTAATAAATCTGCTGATTTTCAAGAGCTAAGAGGACAGTTAAATAGAACTTTTTCCTTCATGAAACTTACATTCTGTTTCTAATGTGAATTACCCTAAAGCAAAGGCCCAAATATGCAACTTCTTGTGTATTACGTTTTGGGGGCTTACCAGTGATTTTGACATCATATACACATCCACCCTGCTGTCCATTTTGCTGGACTGATGAGCAAGAGTTCAGGCTGACCTAGGAAAGCTGTGGATGTTTGGTGGCATCACAGAAGAGCTAGTAGAAAACCACAAACTTCTCTGAGCTAGGCATGGCAATGCTTTAAAGAATGCACTGCTCAGTGAGAGAGTTCAAATAGAGTCAAGAGGCTACTCTGAAGGTTGCTCTTATGTAAATTTCAGTTAGACATTGTTACCTATCATAACTTGCCAACCCCCAACCAAAACTATTCCAGCCAATCCTAAAGAACACCTCGGGCAATATATAAGATTCTACAAAGTTTCATGCAATAGGGTAACTTTTCAGAAACCTACAACCTCCAGAGGGGTCCCTGGACCAGGTAAGTCCTGAAACCTGGACCCAGCCTCTCCAGAACATCCATCTTCCAACCCCATGTTACTGACAACTCCTCCAACATGAAAAAGCTAGAATGGCCATAGCCCAAATACCCCTAAAGAGTGGGACAGAAAGATCAAAGGTAATGGTGAAGTTATACAGAGAAGGTAGGGTTTAACTAAATGAATATGATTGCTGAATCATTAAATTGGTATTTCTTTTAGTCTCCAGTATCTTAGAGCAGCTAGAAGTAGAAGCCTAAAATTGTGGAATTGTAACCCATACCAAACCCTGAAATATGTTCTCCAACTAATTGTGCTGTGCTTTGAAATTTATTGCTTTTTTGTGTATATGTTATTTTTTTACAAAAAAAAAAGTCAATGGTGATGGTAAAATATAATTTATTCCTTCCAGCCTCCTATGTTCTGGAGCAACTAGAGGGAAAAATCTGAAAGGATCATATGGTAGCCCATGACAAACTCTGGGATCTGTCCTGTAACTTCTTGCTGAAGAGTGCTTTGAAAACTATTGCTTCTTTCTTTATTTATTTTGTATATATGTTATACCATGCAATAAAAAAAGGTAAAAAAAAAAAAAAGAATGTACTGCTTTGGGCTGGCTGTATCAGAAGAACCAAAGTGATGCTGTATCACATGAATTCCCTGAATTGAGGAAGGTCAAGAAATTTCTTTGTGAAATTTCCATCTAGAATTAGCAGTTAACCTAGTCTCCATGGACACCTAATTTCTTAAGAAATGGGGCTAGGGTCTTTTCTGGATAGACAGTGGAGCCTTCCAGGGACTGAGGCTTGATTGCTTCCTTTGGAATCACTGATAGATATATCTGCCATCACAAAGTCATGAAATTCCCCAGGATCAGTGTATGGGTGGTGGGCTCTGTGTAGAATGTGCCACTGAAACAGAGGAGAAGGGGAAGTGGGTGAGGTCAGAGATTGGATTAGATGGTGCAGCGCCCATCAGGAGGATTTGTCCAGGAATTCAGAGCATGGAACCTCTGTTGTCATGGGACATGGCATCACTGAAAGAAAATCACACGGTGTGAGAAGAATTGTGATTATCAGGAAAAAAATACCACTAGACTGTGAGGAATGTTTACTGGGTGTTCAGATTTAGAAGCTGCCAAGTGAACCAGGCACAGTCTGACTAATGACTAGGAGGAGAATTGTACATACCTGGGTTAGATGAAACCAGGAAGATCTGCAGCCTGGATTTACCTGGACAATTGAGATCTCACCTCAAGCCTGAAGGGCCACCTCTGTAATGAAGAAATTGTCCCTTGTTCCTGAGAAGTAACCTTTAAACCCTTGAAGCTTCCTCAGGGATAGGAATTCCTTTGTTATTTCTGGCAGGTCCCTAGATCACACCTGATAGTTTATGCTGATGAGGTGATTCATGGGGGTCCCTCAGGCCATGTGATATCAGCCCAACCTCCAATATGGGTGCTGGAGCCTAGTCCAACCATGTGGACAATCAATCTATTAACTGTGGCTATGAAATGAATCCTAATAAAACTCTGGACACTGAAGTTCAGGTGAGCTTCCCTGGTTGCCAATACTTTGTGCATTTTGTCACACATTGTTACCTAGAGATTATGTGTCAGAGGCAATGGAAACCTCTTGTTTGGAACTCTCTGAGATTCTATGCAAAATGCCTCTTCCTTTGGCTGATTATATCCTTTCTCTGTAATGAGCCGTCAATGAATATATAACCACTTCCAGTGAATTCTGTGATTGCTTCTAGTGAATTATTGACACTGAGAGTGGTTTGGGTCCTGAACTTGCAGTGGGTGTCAGAAGTGAGAGTGGCCTTGTGTGGATGCTCTTCTAACTTTGCTGTTGGACCCTAACTCCTTGTAGTTGGTATCGGAATCTTGTGAAGACTGAGCAGTCTGGAAGACTGTGGCCTCAAACCTCAGAGTTTGTCTAAAATCTCTGGAAACCACCCTAATCTCAGTCTTGGCATTCCTTCTCAACAGAGGAGATATCACCCTCCCTGGGTGAAAAGTGGTTATTTGGGGGCAAAAATTTTAACTATTATAATGCTAATGAGAAGTGGGGCATCTGATGTATTGGTTAGGGTAATATATTTGGATTTCTCTGCTTGGTCCTATATTGGAAGTGGGGATAAAATAAGGGAAGCTGGCAGTCATTGTCTACATCCTGGTCATTTTAGGCCAATTGCTTAAGAGGTTATGGTTTGGTTTCCTGGTCTGGTAGCTGCAGGTTTTAGGGCAGAGTTCTATTTTTACATATGGCATGACCCTTGTCCATCCGTAGATTCAGTCTGTCCCTCCTGCCCAATTGCTCACAACTCTGAGGGGTAGAGTTACCCCTAAGTTACTTCAGCAGCAGTGCAATGCAGCAACAATGAAAAACACTTGGTGAAAATGACGTTTCTCTCCTCAGGTAACTCAGAGATCTGGAAGTAAGGGTCTGCAGCATGCGAGCAGGACACCAGTGCAGTGATTCTCAGTGCATGGGACATGCGTCTTGCCCCTGAGGTCAGGTGTGGGAGAGTGTGGTCTCAGAGTGGGGACTCAGGCTGGAGATTCTACTCCTTGCTTTACTAACTTTGGAATCTGATAATAATGGGTCAATCTGAAGATGATTATTGATATGCCACATTTGTAGGAGAAGAAGTATGTGGGGAGGGGTGAGGCTGCAGATGAGAAGAGTGATTGAGGTCACAAACGCATAATGCAGCCCTCCTATCAGGGACCACAAGATCCCTGATGTAAACCAGCCACAGAATGAATAGGAACAACTCTGAGTAGTCACTCTTTTCCCTGTCCTGTCTTGGGAAGGAAAACTCTAGCTTGCTTTATACTTGGTTTCTAGACTTTAGGGGCAGACTTGTGCTAATGATGAGGTGAGAATTATAAGGGCCAGGAAAACTGGATTGCTTAACAATTGTAATGACAAAGACTGATCCAGTGATACACAGAGGTAATCAAAAATGATCTGGAAGGAGACTGAAAGCGGAGCAGGTATGGTCCTGCTGTGCTAGGTCTGAGAGAGTTTTTGGGGTGCTTGGAAAGAAGAAAGTGAGAGATTTGGGGATATAGAGCTATATAGAGTGAGATATAGAAAGACAGAGAGATGGAGAAAGGGGGAAATTTAAAGAGGATTGCTGTGCAGTTTCAGTGGAGTCCCCATTTAGCAATTTTTAAAGGACTTACTTACAGATTTAAACTGAACTTCAGAAATGATCTGGGAGTTAGACTGGTGATTCTTGGGCTGTATTACCATATAGAGAAGGTCCTTCTGGCAACAGGGCGTGGTGTTATATGGGAGACCTCCAGTTACTTTTGGAGCAGACAAAAGACAAGCTTTTCTCCATGACAGGGTAGCGGTCAATAAATCTTGTTTGATTTCTGTGTATTTTCCCTACAGGCTAGAAAGAAATCAAGAAGAGCCTCATAACTAGGAGATGGCCCAATCACCTGAAGAATTCAAATCATAATGATTCATCTAATATAATAAGATTCTGCTGCCAATTATAATCATCTCTGTGCCTCTTGGAACTCTTTGCCATGCTACACCTGTTAGTCTCTCTGTATAAACAGAAACAGATTTTCTCAGGAAAAAATGTTGTATTTATTGGATAGTCCTTATTTTTTTCACTCTATAAAAACAAATACTCAATTATTGCTAAGAATATTAATAAAAATTTCATCCTGTGATTCAATTATTCCTTTTTATTTCCTGATTTTAGTGTAGCTCCTTTTCATTCATTCATTCATCCATTCAACAAATATTTCTTGAGTGCTTACCATGTTCCAAGCTTGATTGAGTCGGTTCATTGAACTTAGTGCTTCTGTGCTGTTGGCAGCTCACTCTATATTTTAATGTTTATCAGTTTGCTTTTTCTGTTTCAGTAGATGACCTTGTTTAGTCTTCTATTTACTGCAAGCATTTTGCTAAAATCTGAATTCACTTTTTCCACTTTTCTAAAGAAATGATAATAAGCTGATTTACTACATTAAAGTATTAACTTGTTTGCCAATTTCATTGTCAACAGATATTAAGTCTAATATAAAAGGGCTAAATATGACAAGAAAATTTTCAAAAAGAGGAACAGAAAACTCAGATACATCGTGCCCATTGATGATCCTGGGAACCTGTTATAAAATCTTCAAATTTTTGAAAAGATTAAATAAGTATTGGGGGAGAAACATTTTAAAAATTACATATGGTCATAACAA
This sequence comes from Tamandua tetradactyla, assembly GCF_023851605.1. Taxonomy (NCBI): domain Eukaryota; kingdom Metazoa; phylum Chordata; class Mammalia; order Pilosa; family Myrmecophagidae; genus Tamandua; species Tamandua tetradactyla. Next base: position 139,394,733 of record NC_135328.1, read on the forward strand.
TACATTCAGAAAGCTAATTGGGACCTGTTTGCAATAATGAAACCAACCTATCACCCATCACTGATAACAATGGTGACACTGTGTGTTCATAGGACTCAAAAGGTTTGTGATGTGAAAATTATCCTTAGCTGCTTCCTTGAGCCTTGATTCCAAATTGAACCCTTAGAGAAATATTTGGTTAGGCCAGTCTTTCAAAAGAAAGGAAATGCACTTTTAAAAGATTAAAATAAGTTAGAGATGATGACCTTGCCAGAGCCATGCAGATTAGGTAGATTTAGGTATAATTTTCGACAAAATAAAGTTAGCTTCAGGAGAGTTCTCAATAGGAGTTTTAAAAAATTAAACAAAACAAGCCAATGTAATGGAATTCCATGCTGGTTGCATCATAGTAAAATGAATGAGCAGCTTTCCAGTGAACCAGCCCACTACCATAATGCATGGCTGCTAAGACCAAAGAAAATCAAAAGACAGAGCGCACACCTGGAGTTTTTATAGGAGTTTAATGTTTTTTGACTGAAATTGCTCATCATCATTAGAAAAAGCCAAATATTCATTAGGTCTAGTGGAAAGATCAAAGCAGGAAATAAAAATGCCAGCCAAAAGGGACATTTCCCTCAAATAAAATCAAACTGAAGCAAAACAAAACAAAAAACCAGCATCCCTGATGGTAAAGCAAAACAGACCATTTGGCAAAGAACTGAGATAAATTACTTACCTGTAGTCACTGGTGTTGATTCCATGCTACACAACAGCTGGCTGGGCCTTGATGGCATGGCCAAATGGCTACTGCCAAGCTCAGCCTAAGAGTTCAGTGTTCCCCCAATAATCATGTAAACTCCATGCTCTGTAACCTGGAGTTTAAAGCTTCCCAATAGAGCCTCACATGAGCCCCCTGTCTTCTCTGCCTACATGCATCGTACTAACAAGTAAGTCTCCTTTCTGTATCTCTCTTTTTCTTCCTTCTTCTCTCTTTGACTTTTGTGGTGGTTTGAAAGGATGTATGTCCCCTAGAAAAGCCATGTTTTAATCTAAATCCCATTTCATAAAGGCAGAATAATCTCTATTCAATACTGTATGTTTGAAACTGTAATCAGATCATCTCCCTAGAGATGTGATTTAATCAAGAGTGGTTGTTCAGCTGGATAGGTGTGACATGTCTCCACCCATTTGGGTGGGTCTTGATAAGTTTCCAGAGTCCTATAAAAGAGGAAACATTTTGGAGAATGAAGGAGATTCAGAGAGAGCAGAGAATGCTGCAGCACCACAAAGCAGAGAGTCCACGAGCCAGAAACCTTTGGAGATGAAGAAGGAAAATGTCTCCTAGGGAGCTTCACGAAACAGGAAGCCAGGAGAAGAAGCTAGCAGATGACGCCGTGTTCACCATGTGCCCTTCCAGATGAGAGAGGAACCCTGACTGTGTTCACCATGTGCCTTTCCAGATGAGAGAGAAACTCTGTGTTCGCCATGTGCCTTTTCACTTGAGAGAGAAACCCTGAACTTCATCGGTCTTTTTGAACCAAGGTATCTTTTCCTGATGCCTTAGATTGGACATTTCTATAGACTTGCTTTAATTGGGACATTTTCTTGGCCTTGGAACTGTAAACTAGCAACTCATTAAAAGCCATTCTGTTTCTGGTATATTGCATTATGGCAGCTAGCAAACTAGAACAACTTTTCTCTCAACCCTAGAACTCAACATATTCATTAAGAACCTAAATCTTTGCTTCATGTCAAACCTGGAAACCCCTCTTTGCTTTTATGTGCCTGAGTCCCCTTTCATTAAGGGCCTGTATTTGTTTCCTCTTGCTGCTGTAAGGAATTACCCCAAAGTTAGGGGTTTAGAAGGGTACATATTTATTCTCTTAAAGTTATGGAGGTCAAAGGTCAAAGGTCTGGGGGCCGAAATCAAGGTGGTGGCCAGACTGGTACCTTTTGAAAACTCCAGAGTTGAGTCTGTTCTTTGCTTTCTTCAGTTTGTAGAGGTTTCACATATCCCTTGGCTTATGGCCCTGCATCACTCTGACCTCTGCTTCAGTCTTACATTTCTTTCTTTGATCCTCTTTTACTCCCTCTTATAAGGACCCTTACCGATGACATTGTGTCCATTTTGAAATTCAGGAAAATCTCGGATCCCGGAATCCTTAATTAATGACATCTATGAGATCCCTTTCCTCACGTAAGGTAACATATTCACAGGCTCTTGGGATTAGGAAGTGGGCATCTTTTGGGGAGATTGGCATTACTCTGCCTAATAGAGCACCCTGAAAAATTCTCTGCCAGAAAGTGTGTCCTTCCTGGCACAGTCTGTCTCCATCTCCTCATTGTCTGGTTTTTATAGCCCTTGAGGTCTGCAGGACACTCAGAACCCTTTTAGTTATGACTTCATTTGACTCAGACGTTTCCTTACTACATGTGCTGGACATGTGTCTGCCTTCAGATCCAATCCTTGGCCATTCTGTCCTTGCCAAGATGATGTGCAGGATAGGTTGGTACCGACAATCAGACTCCTGTCCATCAGGTGGGGGCTTTGGGAGGATGGGAGTGACAGGGCTCTCTACATCCCCTCTCTGTGTTGGGTGGAACTTCTGGCAACAGCTGCATTTCCTCCGGGCTTTTCCTCCACTTGGTGGCCTTGATGCCCCCACCTTTCTCTTTGTCCCTCCAGCCCTGGGGGAGGAGGAGTCTCCTTGTATAATCTCCGGGTGCCTCCCCTCCCCTTGTGCTCTTTATATTCTTCTAAACACCTCTGTGTTTAATTATCCAAATGAGATTCATTCTAATTTTGTTTTCCTGACTAAACCCTGGCAGATGCATCATTTCAATTGTGTGGGGGAGGTAGAGAAAAATTGGCTTCGACTTTGCTCTCAGGTGAGCAATCTGGCTCAGGACATTTAAGCAGACAGCATCCTGCAATAAGGATGCAATATAGGATGATGTGAGGGCAACAACAGTGCATCAACAAGACACCTAGGGGCACAGAGATGGGATTCTTTATAGAGATTTTAATTCTGATATATGTTTGGTTTTGAAGGGTGGGAAGGCTGTCAAGACAATAGGGTGGAGGAAATGAAATTTCAGGATGAGGGAAGAAGTTAGCAGGAGCACAGAAGTAGGAGGTACTGGGAAAACAAAGTAACCTTCCCCACTCCAAGTGTCCATTGCATCTCTTCTCTCTTAGAAGTCAACTTGTGTACACTTGCTCTATCTTAGTTTGCTGGACATGCTATGACAGATATACCACACAATGGCTTCCCTTAAATCACACACATTTATTGTCTCATGGTTTGGAAGGCCAGAAGTCTGAAATCAAGATGTCAGCAGGGCCATGCTTTCTCCCAGGGTCAGTGATGTTCTAAGGATGGCTGCCCCTCACCACATGGCCATCTCTCTCTCCTCATGTCTGCTCTTCTGGTTTCCACTGACTTCTGGCTTCCGGCTTCTCTCTGTGATTTTCTTTGTGTCAGAATTTCTTTTCTGTATGAAAGGTATTGGTCATACGTATTAAAACCCACACTGACTCAATTTAGCCCCACCTTAACTAATAGTGACATCTCCAAAATGGCCTAATGACAAATGGCTTCACGTCCATAGGAACATAGCTTAAAATTGGAACTTGTCATTTTTTGAGAGGAACATGATTCGATTTCTGCACAACATCTCTACTTCCACACCTCGCATCTGCTTCTTCACTCCCTGAAATTTACTTCCAGCTCCCCTATACTCCTCCGTGGTACATCAGCACATTCCCATCTATATGCTGATGCCGAGGACCTTCCTCTCTTTGCCAAATGGTGCCACTTGCACATTCCACACTGATCTGCAACCCAACATCTCCCAAAGCCTGTTCCTTTTCTTCTTGAGACCCATGGCAATGAATGACGTTGTTGTTCTATTTTTCCTGCTGCCCAAATAGAGCACTGAAGTCAACTTCAACACTTTGTCACTTCTGCAATATCCCTTAGATCCTTACAATTCTGCCATCTCTCACTGGGATTGCTTCAGGTGTCTCCTAAGAGGTTCCCAAGCCCTCAGTCCAGCTGCCCTAAGGGATGGCTCATGAATGTGGATATGACCCTGTGACTCCCCTGCTTAAAAATTCTTACGTCTCCAATTGCCCTTAAGATAGAGACCCTTAAGATCGCCTAGTGCAGTTGAACAGGTATAGCAGGTCTGAGCCTGGCTTATTTCTGTTCATCACTGCTTGGGGCATATACTGCCCTCCATGCATGTGTGTGTGTGTGTGTGTGTGTATGCTCATGCTATGCTACTAACGTTTTTGTCTCTTAACAATGCTGCTTCCCTCCCTTCAGATCAGACCTTTGTCGAACAGAACAGCAATTTCCTCCTTCTTCACCTGGAAATGTCTTCCTGTTTCATGCTGATGAAACACTAAGCAGAGAGTACAAGTAAAAGGCTGAATATTGCAATTATCTCTCTCTAATGGTGTACTTTCCCATCCCCCAATTTTCTTCACTTAGGACAAAACTCAGGTATCCCCTCCCATAATGCCACAAGACCAAGCCTGAGATGAATGTAAGAACTAGCAGCCAGGCTACTTCCATCAGATTCACCAAGAGACAGGGTAATTTCTTAAATCATGGGAACATTTCAAATTGCCAGATCCCAAATGGAGGGGGTAAAAATGGCAATTCAAATAATTCTTTGATTTTCAAGCCAAGAAGATGTAATTTACATCAATGACAGAAAATGCATGCTCCTTTACATCAAAGCCCTTTGCCATTCTGCACAGGCTTGACCATCTGTGGAGGGACTGGTAACAGAATCCATTTTTTAAAGCACATTCCAGTAAAATTCAGCAATTTATGTTTTGAGAGAGACCAATAATATCAATGCTGAGAAGACCATCATCTGGTCTGGTCACTTTGCTCTTTACAGACAAGGGCAGATAGGTCCAGAGACACCAGGTGACTCACTCAAGGTTATTTAGCTCACTAAGAGCACAGCAGGCCCAGGGCCTGAGTTTTCAAGATCCGTGTAAATGCCAGTTTCATGTGCACTTTTTGTTCCTTACAACAATACTTTCCACTTCTATCACAGTGAAGAAAAAGTAAAGAGAGGTTTCAGGTCTGATCCAGATAAATCTCTCACCAGCCCTGTGATCCTGGAGGAGCAACTTGTCTAAGCATGGTTTCCCATCTGTACAGTGTGGCTAAAAACCTCTTTTCTGCCAAGCTCATGGGATCAGTACAGCCATTATTTTCCCATTCCGACATTTATCCATTATCTTGTTGTGTGTTGGGGACTGTGTTGTAGACTCGACCTCGAGGTCAAATAAAAATGTGATCCCAAAGAGAGTCCCCAGACAGCATCTCTCTGGGTTGGGTGCCACTGGCTCTATGGAACCTCATATCCTTCTTGACATACCTGGAAAGCAGCATGGCTAAGACCAATGTTAAAAAGTCTCTTGTAGGCAGAGGCCACCCTGTGCTTTCCAGGGGCCTCCTGGTTCACAGCTGTGCTGTGCGGAAAGAACCCAAGTGGCTTGTTCCTGTTGTGTGCACAGCTGCATTCTTCATAGTCCAGGGAAAGCAACAGCTCTCTTAGGATTTACACATCATTTGCACAGATGAGCTTGGATGCAGTCTTTGAGATACTGATACATCCTTCCAGAATGTACGTCTCCCTTATCGTCCTTCCACTTGTTGATTCAAATAGGGTCATTGATCCATGATAGGAGCTGTGGCAGAGATAGCTGGTTGTTTCTGGGTTAGAATTCTCCAGAGAAACAGAACTAATAGGATACCTGCATCTATGTAGGTCTATAGCTGTCTCTTTATGTCTACGTCTTCATCTACATCTGTATATGTATCTATCTCTCTATAAAGAGATTTATTTTAAGGAATTGGCTCACAAGATTGACAGACTGTGGGGTCTAGCAAGTCTGAAATCCATAGGGCAGGCTAGAAACTCAAGCAAGAGTTGATGATGAAGTCCTAAGGGAGATTCCCTTCTTCTCTGAGAAGTCTGTTTTTGCCCTTAAGGCTTCCAAGTGATGGGCTGGAGCCCACCTATTTTAGAGAGGGAAATGTCCTTTCCTTAAAGTCACCTGATTGCAAATGCTAATCACATCTACAAAATACTTTTACAGCAACACCTAGAGTTTGTCCAAACCATGGTACAGCACCACACAGTCAAACTGACATATAAAATAGACATCACATCTCCCGATATCTTCCTTCTTTTTAAGTTTTTCATTGTTTTTTAATTGGACCCATCGCGCCCTGAAAAAAGACTACATTTCCCAGCCTCCTTGCAGACTGAAAGCTTGGATCCTGGCTGAGAGGGCAACTGAAAAATATACTTTAGCAGAAACAATAAAATGAAAGGAAAGGATTAGATTAACCATAGTCAACTGAAAAAAAAAATCTAAGTGGTTTTAGTTATCAGAAAGTTCCATGAGATTAGTGGGGAAACAAATGCGGTCTGAGGTTTCATATAAATAAAGTAATTTATACCAAAGATGGTGATTGCCACAGAATATTCTGCTCTGCTCAATTTATCCCAGGGCTTTAAATGATTCCGTAGGAAAAAGATGGTGACTTATTAGGAATTACTGTGAAATTGGAAATGTTTAACCTGGGAAAAGGATTCTATAGGAGGATCTGCAGGAGGATAGATTTGTCTTACCTTGCTTGATAATTTAAGAATAAACATAATTTAATTGTCTGAAAGTTACAAAAAGTCAAAACCCATCTACAATTAGGAGTGTTCAAAATGGTTAAGGGCGACCCATGAAGCGGCATCACTTTGGTTCTTTAAAGCATTCCAGCAGGCTGGGTCATCTGAGAGTAGAGGTTGAAGGTATCAGCTTCCCCACACAGTGATTTGTTTGGTACTCTGTCCTGGTTCAGTCCCTCCACCCCTGCCCCTGCCCATGTCTGACCCGGCACAGGGGTGACTGCTTGAGTGCCTTCAGCCACTCCCCTCTGCCCTGATGTCCCAACAGGTTTCTGTCGACTTCCATTCTCTCTACTTGGTTGCCCTTTGGATTTTCCAAGCATCTCTAATGAATGAAATTTGCATGATTTCCCAGGGCAAGCTGGACTTCCTCCCCACTCACCCACGCCAACCGGAAAGGGAGAGTTTTTTCCCCAGCCACAACCCCCAGCATTTCTGCCTCTCTGCTGCCGCTCACAGCTTCCCAAAGCGACGAGGCAGAGGCCTGTGACCCCAGGGCGCACTGAAGAACCGCGTGCGCAGGTGAAAGCGAACCGTAGCCCCCGCCTCCGCTGCGCTGAGCCCTGCCAAGGCGAGCCCGCCTGGGTCACACCCCGCAGTCGCACCCCGAGTTCGCGGTTACCCCTGAGAGGAAGCCGCTCCTCCTCTTCCTCGTCATGCTGGACCGGAGAGATTTTTTTTTACAAGAGATGAGGTACGGCACGGCGCAGCCGCCACTGGTCCAGGAGGCCGACTCCGAGGCTGCGCGCGCGGCACGTGCCCATGACCCGCCGCGGGAACCCCGCAGCCCCGGCGCGCACCCCGCAACCCGGCGCGCACCCCGCAGCCCCGGCGCTGCCCGGGTCGGAAGTCGTCAGCTGGAGGTGTGCGCAGCGACAGCCCCGGGCTCTCCTCGCGTTCTCCGCGATTCCCATCCATGCTTCCGGGAGGAGGACGCACGAGTGCCGCTCCTCAGATCCGAACCGGGCAGCGGCTCTGCTGGTCGGTAAAAGGTGGGACAAGGCGAAGAAGACGCGAATGAGAAAGGGAGACTCTCCTTGGCGCTCCAAAGCAGGACGCATGTGTACTTTTGCATTTTTAGAGGCATTCAAAGCAATTCCTTAACGTTAAAGACCTCGCATCCAGTTGGGATAATTGATACAGAAATGTTAAAGGAATTCCGTCTTGCTAATTCATTTAAAAGGTATGAATTGCGTCTTATAGCCAACTGCCAGACCAGCTGCTGTATTTAATAACTTGAATGCTAAGTTCTCCCAGGCGAAGAGAAAATTTTACCACCAACTGTGGGATTCTTTTTTTTTTTTTTTTTCTGTTCTCCTTTTTCCTGAGGTGGCCTGGCTTTGGTCCAGGGCTTCCCGAGAGCTCAGGCAACACGAGAAGGACCTGCTGGCGTCGTCCCAACACTGGCATGCTTCATTCTCTAAGCGCTGCCACTGGAGAGGGCAGAAGGGACATAAAGCACATGGCCTGGTTTCTTCTCATGCACTTTTATAAGCAGGAAATATGCGTGGCTGATACAACTGAAGAGCAGAAACTAAACCATTTGGGTTCTATCCACAAACAGAATCATCAGGAAAAGCTTCTGGACCAAAGGCGCTGGTGAACACACAGCATAATAAAGTTCGGGAAGTTGCTTCTTGGTCATCAGAGCTGTCAGGAAGGCCCACCAGGGCTTAGTCTTCTTGCAGACTAAGACTCCAACCAAGTTTCTTCTTTCTATTCAACTTTGAGTCATATCCGTTTATTTGCCTACCTGTGGAGGTTTGAGATTGTGAAGTGTGAAAGAATTAGTACAACAGCTTTCAAAGTGTGGGCTGTGGACTGTTGGGAGTGTCTGAGACTCTTTCAGTGGGACTGGGATGTCAAACTGTTTTCACAATATGGTCAAAACAATTTTCTTAATAAAATACAATACTGTACTGGTTAATAGTGCCCCCCCCCCCCCGCCCCCAAATCCACATGCACCCAGAACCTCAGAATGTGAACTTTCTTGGAAATGGAGTTTTGGCAGGTGTCATCAGTCAAGTCAGGATGAGGTCATATTGGATTAGGTTAGGCCCCAAATCCAATGACTGGTGTCCTTATAAGAAGAGGTAACAGAGGAGGCACACAGGAAGAGAACCTCACGTGAAGACAGGGGCAGAGATTGGAGTGATGTATCTACAAGCCTAGAAAAGCCAAGAATTGCTGGGAACCACCAGAAGCTGGAAGAGGAAAGAAAGGATTCTTCCCTAGGGCTCTTCAGGTCAGCACCTGGGTTTTGGGCTTTTGGTCTCTAGAACCATGAGAGAATCCACTTCTGTTGGTTTAAGCCACACAGCTTGTGTGTGTTACAGAAGCCCTAGGAAACTAATTCTAAGATGTTATTTGTCTTTTTCATTGTGTTGACACAATGGTGCAGAAGCAATGGTGGGTGCACCTGCTGGTGCCTTAGCATGAATGAAGGCCATGACTGCAAACTTATACTGATGGCCACTGTGCTCTTCACTGCTGTGCATTCATAGGAGAGAGAGAACAGGAAGAAAGAGACAAAGAAAGGAAAAAGGAAGGAAGGAAGGAGGGAAGGGAAGGAAAGGAAAGGAAGCCAAATTTCACGTAAGGATGTCCTTGACAAAATAATTTAAAATGCAATTAATTTTATTAACTCTCACCTCCTGCATTTGCATCATTTAATATTCTGTATAATGAAGGGAGAAGGGCCCATGGGAAGAGTAATGGCCACTGCCAGGAAAAGCACTTGAGTGCTTGCCTGCCTTATGAACTCAACTAGCAACATTTTTTTTTCTCATGGAATGCTGTTTTTTTCCCTTATGGAGGGACTGACAGACAAACTACAGTTATTCAGATTTGGTTATTTGGCAGACATCTTGAAAATGAACAAACTAAGCCTGATACTTCAAGGAAAGCAACTGTTAAATTGTGCAGAAAAACCACTGCTTCTGATCTCAAAGCCCTGCAGGGAGGGGGTGATGTCCCTCCTGGGGGGCTGGATTTCAAGTATAAGACTCTAGAATGAGGAGTCCCTCCCACTGCAAAGGGACACCAGAGGTTAGGATGTACTGCTCAGGAATGTCTGATTGTAAAGGACAGAAAATTCACTAGATCTAATTTGGGCTTGGAAGGAAGGGACATTTACCATGAGGATATTGAGTTATTATTCCTTTAATAGATCCCAGAGAAGGGAAGAGAGTAGCTGGATGTCTAGGAGAAGTAGAATGGAGACTCAAATGCATAACTCAGGATTGTGTTCTCTCACCCTTGTGCCCCTGTGCAGCTTCATGTTCCTAATCATTTTCCTTCCCTGTTCTCAGACTTTCTCCACATGGGCTCCAACGTGGTCACTGACAACCCCATCATTCATCATGCCAGGGAACTTTCCTCTGGTTTCAGTGTGGAAAATTCTAGACAACAATCTAGATTTGCACTGTTTGGTTCTGGGGTTAGGCCCTGTACTGAATAATTAAAATGAGGGTGAGGTTTGAGGTTAGGGCTACAGGGTGCAGACATAGCTACTGGCACCTGAATCTGTATCTAAGAGTCATTTGCAGAGAAGAGAAAAGCATGGTGAACTGGGAAGAATCTACTTGCTGTTGACTGCGGGCTGGAGGAAGGTCTCTAAGTCTCAGGGAGCTTCTCTTCTTTTATGAGATTTCATTGCATGTTACTCTTTGTGACCTTCCCTTTTTGTCTTGTTAAGGTTTGCAGCTTGTAACCAATTGAGCTGCAAGGACTTAAGAGGAAGACTGTCTATGTGATGCTGGAGCCTTGTGAGAAGATCTGTGTGTCCTTTCAGATCAAGTATAGGGTTATGGTGGCAGTTAGAGAGAGACCCCCACTAGAAGGTCAGGGACAAGAGTCAGTCTAACAGTAACTCAGTGGCCCCTCCCCCATGGACATTTCTGTCCATTGCCAACCTTTCATTTCATTCAGAAATAATGAGGAAAGAGTAAATTTCCTCACTTAGGCTATGGTGGGTGCAAACTTGGGAGTCTGCATTGTAGAACTTGGAGACCAATTGAGTTTAAAGGAAAAAATGGAAAGGCGTATGTTTAAGATGGTGCCGAGTTCTATGCATGGAGTTATTGGATGACTGGCAGTTCATTTGCATGAAAAATAGAGGAGGAATAGTGCTTGAGGGGAAAATTGTAAATTAAATTTGGGGCACGTCTGGTCTGAAGGGTCAGCGTGATATCCAAGTCAGGATGTCCCCTATTCAGTTGGAAATTTGATCTGGGGCTCAGGAGAAAGCTCTTCCCAGGAAATAGAGTTGAGTTGGCAGCACATGGCACACATCAAAGATACCATGGTAAAGAAGGAGTGCTTTCCATGCTGCCCATGACCCTGTCAACATGCTGACAGTGAGGGGGCAGCAGAAAGAGTCTCCAGACTCCTTTCTGTCCTCGTCGTTGAGTCTCATCATCAGTAATGGTCCTGCCATTTTGCTTCCCTCTTATCTTTATGACCATTTTTACTCAACAATAATCAGGTATTATATTTTAGTTTGCACAACAACATCCCCTTAAATTTCCCACTGCTGGTGATTGTAGTGGGACCAATCCATGGCAAATCCCACCCTTTCCTGATCTTTAAATTATGGCCTCTGCAAACAGCTCCTGAATCTCTAATTTCTGAAGAGACTGCTCTCCAGACCTATGTGATCTCCAGCACCCCTCTCTCAGGAGGGCCACACAGTACCCCATCTCAGGGTCTTCTCTTTTATTCTTGTAGTCTGACCGTTTACCTGCCATGGTTCACATCTGGCTTTACCATATTCATGAACTACCTGGACCTGCCCTAACATATAGACATAAAGTCTCTTTTTCACACATCCCTAGCAAAAACCTTGGGTTAAATCTGCTACCACATGGCACAATCAAATAGCAGTATCTGATAGCTGCTGCTGATGAATTGGTTTAAATTTATCTAATCATGGGTATTTATTTAGTTCAAAATGTTTATTATTTTTTACATTTAACAAAAATTTAAACTTTAAAACATATTTAAAATCTCTAGGATTCTTTTGAACATCTTTTTCCTGACGGGGCTTAGAGCATTTCCAGTGGGTTGTATTGTTTGATTTGTGGTTGGTTCTACCATTGAGATTTGATTGCAAAATTTAATTACTTAATTATGGCACACAATCTTCATAGCGTGGTAGAAGTGAAGCTGTTCATGACAATGACTTGATACCATGCATGGTTCTTACAGTCCTGGTTATTTCATGGATTATATCATGGGAAGGGCTGCTGGATAAATACCTTCCAGGTAGAGGTTGTGGAATGGAGAGACAGCAGGACCTGCAGATATTTAAGGATAATATTCATCATCAAGATGCTGACAGCCTAGTTGAAGATAAAAGACACACAAAAAATCATTACTGTGGTAGTTAGGCTCAGGTGTCAACTTGGCCAGGTGAAGGTGCCTAGTTCTGTTGCTGTGGTTTTGAATCATTAGCTTGTAAAACTCATCTATGGCTGATTACACCTGCAGTCTCTAAGGGGCGTGCTTTCCTCAATGAGTGACGTTAAATTTAATTCATGGGAAGCCTAAAAGAGAGAGCTCAATGCAGCACAGCCCAAGCAGTTCAGCATACCTCATCTCAGTACTCACAGCTCAGCCCAGACCTTTGGAGATGCAGAAAGGAATCACCCCGGGGAAAGCTATTGGAACCCAGAAGCCTGGAGAGAAGGCCAGCAGAGATCGATCACCTTGTGCCTCCCTGTGTAAGAGAGAACTTCAGATGAAAGTTAGCTACCTTTCCTCTGAAGAACTGTATGTTTTTAACTAAATAAATCCCCTTTCATTAAAAGCCAATCCATCTCTGGTGTGTTGCATTCTGGCAGCTTTGGCAGACTAGAACAATTACTAAGTATAGACACTAGTAGGTGCCAGATGAGAAGGAGTGATGTTAAATTTCATGGAGAAGAGAGAGAAGAGAAGTAGAGAGAGGGAGATAAGTGTCACATTTAGCTTGTGAATATCCTTATGTAATGGAAAGTGCCCTAATATTTAATGACTATGATGGTATCTGACTCAAGTGTTAGGAGTAGGGGGCTCTGCAGTGGAGGCAAGAATATGAAAAGACAAAAAGTAGCAAGTAGGCACCTTGGGAAGAGAACAGCATGGAAAGAGACAAGATTACTTGAGGGCAGGGCTCAGACCCATTTAATTAAAAAGAAAGGGTCACCAAAGTAAGGTCACTGAGAAATGAGCCTGGAAATTAGGTCAGGTAGCTCAGAACTGCTAATACCAAATTGAACAATAAATTATCTTCCCAATGTAATGTTGGGTTTTAGCAAAACTAGCCAGTGTATCCAAAGCCTGTATCTTAGTAGCGATTCTACTATAACTTCATTTAAAAAGGGTAATCCAATGTGCCTGTTGATCCATTGAGTAGGGGTGACAATAACCAAACACAGTGGGGGAATTGGTGGTGGGGGAGTAAGGGGTGCAGGGGCATGATGTGTGTGTTATGGGGGAAAATACATACCCTGGAGGCATCTAAAACACAAGCCTAGGACTCTCAGCCTAGGGAATGCATTCCCACAGCTGTATGTGGACTTCTATTTTACAAGACATTTCTAAAGTCTGAGTTTACTATTATTCCCCAAAACCCAAGTTCTTTTCCTGCCAAATATTAAAACTTTTTCTTTCCCTTCATCTTTATACCCATTTCCTCTTACTCTTATTTTTGGCCATGTCAGTGTTGGAACTGGTAGCTGGGAAGACACTATTTTATTTGGTAAGCCAATTAAGTAGGTTTTATTCCTGCAATACCTTGTTTTATGACAATTCAATCTGAAGTAAGAATAACATTGTTAGTAACTCAGTACTTTCTGAGTAACTTCTACTTTGGTTGAGCCTGTTCGCATTAACAGGAGAACCCCAAAGGCTCAGGAGCAGGTTATTTTTGTTGAGCCATTCCACGGTGTTCTTTGTGTCTGCTGGGACTGGAGGCTGACTGCAGGGATGGCTGTGTCTCTGTGAACACTTTCCCTCTGGCTTCCTGTGGGTATCACTAATGGGAGGTGCTGGCAGAATAGCTGAGGATGGGAGAAGGGAGAGAAGTTGGGGTATTTATTATCCAGCACCCCTTCAGCTCTTGGGATGGAAATGGCTCCCACTTGTACCCCAGGGTGTTTCACATGCTAACTTGGTTGCCCTCATCTCAGGAAATGGCCCTTCATTGAACTCTGTTGTGCTCCTTTCTGGTCCTTTCTGGGCCCTTCATGAATACACTGACATGCCAACTTTTATGTGTGGGGTACACAGCAATGCCCAAGAGGCGTCTGGGAAGGCACTGAGGTATTTCCCCGCTCTAACCTTCACAATGCAGAGACTTCTAATAAAAAGAGCTAATGCTTCCTGAGAACCTGCTATGAAACAGACAATAGGCAGTAAGTGCATGGCACATTGTACATTATTTCCTTCCTGCGACAATCCCTTTGGACAGCAAGGCCACATTTTAGAAGAAGAGGTTGAGGAGCAAAGCTTCCACAATTAGACAGGGGTAAGACCGAGGGTCTCTGACACCATAGGCTGCATTCAGCCAGTTCTAAGCTTCTCCCTGGATAGTTACTTCATTTCGTATTTTTCTTTGAGTGTCTCAGTAAATTTTTCCAATTTTTATGCAAATTAATACCTAAATGGATTTTATTATTTTGGAATATTGAGGTGTGATAAAGTAATTTTTTCCAATACAGATAACTGAAACAAAATAGCAAACACAGGTTTTTGGTCATTTATCTAATTTGATAAGTTTCTCAATTTTATTGTTAATATTTGTATTAATAGTCCAAACGGTTCTACTTCATTTTTCCCATTAATAGAACTAATGCAAGCTATACTCATTTCAATGATACAGTAAACAAATATAGGTATACCTCATTTTATTGTGCTTTTGCTTTATTACATTTCACAGATATTGCTCTTTTTTTTTTTTTTTTTTACAAATTGAAGGCTTGTGGTAACCCTATAATGAGCAAGTCTATTGGTGACATTTTTCAATAGCATATGCTCACTTGTATCTCTGTGTCACATTTTGATAATTCTTGCAATATTTCATAATCTTTATTATTATATATGTTGTGGTGATCTGTAATAATTGATCTTTGATGCTACCATTGTAATTGTTTGAGGACATCGTGAACTGCACCCATATAAACTAGCAAATTTAACCCACCGACCAACCATTCCCCCATCTTTCTCCCTCTCCTTGGGCCTCACTATTCCCTTGAGAACCAACAATATTGAAATTAGGTCAATTAATAACCTTACAATGGACTCTAAGTGTTCAAGTGAAAGTCTAAGACTCACATGTCTCTCACTTTAAATCAAAAACTAGAAATGATTAAGCTTAATGAGGAAGTGATTTCGAAAGCTGAGATAGGACAAAATCCAGGCCTCTTGTGCCAAACTGTTAGCCAAGTCATGAATACAAAGGGAAAGTTCTTGAAGGAAATAAAAAGTGCTGCTCCAGTGTGCACATGAATGATAAGAAAGCAAAACAATCTTATTGATGATATGGGGAAAGTTTTTGTGATCTGGATAGAAGATCCAACCAGCCATAACATTCCCTTAAACCAGAGTGTAATTCAGAGCAAGGCCCTAGATTTTTTCTATCCTATGAAGGCTGAGGGGGTGAGGCAGATGAAGAACAGTGTGAAGTTCATAGAGGTTGGTTCATGAAGTTAAAGGAAAGAAGCCATCTCTATAACATAAAATTGCAAAATGAACTTGCAAGTGCTGATGTAGAAACTGCAGCACATTACCCAGAATATCTAGCTAAGATAAATGATAAAGGTGTCTATACTAAACAACAGATTTTCCATGGAGATAAACAGCCTTATACTGGAAGAAGATGTCATCTAGGACTTCCATTGCTATAAAGAATTGAGTGCTTGGCTTCAAAGCCTCAAGGGACAGGTGGATTCTTTCATTAGGGGATAATGCAGCTAGTGACTTTAAGTTGAAGCCAATACTCACTTACCATTCAGAAAATCCTAGGGCCCTTAAAAATTATGCTAAATCTACTCTGCCTGGGCTCTATAAGTGGAACAACAAAGTCTGGATGACAGCACATCTGTTACAATATGGCTTACTGAATATTTTGAGCCCACAATTAAGACCTATTGCTGAGAAAAAAATTCTGTTCAAAATATTGTTGGTCATTTACAATGTATCTTGGTTACCCAAGAGCTCTGATGGAAATGTACAATGAGATTAATGTATGTTCATGCCTGCTGACACAGCATCCATTCTGCATCTCATGGATCAAGGAGTATTTTGACTTTCAAGTATTATTATTTAAGAAGTATATTTCATAAGGTTATAGCTGCTTTAGATAGTGAGTCCTCTGATGGATCTTGGCAAGGTAAATTGAAAATCTTCTAGAAAGTACTTCCCATTCGAGATGCCATTAAGGAAATATATGATTCATGGGAGGAGGTCAAAATATCAACATTAACAGGAAATTTGGAAGACATTTATTCCAACCCTTGTGGATGACTGAGGGGGTTAGGACTTAAGTGAAGGAAGTAACTGTAGATGTGGTAGAAATAGCATGAGAGCTAGACTTAGAAGTGGAGCCTGAAGAAGTGACTGGCTTGTTGCAATATCAAGATAAAACTTTAATGCATGAGGAGTTGCTTCTTATGGTTGAACAAAGAAAATTGTCCCTTGAGATGAGACCTACTCCTGGTGAAGATGCTGTGAACACCATTGATATGATAACAAAGGACTTAGACTAATCCATAAACTTAGCTGATAAAGCAGTAGCAGAGTTTGAGAGGCTTGACTCCAATTTCAAAAAAGTTCTACTGAGGGTATAATGCTATAAATAGCATCTGATGCTGCAGAGAAATCTTTCATGAAAGGAAAAGTCAATTGATGTGTGAACTGGTTTGAAACTGTTATGTACCCCAGAAAAGCCATGTTCTTTTACTCTTGACCCAATATTGTAGGATGGGACCTCTTGGTTAGGTTGTTTCCATGGGGATATGAAACATCCAATTGTGGGTATGACCTTTTGATTAGATGGAGATGTGACTCCACCTATCCAAGATGAATCTTGATTAGTTTACTGGAGTCCTTAAAAGAACTGACACAGATGCTGACATTGTGCCAAGTGCTAATGGAAATGCTTAGAGAAGCCATATGAAACCAGGACACAAACGCTCAAAGAGAGGAAAGTTCCAGCTCCAGAAGATGCTAAGCTAAGAGATGAAACCCAGAGTTTTGTTCACAATGGAAGCCACTGGAACCAGAAGTGCAAAGCAATGGGCCAGGACCTCAGACACCAGCCAAGTGCCTTCCCAGCTGACAAAGAAATCTGCATACAATTCAGCCTTACTCTGGCATCAAGGTATCTTTCTCTGGATGTCTTAGTTTGGACATTTTAAAGGCCTTAGAACTATAAACTTGTAACTTAATAAATTCCCTTTAAAAAAGTCATTCCATTTCTGGTATATTGTATTCTGGCCAGCTCTAACAAACTAAAACAATGTGGGAAACTTCATTGTTGTGTTATTTTGAGAAATTTCTACAGCTATTCCAACCTTCAGTAACTGCCACCATGATCAGTCAGTAGCCATCAACATTGAGGAAAGTCCCTCCAACAGCAAAAAGATTATGAGTTGCTGAAAGCTCAGATAATGGTTAGCATTTTTATCAATAAGGATTTTTTTTTCACATAAGAAGGCACCAGGAATCAAACCCAGGTCTCCAGCATGACAGGAAAGAACTCTGCCTGCTGAGTACTGTGGCCTGCCCAGCAAAAAGGATTTTTAATCAAGATATGTGTACTGTTTTTAGACATATGATATTGTACACTTAATAAACTACAGTAGAGTAAAACATAACTTTTATATGTACTGGAAACCAAAACATCCAAATGTTATGGGGCATTTGGTAAAGTTGCCATAAGAATTAGACTAAACATTCAGAATATAATATAAAATGAAACATATTCATAACATGCCATTTATGTGGTCAAACTTATGAGTAGGCTTTGTCCATTTGTTTTCTTAGTATAAGTGATTTTTTAAAAATTACTTTAAAAATTTTTTAAATTACTTTTTAAAAATGAGTGGGTCAAACCTAAATTTTTAAAAATAAGTTATAGATTTACAGAACAGTCATGCATAAAATATGATTTCCCATTTACCACCCTATTATTAACATCTTGCTTTGGCATGGAACATTTGTTAAAATTGATGATAAAACATTTTTATAACTGTGCTATAGTTATAGTTCATGGTTTTACTCAGAGTTTGCTGTTTGCATAATGTATTTCCATGGATTTTTAAAAAAATTTTTATTCTGTTACCATATGTGCCATAATTGCTTTTAATACCAGGTTCTTCTTTGAGTTTACTATTTATATTGAAATGATAACTTAAAGTTCCATTTTCATGAGTTAGCATCGCTAAATATCACATAGACTACATATTAAAACTAACTTAAACATGAAAGTTACTTTTCCTAACATTGTATTTAAATGTATTTCTGTTTTCAAATTCATCATGAGCTTATTGAAAATCTGTTTTTAAAAAATTGCCACATCATTGCAAGTGGAGTGATACATGGTACCTTAACTTGCCATTAAAAATAATTTACACTAAAAATAATTTATAAATGCTAAACCTATTTCCTTGGTGTAAACAAACTTTTTGAAGCTTGCTCCTGACAATGTAGCACCTATCATTAACAGCTAGTGTCATATGAACAATCTATAAACACACTATTCTCATCGAACCTGCTGATAAATTATGAAGACCAGAAGTCAAGGTCATAGTCCTTTAATATGCCAAGAGAGAATCCATTGATAAACTCTTAATCGACAATCTGAAAGAGGTTGTCCAACTAGCTATACTTCCTCTAATTATTCTGAGATTTTCCTCATCACCATTCCCCATTGCATTCACCAGAATACACTAAAATCTTTGTTGAAGGACTTGAACTCAAACCAAGTTTTCTCTGAGAAATCCTCCTGGGCTAATAGACCAGTAATCTTGTTTAAAAAAAAAAACAAAAACTTAAAAACATTTTTTAAAAGGTACTTTTGACAGGACTTTCTCTCATGACAACATAGTAGGTCATAGCAACTACTGTCTTTTGGTCAAAAACACATCTTCAAGGTCTCTGCATATCTTTACTGGAGATTTGAAGTCACCTGCAGCTGCAGTTACCTCTTCCTAGCAGCTCACTTATCTTGGGCTTGAACTAGTGTCTCATAGCTGCTCTTCATCACATTTCTGTGAAGTCCTTCTGCCAGTCCTTCAGAGTCTCCCACTTCTGCACTGAAAAATACACTATGACTTTTCAAAGACCTGGACACCTAGGAGATGTCTCCCTTTCTACCTGGGGGAGCCTCAGGATCTGGCAGTTCCTTTTTCCCTCAGCAGATTCTCCTTGTTCTCCTGCAGGAGGATCTCCAGCACAGTCCACTTGCTCTTTAGTTGGTGCCCAAATTCCCCGCCATCTTCTTGGAGTTGGCTAGCTTCTTCTCAGGTCCCCTTAGCTGTCCTGTCTCTGAAGCCAGATGGCCTGGGACTCCATCTTCTCCATAGCCCAAATAACAGTCACCAATGTCCAGAAGGAATCCTGTGTAGTCTGTATATATGAGCATTTCTCTTTTACTTAGAGAGGCAGTGTGGGAGACATCACAGGTGTGCAGAGCCCTTTTTCTTGGGTTTGAAGTTCTTTGTTAGCTCCCCCATCCTCTTGATATAATCACTCTCCCCAAACTTTTAAAAACTATTTCTTGCTGTTCTTTATGATTTTGTCATCTGTTTATTTCCAAACAAAATAATTTTTTAGTCTTGCATGTTTTAGGATTTTATTTAAATGGAATAATTCTCCTGCAGTTCTTGGGACTCATCTATGTTGGTACACATAGTTGCAATTCAGTCATTTCCACGGCAGCAAATATTCCCTTGCATGACTTTTTTGTTTTCCGTCCCATTGCTGATGGGATAGTTTTCATATGTTTGCCATTATTAACAGTGCTGCTACAAACAGTATAGTACATGGCCCTTGATAGATAGAAGCAAGAATTTCCCATGGGTATGTTCCTAGGAATAGAATTTGACATCCTGAACTTTAATAAATAATGGTAAATTGTTTTCCAAAGTTATCATATCAATTATAAACCCAAACAGAGGTATATAAGTACTCTGGATATGCAACAACTTACCCATACTTCTTACTATCAGCCTGAAATATTTGCCTCTCTCATAGATCTAAAATGATGCTTAATTCTGGTTTACATCTGCATTTCTTTGGTTATTAATGAGGGATACATATGTGTATGTATACCATATATATGCACAATGATATATATATCATTCAAATGCCCTCTTTTGTGAAATACCTAAGCCTTTCATCCATTTATCTTTTGGGCCATTTGCCTTTTTGTTACTGAGCCATAGGATTTCTTTTTTTAATTTTGGATAATAATCTTTATCTGTTATATATATTACAAATATCTTCTGCTGATTTATGTCTTTTTGTTTTTACTCTCATTATGGTATCTTTTGATTAAAATGTTTTTAACATTCATGTAGTTTAGTTTTATCAGTGTTTTCCTTTGTTTGTACTTTTATGTCAGGTAAAAGAAATCTCTATTCTGCAATACTGTCTTCTAAGAAGACAGTAAACTAGAAATTTACCTATCACATGTATATATTTATATCACCTGGAAGTGATATTTGTGTATGGTATAACCTTTAATTTCCATGTGCAAATCAATGAATCTGACACTAATTATTGAAAAGTCCATCACACACTATCTCTGTCATATGTTTCTAGTATCTTTATCCTGTTCTATGGTTTAATGCTTCTATCCTGTCTTAATAACCACAGCTTATGATAATTCATGATATCTGGTAAGGTAAACATGCCTCCTTGCTTGTAAGGAGAATCTTGGCCCATGGCATTTTTGGCCCATCAGTCTTCTATAAACTTGCCATATATCACAAAAATACATTCAGAATTTTGTGTGGAACTGTATCAAATCTATAGATAAATTGGAGAAGTGACATCTTTAGCACAGAGTGTTCCAATGTACTCCCAGAATGTGTCACTTCATTTTAAAGATATTTTTAATATCTTTCAATATTTTAACATATTCCCTAGGTACCTGTTCTAATTATCTGCTGATGCATAACAATAGCATTTGGTTGTTCATGAATCTTCAATTAAAACAGGGCTTGGAAGAGACGGTTCATCTCTGTTACACTCAGCATCAGGTGGGCAGCTTGTGGGTGGAGCAAGAATCACCTGAGAATCTTGGCCTACAGGGAGAGAGGTACAGAAGTGTCTTGTTTGACGATCCCAAATAAGGTCCTGCCCTACAGGCACCATCAACCACTAGACAATTGAGTGAACACGTTTGTATTCCCAACATTGCTTATTTTTACTTTCCTTTTTTCTTCAATAATCTCTTGATTTAGATATTATGTATTGATAGATATATGAAAATAAATCATATCCTTCATATTTGCATTGTCCAATATAATAGTCACTGGTCTTTGTGGCTGTTTAAATCTAAATTAATTAAAATAAAATAAAATTTAAAATTCATTTCCTCGGTTACACTAGTTACATTTCTAATATCACAGAATATGCACTCTTACTAATTTTTGTCTACCTGAGAAAATACTATTTGTGTGTCAAAATCTTCTATTATGATGGTGAATTTTCCTTGTAGTTTTGTCAACTTTTAAATTACGTGTTCTGAGGCTATGTAATTAGATGAATAAAGCTTGGAAATGTTATATCAATCTGGTAAATTGAGTCTTCTATTATTATAAAAGAAGTGGTCTTCTCTCTCTAGTAATAATAAGATAGCTACATCAATTTTCTTTGGATTAGTATTTTCCTGGTATATTGTTTCCTATCCTTTTATGTATCCTTATCTTTTAGATGTGTCTCTATTACCACAAATTAGTATTTCTCCCCCATCTTGACAGTCTAACTTTTAACTAGAATGTTTAGTCCAGTTATGTTTATTGAAATAGTTGGTCAATTTTATTTACTTCTGACATCTTATTTTTTGATTTAGCGTATCTTTTCTTTCATTTCTTTTCTTGCCTTCTTGTAGACAATCTTTTCCCTTAATCTATATTCTTCCTTCTACTTGGAAATTATATAGTTGATTCATAGATTTTTTAGCAATTATCATAGAAATTGCAGGAGGCATGCTTTTCAAAGTCCAAACATTACTTTCCTCTCAAGCACAAAAGCCTTAAAACACTTTAATTCTAATCACCACTCCTGACTGACCCCAATGTTGTCATGTACTTTATTTCTGTCTTTGTTTTTAATATCACAGATATTATGCCTCACTGTTTTAGTTTGCTAGGTTGCTCAAAGCAGATACCATGAAATGGTTTGACTTAAGCAATGGAATTTATTACTTACAGCTAGAGTCTGGAAAAATATCCAAATCAAGCCATCAACAAGGTGATGCTTTCATCTAAAGATGAGCTGTCAGCATGCCTTGACTCTGGCAAATGGCAAAGCACATGGCAGTGTCTGCTAGTCTCTCCCTTCTCTCCCAGTTTCATTAATTTCAGTTTCTTGCTTCTAGGCTCTCCCTCCCTCCCTCTGTATTCATCCCATTTATAAAGGACTCCAGTAAGAGGAATAAAATCTACCCAGGGGTCTGCCTTAACTTGAAGTAATCTTATCAAAAGGTCCTTCTTATAATAGGTTCACACTCACAGTAATGGATTAGCTTTAAGGATGTGTTTTCCTGGGAGACATACAGTTCCAAACCACAACACTGTCTTATTCAATTATTATTATTATTATTTTTTGGATTTACCCATTTTCATGGCTCATCATACTTTCTTACATTTTCAAACCTTCCAAATGGGATCATTTTCCTATTACCTGAAGTATATCCTTTGGAATTTCCTTTACTGAGAATCTGTTGATAGCAAACTGTTTTAATTTGCCTGAAAATGTCTTTATTTTCCCTTATTTTTGAATGATACTATTCCTGAATATAAAACTTTGGTATCATAATTATTTTTCTCTCATCTGGATACTATCATCCTACTGCCTTCTGGCTTCCATTATTTCTATTGAGAAACCAACTTCCATTGGTCTCATTGTAGCTCATTTGAAGGTAATCTGTCTTTTTTTCCCTCTGATAGCTTTTAAGGATTCTTTTTGCCTTGTATTCTGCAGTTTCATGATTACGTGTCTGGGTGCAGATTTATTTATTTATCCTAAATGGAATCAGTTGGACTTCCTCAATCTGTTGATTGATATTTTGCATCAATGTTAAATTATAAAATTCTTAGCCTTTAGCTCATCAAATACAGCCCAAGTGTGTCCACCTGTCTCTCCCTCTTTTTCTCTCTCTCTTCTGTAATTTCAATTCGATGAACACTAGACCTTCTCATTCTGTCTTCATCTCTGAACTTCAGATTAACTTCGCATGCTTCCACCCCTTTTTATTCTTTACTGCACACTGGATAATTTCTTCACTATCCAGTGGATGCTCCAGCATGTCTAATGTACTGTGTAAAGCTTTTCATTGACTTTTACATTTCATTGTACTTTTATTCTTAGCAATTCTATTTGATTCTTTTTTCAGATCTGTTTGGTTATTTTTATAGTCTTTTGGTCTTTACTTATAGTTTCTATATTTTGTTTTATCTTTAAACATGCTAAGCATACTTATTTGATATTCTGTGTCTGATAACTCCAATATCTGAAATTTAATTTTTCCATTGTTTTACCAGCTTTTGCTTGTGGATTTTTCTTGATTGCTTGCTCTTTAGTAGTATTTGACAATTAACTTATAATTCTTGGGACTTTGTCTATGAGAATTATTTGAAGCCTGAGTTAAGTATAGATACCTCTAGAGGAGATTTGTTTTTATTTCTGCTGGACACCTGGGGGTTCTGTTTTAAACTAAATTATTGGCTTGAGGTCTAGTGGGCCATCCAAGCAGTATGAATTCAGACAACAAAACCACATATGGGTTATTATGAATTCCTAAGGGAAATCTGCTTGCTGCCAATCTATCATGCCAAGGGGTGAGCAGACAATTTTCTTTGTAGTCACCTGAGGATATACGTGTACTTTCAGTTCATGCATGTAACAGTCCTCAAATACCATATCTGAAGTCTCAGTTTTATGAGATCTGGGTGAGGGCTTCTAATCCCCATCTCAGCCCCTGCATTTTGTCTTCTATCTTCAGGTCCCTTGAGACCGACCATAAATACTAAAGATGAATTTCACCCATGTTCAGCAAATGCTCTCAAAGTTGCCTTCAGGACTCTCTTTCACTTAATTTCTCAGTTCCAGTTACTTTTTAGTAACATATGTTTCAAAATATTTACATAATTATGTAAGCTTCCTTTCTTAGCATTTTAATTGTTTTCATCAGGAGAATCCAGCAAGGTGCTTGGTTGTCCACACTGTCATATGGGAGGTAGGCATCCTTATCACAAGAGGTAAGGTCTCAGCAGAGGTCTCTTCCACCCTACCCTGGCTGCCAATCACCCTTTGCATACCCTGGCACTGCTTGATAATCCTCAGGCTGCCTGCCAGTGCAATAAATGTCTCTGGGCACCCTCAGAGAGTGCCACCTCCTACATTTCTTTTGAGATGTCATGCTGCCTCAAACTTCACATGCTTCCTCAAACTTCTGGAAGGCTCTGATTCATCTTCCCTAGGTCACATTTTATATCAGACCTATCTGTAATTCTCTATCCTTATCATTCTGGACTTAAACATACCATCTTCATCTTCTCCCAAAATTCCAGGGAATTTAGTTTAGCAAATGTTTATTCAATAAATATTTACATACCGCCTTCCATGTGCCAGGCATTGTTCTAACACATTCTAATCCTCATAACAATATTTTGGGCTAAGTTCTATTAATTATCTCCATTTTCAGATGAGAAAATGCTCAAGAGAGTTTACAAAACTTGTCCAAGTCCTTGTCTTATGTGATCCTCTCAGGCCCCAGAGAGCCATGCTCTTAGCCAATGGCTCTGTTGTGTGTCCTGAACAAGTCAGTTTTCCTTAGCATTCATATTAATTGCAAAATATTTGGTACCGTTTGGGTTCAATTCTGTGCCTGCCCATGCAAAAGAAAAGAAAAGAAAATATTAGCACACTTATCTCTTCTTAAGTCTTCTGGGATAAAATCTTGAGCTTCACTGGTAGGTGGATCATGTATTAGTGTTCTCAGTTAGATGAGCGAGACTTCTGTCAGATGGTCAGGCCATGGAACCTCCATCACTATGGTTACAGAATGACAGAAATGGAGCTTTCCTATGATGGGTTGCAGGAGATCCTTTTCTTCTTTCTCCCTCACCCACATGTTCTTCTCTACATAATCACATTCACATTTGTGGATTTTCAGATAGTTGAGTGGCTTCTAGACACAGAGTGCTACCATCTGAGTTCTTCAACTGCCTTTTTCATTTGAAAAGGAATAAAAGGAAAGCAACAGTGTCACATGTTCCAAAGAAAGAAGATTCACATCTTTGATCTAAAATCACAACTTTGATCTAAAATCTTGCTTTAATGCCTACACCATCTTATATTCCTGTGCCTTAGTCTCCTCCTCTCTAAAATGGGGGAGTGTTAAGGACTACCTCATAAAATTGTTGTGAGGATGAAATGAGTGAACAAATATAAGTAATAAATATTAGCCCATGTGCAAATTTATATCCACAACTGAGGTACAACTATTTCTCCTGTGCCTCATCACAAGTATTTTCATCTATGATTACTCTACAGATAATTATACTAAGTATATCAGGTGCATTTTCTTAATGATCTATGTTTCGCCCCTTCAATAAGAATATCTAGCTGCTTAATTCAATAGGCACTTAAATGCAATTTCCCGTTAAGAAGCAATCCCACTTTAAAAAAAACTAGATTAAAGTCAGTCCTTCCTGTCCAAACAAAACCATCCAGAGAGATTTTTTTGTAAGTACAAAGAAGTTACTGAATTAAAAAATAACCACAAGTCTTACAGCTTTGCCTCTGAGAAAAGCTTGAGGTAACTACAAAGACGTGTCTTAAGAATAAGGTATTCCCTGTATTTGTAATATTACTGCCTTAAAACCTTTTTGGCCCATGTTTGTGCACCCAGAAGTTACTATTCGAGTAGATGTAGGCCTTCTGATGTGTGTGTGTGTTTGTGTGTGAGGTTTGGGGTAAATGGTTGCTTCCAGAACCATGCTTACCTGTCCTTGGACTTTCACCATCAAAGAATTCCTCGAGTAGAATAGACTGTTGTTGAGAGAGCTTTACGGGTTATGAAATTTGGTAACTGCAAGTTCTGAAGGAATCCTCACAGCAGTCCTGAGAGGTGGTATTATCACACCCATTTCAGACTCAGAAACTAAGGCTATAAATTCTCACTCATCTGTGTGCTCACACCAAGCTGGAATTTTCTCGGGACTGTGGAACTTAGAGAGTGTTGAAAACTGGATGGTATTGTCCACACTTTGGGTAAATTAAGCTATTTTCTTCAGACTCAGTTTATTCCTTTATGCTATTAGGGCTTTGATCAATGATCTGTGAGCTCACTTTTTGCATCAATGAGCTCTGATTCTAAGCTGCGAGAATGAGAAACATCCATATGTCCCACATGGTTCCATGTCTTTGCCATCTCTGGGTTAACCATATTTAATTCAGCTTGTTCCTAAAATTTAGATTTCAGACTTTTCAGCAGCAAGGTTTAACGATTCTTCTGTGGGTTGGTTCACTCTCAGTCAGAGCCTAGACTTAACCCAAACTCCCTTATCCTCTTGGGCACACTCAACCCTCTTAACACATAGCCAATCCATTTCTCTTAACTCATAGTTACAAACGTCCAATGTATCATGACTTTCTTCATTGGACAGAGAGTTCCTTGAGAAATGAGAGGGTGTCTTGGTCATTTCATTATCCCTTATCCCCAGGCCTGACCACATGTTGGGTGATTAATAAATGAGTTTTGAAATGAGCCCCGACCACTAAACATCATTGTGTTGAGTGCTGTGGGAGATGAAGAAAATGTTCCCTGCGGTACTTGCTTTAGGGACCTAAGTTTTGGATGAGGAAATAAGGCGTGGACTCTTCAGAGCACAAGAACTGTCCTGAATGGTCAGAGCAAGAGGGCTGTGATTCTCAGAGGGTGACCATCTAGTCTGGTGGTATCAGGGAAGGTACTGTGGAGAGCTGCCCCGAAGCTGCCCAGGAGGGTGGCAAAGAATTGGAGGGAGTGACGAGGCCTTCCATGTGGACGATGGAACAAAATCAGTTCGTGTGCTTGGAGATGTGGCTGGTAGGGTTCCTCATGGAAGGAGATGTTAAAGAAAGTTGTGGACAGAAAGTTTAAAGATATCTACCCTCACCTCCTGAAATGTCCCTGGGACGGGTCTCCCCCTTGCCCACCCCACCACCCAATTCAATCTCTGAATGCTGCCTTTAGTCATTTGACTAGCTGATGAGCTAAACTAGCTTTGTCTCATTTTTTCTCAGTTATTTTTATAGTAAAAAAGTAACTGTTGTTTTCCTTTTAGGTAAATGAGAGAAGGCAAGCTTGAAGAACAAATGAGGTCAGAGTGTGGCATTGTGCCAACATGATGCAAAAGGAAGAATGGAGAGGGGTGCCAAAGAGAGGGCACGGATGGAGTGGAGAAAATACCAGGGAAAGGAAGCATATAAGATCAGCTCAGGAGCTGACTGGCTAGAATAAATATCAAAACTATGTGCACACCAAAACGTTCTGCCATAAGCATGAAGTGATCACAATCATCCTTTCTCTCCCTTCTCCCACTGTCTTGCCTCTTCTTTATATGAAAATTTTTCTATTGTGCTTCAATAAATGCATCTAAGATGCTAGAACTCAATACCTTATGACACTGATAAAATGAACACAGTTTGAAAGCTCAAATTTGAGGCATACCTTTCAATCACTCAGAAGCCCTGATTTCCCTCTGTAGGGAGCACGATTTGGGGCATTAGTTAGTCTCCTTGCTTTTCACATTTAGTTAATATTGACTGGCCTATTGCTACCAATCTTGGCAACCCCCATGTGACTTGGCAAGGTTTACCCCTGGCCCTGTTGGCAGTAGGAGATAAACAAGCCTTGTCCTGGTAGGGTGATGCGTAGGCCAGACTCTAGCTTGGCACTTGTCCTATGCTATCTTCATCAGCACTCCCTAGAAACACCGTCTCTAGTCTCAGTGAAGAATGCACTGTGGAAAAATATGTATTTGAGTAAAACCTAAATGCTTTGTGGCATTCAAGAGAAGATACCTCTTAGGCAATCTCATGTGATGGACTGGATTTTGTGGGGCAACTGTGAAACCATAATCATCTCCAATGCTCTGTGGTTGGGTCAGTAATATCAGAGGCACCTGTTTGGCAGGTAAAGTAGCTGGTGGTCTTGTGTTGTTTTCTGTAGCCAGCATACTGTCATTTCTTTTGGTTTGTCATAGTTTTGGGCATGTTATGGCTTCAGCAGTTCACCATGATCCCAAACACTCTGCAGTGTTTTGCATCCCATCCTTCTGGATATCCTACCTGGTCTGAATTGGCCAGATCCCCCAATTTCAGACTTCACAGCCTCCTAAAGTCTTCCTCAAGATCCATGCTACAAATATTCCTTGAATAAATAGTATTTATCTATCTCATTTGTTGTGTCTTCTCCACTAGCAAATACCCTAAAGACGGAAACCACATCTCCATTGTGTATTGTTGTGTCCTCAGACTCTAGCAACAGCTCCAGCACGTGTTGAAAGAATTAATAAATAACTCATAGGCAGTCCAACACTCCTGAAAGAATGCAGGACAGGGGCTGTCTCCCCACCAATGTCAGCATGGAAATAAACAAATGAACCATTTTAGTGCCTTCTCTCCCATGTGGGGACCAGTCTTTGTTCCAACACTTGAATTGGAAAGTCTGGATCTCGGGCTGTACCCTCTAGTCAGTGCTTGGCCTTTCTCACAGAATGAGATGCAATGTGTCTCCTTGGTTTCTGTACTTTGGCTACACATTGAAATGGAAATCTCTGGACAAGACATTCTCTTAAAGAGAATATCTGCATTATAACTATATATCTATGTCTATATCTAAATGTATTTATAGGTTATACTCTATCTTTTTCCTTCAAAAAAATCTTTGCCATTTTTAAAGTTGTTTATCTGAAACCTCCAGATAGAATTCCATATAGTAAATCCATTTTCTTTTTATCATGTCAGTAGAACTTGGAGGAAGCCTGATAACCAGAGATGGGCAGAATATAACTATTGCCCAGTCTGTTATGACTCCTAATCTCCATGTTAAGACACAGGGTGAGAGTGAACTGTGCCTGCCTGCTTCTGATGCCTAGTAAAGCATCTGTTCATTGGAAACCAAAATTCTGAAAAAAAGATGTCATTACAGATGTGAATCTTTTCAGTCCCAGGGTTTATGTGGCTCGAGGGTGGTGACAAACTAGGGCCCTGCAACCCACAGAGACCACCTAAGGGATCCAGAAGTTTGGATACAATTATAAAGTGGCATTTTGTATATGTGAGTGAACTGTCACTTGTCTGGAGGTGGGGTAGGGATGCTAGTATAACAATAAATAGGAACCACTAGAGATAGGTTCCATGAGGCATAATGGAGACATGCCTTAAGGTTTAAAAATAAAGCTGTGATTTTTATCATTGGGACCAAGTGTTTGGTCCTAGATAAGCTTTATTGAAAAGAGCAGTTTCTTTCTTCTGGGGCCAAAAAAAGACAGGTGGTACAACAGGCTTTATGTTTTATTTGTCTTCCCATATATTCTAGAGCTTTATGTATTTTTGTCCTGTGAGAGGTGCAAACAAACACATAATTGCTACAATATAAAACAAATGCCTCCTCCAGCAACTCCCTGCAAGGCTGAAATCAGGGCTTTGAAAGTGATGTAGCGTATACATCACCTCGAGCCTTGCCAGACTATGAGACTCATGCCAGCTGAACTGTCTAGTATGGAGCTGGAGATCACAGTGCCTCTGGTAGCATGGTTCTGCTCTGCCAATGACTTCATTTACCATTTTGCCAATCCAAGGAAATATCAATTAATTTTTTAGAATGTTTCAAGCACATGGCAACTTTGTATGCTTGCCCCTCATGTGCATGCCTTGCTTGGTTGCAGAGTTGCAAAGGGATTTTTGGAATAGATGCTTTGCATTTGGTCATTGAACTTCTCTCTGCAGCAGCTGAAGTGAAGGAGGTGAAAGACTAACATGTCCTATCTCTACTGATTTTTCTGTGGATATTATGTCTGGTAATGCCATTTATGTCTCTGCTGCATTTCCAAGCATGTTCCATACATCTTCTGTGTTCCACAGCAGCAGTGGATTCACAGCCTCTCCCCAGATCTGTGGCTGAAATGCTGAACTCTCTCACCATGTTGCTCATCTCAGGATTTTAAAGCATTGGTGAGATGTTATGAAAAGATTGATGAGTAGCATTGAGAGTCATCATGAATATTTCACAGCAGCTGGCATTTATCAGACATGTATAATGTTTTGGGGATGTTCTAAGCATTTTTCATGTGCAGTCTCACTACATCCTCTCAGTCACCCTACAAAGCCAGGTATTCATTAGGATTGGGTCAGGACAACTGAGGGCCTCATTCACCTCCAGCTCTGAGGTTGGTGATTCTCAGTGGGATGCCCAGACACCTATGAAGATCCTCCAGATGTTTCCCATGTGATGCCCAGAAAGCTTCATCTCTCTCCAGCTGACCCCCAGCTCAACTCCTTATAGTTTCTGGGAGCCCGACATTGGTAGGATTTAACTGGAACCCACTGGTAAAGAAGGGTGAGAGGTGCATCTCCAGACTTTGCACCCCTTTGCAGTTGGGAATAATTTGAATGGTAGGTACGGTACTGAATGTCAACATACAATATTTAGGACATACAAGTACTGATGTTATTTCCATCTTATAGATAGGAAACTGAGGCACAGAGTAGTCAAGTGATTTGTAACTTGTCCAAGTTTTTATATCTAGAAAGTGGTATGTTTGGAATTTAAATCCAGATGATCGGTTTCATAGTCTAATCACTTTGACTATAGGCCTCTAATCATATTGTCATATCACCTATCTGAGTCTGCCAGGATTGCTGTCACAAGTAGCAGATGAGGCGGTGGCTTAAAAACTGGAATTTGTTGTCCCACAATTTTGGAGGATAGAAGTCCAAAGTCATGGCACTGCAAGGTCGTGAGTTCCCAGGTCTGGAGCGTTCTGCTGTTGGTGTGCCACCATCCTTGCTGTTCCTGGGTGTCGTCTCTGCTCCCGCCATGGGGTGACATCTCTCTCCTTGTTTCTGTTGACTTCTGGCTTCTTCCTGTGGCTTTCTCTGACTTCTGTGTCCAATCCCCTTTGCTTATAAAGACTTCTACTATCTGGATCAAGGCCCACCTGATTCAACTTGGTCTCTTCTAGATAGGATCTTCAAAGATCTTATTCACAGACTAGTCTACACCGTAGCTGATAATAACATCTTCAAAGGTCCCATTTACAAATGGGTTCACAATTATCAGAATGTGGATTCACACTTGAACACGGCTTTATGGGGGACAGGATTCGATCCCCAACACCATCTTTCTGCAAAGTGCCACATGATTTAGATGCTGTGGTCAGTGCTTCAGTTGGACCACCTCATTTGATCCTCACAGCAAGTCCATGGAGGACACAAGGGTTGGTACATACTAAGTACATGCAAGAAAATTTTGTTAAGAGGCTTGGTCCTTGCTGGAAACTTCTCGGGTTATTACAAACAGGCTCCAAACTCTAGAAAGGTACCCGAAGCTTCTTGGAACTAGGGTTGAGGTAATCCAGAGTGTGTGGTCATCAGGGAGATAATTTTGCATCTCTAGCTCTCATCCTTCCTTCCCACTTGATCCTGGGAGCCACAGCAAGGAAGGAAAATGGATCATGAATGGATGGAAAGGCATCATGCCATCTTCCTTGAGGATTTTCAAGCCTAGCCTAGTCCTGAACTGAGGAAAAATCTTAAAAATATTGAAATTGGGAATTAAACTAGACTAGATTGTTTCATGTCAGAGACTGAAAGTTAGGTTCTGGTGTCAACTTGGCCAAGTGATGATGTCCAGTTGTCTTGTCAGCAGGCAAGGATTGGACTGAACGTTGCTACAAGGATATTTCATGGCTGGTTGATAAACGAGAAAACTGGTGTATTAAATCATCAGTCAATTGTAGCACCTGTGGCTGATTACATGTGATCAACAAAGGCATGCCTCCCACAGAGATAATCCAATCAGAAGACTGGAAGAGAAAAAGAAGAGAGACTTTCTCACTGCTTATTCAGCCAGCAAGCCTCTCCTGTGACATTCATCCAAATCCTTCATCAGAGCTGCCAGCTTCACAGATTGTGAACTCTTCCATTCCCGTGGTTGCATGAAATACTTTTATAAATCTCATGTTTACAGATACCTTCTGTTTGTTCTGTTTCTCTAGAGAACCATGACTAATACAAGTATTATTAATATTTGAAATGGACTAGAAAACCTGTGGGCTTGCCTGAAACATCATAGAACTCTGGGAAATAGAGATTTGGAAACAGACTTGTAGATGGTGGTGGGTTAAAAGTAAAACTATTTCTTGATTATAGTCTCCCAAGTTCAGCCTGTTCCATTAACTGGTTATGCAGATATGATCTTTCTTGATCCTCTCTAAACTCTCTAAGGCAGGTCATCATCTCCATCTTATAGACAAGAAAACTAAATCTTAAAGAGTTAACTGATTTGCCTTAGATCACACAGCACAAACACAAAAACAGACAAACAAGCACACATATTCTACTGGGTTAGCGAAGTTACTTTGGATGAAGACTGCCTGAAACTGCATGTGCTGTTTGATTTCTCTTTAGAGGTTTTTTCCTGTCTAGACACTGGACATTTGGCTACAGTATTATAAGGAATTCTTCTGGAAGAGATTATATCAGCACTTAATGAGAAACTGGTGTGTAGTTAATGAATCATTAATATTTCAGCAATGCAACCTCTAACTGTGATATTTGGTAAAGAAACCAAGTCTAAGGTACCTTTAATGCTTAAATCTGACATTGGTTTATTCAGAAGGGCATTAAGGGTGGTATTTTATTACTTGGTACTAAAAGGGACCAGGCTAAAGTGACAGAACTGGGTGATCGAGAATCCACAGGGGACCAATGATCAGTCGGGCCCTGACTAGGGAAAAATAGATAGTGAAAATGATAGTGGAAGGACAGCAGTTCCAGATCTAATTCCACCTAGGATAGTGGCAAAGGCAGGTTCCACAGCACCTGGAATTCTGATGATGGAATCAAAGAAAAGAGATTACAATGATGAAGGAAGTTCTTGCACTTATTAGGAGCCAAAACATTTTGTTCGCTTAGTAGTGTTTGGAGGCTGGCTACCATCAGTGCCATCTTGGATCTGGGAGAGTCAGCCCCAGCACAGGAATATTTTCATCCTGATGCAATTGCAGTGCTTACTCCAAGCTCCTGGAAGTCAGTTAATTGTCCTAAATTTGCTTTTATATCTTAATCTTATTTTCATATCTATTTGTTCTTAAAATTCTCATCACATATTATCATCACCACCTCTGTCAACATCATTGTCACCATCATCACTGCACTATAAGTCCCCTTCCTCCAACAATATTTGTTTCTTTTATAATCAAATTAAAATAATGTTAGGAAATTCATGTTTTTGCTCCATAAAAAATGCCTATAATCTCTAAGCACAGCAACTATGCACAAAGTTCTTTAAGGCTTATAAATTCATAAGAAAATATGACATAATACAATACAGTATTAGATTTGAAAAATCTCAAAAGGAAATAGTGGAGAAATAATATGGAATAATAGAGTGGAAAACCAAATATTAAGTTCAAGATATCTTACTATGTTCCTTTTTATTCAACATAGTATTTCTGTATCCATGTGCCTACTAAAAAACATAAAATGCTCGTGTCTTTGGGGGGAAACTACCTAACTTTGAGCAAAATGTAACAAATTACTACTAAACCAAATGAAATTTCACTAGTGATTCATAATTCTATACCCCAGGCTGGAAACAAAGCTGTAAGGCAATATCAAAAAAAAATGTCTTAAAGACTCTAACTCATGCTCATAAAATGCTCATCTCATGTCAACCAGGATTGATTCATCCTGCTTCAACTTAGGCAGTCTTGAGAGATCTGGAGGTGGCTGTAGTGAGAGTAGAAGATGTTACCCACAGGTGACTGCCTGATTCAATTTTCTTTATCCCTTCAAACAAAATTCCAAGCAGAAATGTCAGGTTAGAAGTCATTTTAAAGGGTGAAACATAAAGGTTTGTTAGGAAATTCAGAGTGTACATAATGTATTTCCACCAAATAATGACCACTGATATAAAAAGTACCAGAGGTGGAATGGAACCGAACAGGTGGACACAACACATAACATAAGCTGAGAGATGTAACAGTTATTTTGTGGCTTATGGGATTTAGCACAATTTGCTTTGAATCAAATTTTTACACAATTCTTTCTCTCCTTCTTCATAGACACAGATCTCTTAAAGATAGAGGATGCTGAAATGAATGGGATCATCTGGAAAGCCTATAGCAGTGAGACTGCAGCAATAATTGGAACAATAAAATACAAAATTTCAGTATTTTCAGTATCTGTGTAGGACTGCCATTACTGGGCAATGGATGAGCTATGAGATGATTTCCACAATCAACTCATGTAGAGACAAAGTAAAAATGTCTGGGTAAAACTTATGTGAACATCAGTGCATGTTCAAATATGAGCACTGTTTTAGTTTGCTAGCTGCTGGAATGTGATTATAGCAGAAACATAATGGCTTTTAAAAAAGGGAATTTATTAAGTTGCAAGTTTAGAGTTCTAAAGCCATGAAAATGTCCAAATTAAGGCACCAACAAGAGGTTACCTTCACTCAAGAAAGGTTGATGAAGTTCAGGTTTCTCTCTCAACTGGAAAAGCATGTGGTGAACATGGCCATGTCTGCTAGCTTTTTCTCCAGGCTTCTTGTTTCATGAAGCTCCCCCTGGGGCATTTTCTTTCTTCATTTCCAAAGGTCTCTGGCTGCGTGGGGTCTCATGGTTCTCGTGGCTCTGTCGCTCTCTTTCTCTCTCTCTCTGTCTCCAAATGCATCTCCTTTTAAAGGATTCTGTAACTAATCAAGACCCACCTGGAATGAGTAGAGTCACAACTTCATCTAATCAAATGTTAATACCCACAAGTGGGTGGCTAACATCTCTGTGAAGATAATCTAATCAAGTTTCCACCTAGCAATAATGAATGAGGATTAGAGGATATGGCTTTTCTGGGGTACAGCACAGATTCAAACTGGCACAAGGACTTTTAACTAAATATGTTTTTTTAGGTGTGAAACCCTTGAATAAAGAATTTGTCATTTCAAGCAATTTAGATAAAATCTTAATTTTCAGTTAGGATTTTCCAAAATCTTCAGTCCCGATTGTATAAGCTCTAGTATGTTTACATCACAACAAGCCTACCATTTGACACCCATTTAACTAGCACTCTCTGTTCGCCAATGTTTTGAATCCCTCTGCTCTGAAGATCGATGCTCAGAATAACAATCATGAAACTGAACAAACGAGGTGGAGATGGTCAAGTCTGACTTTGGGGGCTCTGGACCTAATGTCCTCGAATTTTCTCTCTGGGTAATGTCTCTTTTTTTTTTTTTTCCTTTTTCCTCGCTCTCAGAACTGAAGTCCCATAAAGACCTACTTTTCTGTTGCACTGTGCACCGGCCTGAGGAGCTGTGAAGGGCTATCATTTCCAGGTATAGTAAAAATAGACCCAAAAGAAAAAGTTCAAGTCACAGAAATGAAATACTGATTGAGAAATTTCAGGCACCCCTGACTTGTATTTGGGGAGACACAAAAATATGCTCTTGCATTCCTGAAGCTGTTTCGGAGATGGCTGTCCCACTCTGAAAGACCCTAACATGCCTTTCAATTTGGAATGACTCAATCATATTCAAATGGTTACTGCATGCTACTTTCATGCAGTCTCTTTTATTCACAAGTTAGTGATCCAGTTATATAGGACAACAATTTTTAAAAATCTGCATCAAAAAGGGCCAGCTAGCACCAGGCTTTTGTGGTCTCATTTAAGCAAAGTCTTGAATACAAGTGGATGTCATAAACCACCCTTTCCTACTCTTTGGATCCAGTTCAAGTCTTTTCCCTTGGACAGCCCTTTCCCAAGCTTCTCCTGCCTCGAAAACAGCATTATATTCATGGTTGATACACTATAACAGGGGCTGGCAAACTATGGCTCTTGGCCCAAATTCAGCCAGCCACAGAATGGCTTGAACATCTTTAGATGGTTGAAAAGAATCAAGAGAAGAAAAATATTTTGTGATGGGAAAATTATATGAAATTTAGATTTGTGTCCATAAATATAGTTTTATTGCAACATAATTACACACCATTCTGTGCAGTCTATGGATGATTTCATGTTAACAGTAGAGTTGAGTCGTTGGGACAGAGATCATATGCCTCCACCATCCTAAAAGCATATGCTTTGTTCTGGGTGTGACATGAGGCAGGAGAAGAGGTTCCCCAGAGAAGCAGGTGATTCTCAGTGTGGCTCCTCAGGATGCAACTGAATATTGGAAAATGTGGCTAAAGTGCCAAATAATACCAATAATGGCCTACATTTATTTTGTGCTTCCAATGAGCTAAACTCTTTAAAATATTATCTCATTGTCTGTCACCCCATTCATTTGAGGAAGGCACTGTTACACGCATTTTGCAGATGAGACAGCTCAGGCACAGAGAGGCTAAGACACGGAAGGTCATCTAGTCAGTTGCAGAGGCAAAATTTAAGCCAAATTGAACTGTCTCTGAGGACCGTGACCGCAGCCACTCTGTTCTGCTGTCTTGAGCTCTCTGGGGAGCATGGAGGGCTGTGCTCAGAACTCGGCCCTCCCCGTCCTTAGCCACCTGGCGCTGGGCAAGACGCTTCACGGCCTTCGTGGCCTGGTCCTGCAGGGCTGCAGAGCTGAGCTCCGCAAGCTGCGCATCTTAAACCAGAAGAAATGTCATTTTACGTTCTGGAGACCAGGAGCCTGAAAACAAGACTCCTGTTTTCTGGAGCTGTAGGTTCATTCTCTCTGAATTCTGTGGGGAAGAAGCCGTTCCCTGCCTGTCTCCTGACTTTTGGCAGTGGCCAGC
Organism: Tamandua tetradactyla; assembly: GCF_023851605.1. Taxonomy (NCBI): domain Eukaryota; kingdom Metazoa; phylum Chordata; class Mammalia; order Pilosa; family Myrmecophagidae; genus Tamandua; species Tamandua tetradactyla. Next base: position 139,431,653 of record NC_135328.1, read on the forward strand.
AGACCTCATGTTCTTTGGCTTGCAGCACTTCAAGCCCTGCCTCCGTCGTCACAGGCTGTCTTCTCTGTGGATGTTCATTCCTATTTCAATAAACAGGAAACTCTACATATACATGATTGCGAGGTGGAGGAAAGGGGCTTGTTAACTAGTGGGCTTCTCTCTAAGGTAATGAGGTGGAGACCTAGCTTTCCCACTGGGGAGCCCCGGGGTAGCGGTCTCTGCACCTCCTCTCTCTAATGATCAGCATTCCCAATGCAGGTGGGGTGGTCTAAGTCTAGCTGCCTGCAAAGGAAAGGCAGGTTAGGGGAGTGAAATTTCACTTCTGTTTTCTCTCAAGTGACAGTTCAGCCCTATCCACCCAGTTCCTGGTTCCTGGCTACTGTGTCCTGATGCTCCCTGGACGTTTGTCTCCATCTCTTGCCTGGTACCAGGAGACGCTGGTACCAGGAGATGGTACCAGGTACCATCAGGCTGCCTGGGGGTGGGGTGCGGGAGGGAAGCTGCACACCCCTTAAAGATGGCCCCTTCTGATTACCTGGTGCTTCTGCACTCTGAGCCATCCTGGGGGCCCATCTCCAGGTTCCCCTTGCTTTTTTTTTTTTTTTTTTAAACATGGGCAGGCACCGGGAATCGAACCTAGGTCTTCTGGCATGGCAGGCAAGCATTCTTGCCTGCTGAGCCACCTTGGCCCGCCCTCCCCTTGCTTCTTGATGGGTCCTATTACACCAAGGTTTCAGTGTTCTCCAGGGCCAAGTCTGTGAGCACACAACCTCTCCTCCCTGGCTGTCTAATGTCCTCTCCATCTCCTGACTGTGGTCATCTCCGGGTCCACTCTTTCTTGCCCTTGTGGGTTATTTAATTCTCTTACTGTCATCTGAGTGAGGTTTCTCAGGGCAGCTTGATCCAGCTCTTCGTGGTTAACTAGAAATGTCTTAACTTTTACAACACATTTTATAGTTTTAGGCCCTTAGGGAATGATCTGTAAAGAATCTGCGGAGTGTTTAATAGGGTAAGTTAGAGGATGTGAGGACAATGTGAGCCACGATATATAACCTATAACCAGGAGGGGGGTGGGGGGAACGCAGGCCTGGCAGGTGGAAAGACTGAGCTGCTCATCAACTCCTTGCTTATTCCTGGAGGTCACACCTGCATCATACAACTGTACAACTGTCATGGGGATGAGAAACAGCCATGGATGGTAATACTCTCTGCAAAGCAAAATCTGAAATTAAAATGCAGTCTATTTCGGTCACCTCTCTTACAGTTGGGTACTTACGTGTGCAATATATTTCTTCAGCCTTTTGAAAACTAGACTGTATAAAGAATAAGGTCAACCTGTTTCCCTAAAGGACCCAGAAGACTTGCCCCCTTTTCATTTTTTCGTATCCAGTCTAATGCCTCCTTGCCGCTCCTCCTTCACGCACACTCTGGGTTCTCTGCTGCTGCTTTAGGACTGCAGAGCGCCCCAGCGGCCAGCGGCCAGCGGCAGGAGAGGGGGCCCACTCGCCTCTGCTCGGCTCCGCTCGGCTCGCAGGCAGGGAAGACGAGCGGCGGGAACCCCGGGCTCGGGCCGGAACAGAGGAAAAGATGAGCCTGCCTGCCTGCCTGCTGCCTGGAGGCGGGGGCTATGGCCGGCGCGCGGCTGGGCGGCTGCTGCCTGCGGAGTCCGGGCGCCGCGTCCCGGGATGCGCTCCTGCCCGCGGCTGCGGCGCTCTTCCCCCGCGGCTGGCCCGGGCGCCCCCTGAGCCGACGGCGCCCCCGGGCTCGCAGCCCCGCCGGCCGCCCAGCTCGGGCCGCAGCAGTGCGCGGCGGCGCCCGGGAGCAGGTGTGCGGGAGCGCAGCACGCTCTCAGCTCGGCCCCCGGCCCCGAGCCCGGCCCCCGGCCCGGAGCCCGGCCCCTGCTCCGCGCGCCGGGGCGGCTCGGCGGCGGCGGCGGCGGCGCGTCCTGGGCGGGCGGCGAGCGGCGGGCGGCGGCCCGGGGCAGGTGCCGAGCAGAGCCAGGCGTGGCGCGGGAGGCCGGGCAGCGGCATCTGGATACTGGCCCTCTCCTTGCTCCAGAGTTTCGAGAATGGTGCGCGGCGGCGCCTTGTCGGCGCTGTTTGTTTATTTTGTCATTTCTGCTAGTTGGAAAAGGTGTCACGAAATGGGTATCCGTCTTCTAAAAAGCATTTGCCCTTTTTTGTATTTAAAAAACAAAAACAAAAACACCTCATGTTCCCTTTCGAACTAGGTTACCTAGCAAAGCCACAACCGTCATCTAATTTTAAATACCGTACCTTTTTATTTTCTAAATAGCCCTAGCCCCCAACACCACCACTCTGTTTCTTAACAATTTGAAAAGATTCCTGGTTGGCCAGTTGGGTTCCTCTGGGCAGCTGTTCAATGGTGACAGATTCCTGGCATGTACGGACAGAGGCGCTCAGTTGTGTGTTGATGGAAAAGCCTAGGGTGGAGCAGGTCCCGGACCCTATAGGTTGGGTCCACGGTTATGTCAGCCTATGCTACCCTGGCCCTAAACTGAAACCAGTGCCCACCCAGTCGCTGCCTTAACCCGCTCGGGTTTTGTTTGGCTGTTGGTTGGTTTGGGTATTACAGCTAGCTTTAAAGCTCCAACAGTGAGTGTTTCCCCACCAAGACGATCAGGAAGTGAAATTGACGGGTTTTGTTCAGTTCGCTTTGAGGTTAGTCTTTTCGGAAACCCCTGATGTGGGCACGCTTCAGTTCTGGTGGATCTTAAAGCAATACAAGGGAAGCGCATCTAGACGAAGCCTCTGTTTCGAGTCGCTGTGGGCACCACCTCTTTGTGGGGGCATCTGGTTGTGGTCTTCATGCTTTACTTATTTTTTTAGTGACTCAGTTTGCTTTTCTTTTGGAAGCTAAACAGGTGCAGTGGTATTTATTATTCTCCCCATTTTACAGACAAGATCCAACACACAGCAAATGACAAAAAATATAAAGTCAAATAGTTGTCCTAGAACACAGTGTCAGTGGCACATTAACCAGGGAAGCAGGATTCATTTCTTGAGGTTTTTTAAAAATATTTTTATTGTACACAACAAACATAGAAACATTCTTGACAAACCAACATTCTATACATGATAGACAATCCATGGCTCACAATATCATTACATAGTTGTGTGTTCATCACCATGACCATTTGAACATCTGCGTCTCTTCAGGAAAAGAAATAAAAAAGAAAAAAACTCAAACATGCCATACTCCTTACCCCTCCCTCTCATTGACCACTAATACTTCAGTCTACTCAATTTATATTTTTACCCTTTGCTCTCCCTATTACTTGTTTATTTTTATCTATATATTTTGTATCTGTCCATACCATAGATAAAGGAGCATCAGACACAGGTTTTCACAATCACACAGTCACATTGCAGAAGCTAATCATCTTCAAGAAACATGGCTACTGGAACACAGCTCTACAGTTATGGATAATTCCTTTCCTCTAGCCACTCTAATACACCATAAACTCTAAAGGGGATATCTATATAATGTGTAAAAATAACCTCCAGGATAACCTCTCGACTCTGTTTGAAATCTCACAGCCACTGACACTTTTTCTCATTTCTCTCTTTCCCCTTTTGGTTGAGAAGGTTTTGTCAGTCCCTTGATGCTGAGTCCCAGCTCATCCCAGGATTTCTGTCCTACATTACCAGGGAGGTTTACACCCCTGGGAGTCATGTCCCATGTAGAGGGTACAGGCAGTGAGTTCATCTGCCATGTCAGCTTAGAGAGAGGGAGAGAGGCCACATCTGAGCCAACAAAAGAGGTTTTCTGGGGATGACTCTTAGGCATAATTTTAAGTAGGCATGGCTTATCCTTTGCAGGGATAAGTTTCATAGGGGTAAACCCCAAGATCAAGGGTTACAAACACACAAACAAACAAACAAAAAACCATATTTCAGGTGCAGCTTCATTCAGTGTTCCAACCTAGTTACATTACACTTAGGTATTATTGTGCTGTCCATTTTTGAGTTTTTGTATCTAGTCCTGTTGCACAGTCTGTATCCCTTCAGCTCCAATTACCCATTATCTTACCCTGTTTCTAACTCCTGCTGGTCTCTGTTACCAATGATATATTCCAAGCTGATTCTCGAATGTCGGTTCACATCAGTGGGACCATACAGTATTTGTCCTTTAGTTTTGAGCTAGACTCACTCAGCATAATGTTCTCTAGGTCCATCCATGTTATTACATGCTTCATAAGTTTAGTCTGTCTTAAAGCTGCATAATATTCCATCGTAGGTATACGCCACAGTTTGTTTAGCCACTCATCTGTTGATGAACATTTTGGCTGTTTCCATCTCTTTGCAATTGTAGATAATGCTGCTATAAACACTGGTGTGCAAATGTCCGTCTGTGTCTTTGCCCTTAAGTCCTTTGAGTAGATACCTAGCAGTGGTATTGCTGGGTCGTAATCCATTCTGCCATTCTATGTCTTTTGATTGGGAAATTCAGTCCATTAACTTTTAGTATTATTACTGTTTGGATAATATTTTCCTTTACCATTTTGGCTTTTGTATTATATATATCATATCTGATTTTCCTTCTTTCTACACTTTACTCCATACCTCTCTCTTCTGTCTTTTCGTATCTGACTCTAGTGCTCCCTTTAGTATTTCTTGCAGAGCTGGTCTCCTGGTCACAAATTCTCTCAGTGACTTTTTGTCTATAAATGTTTTAATTTCTCCTTCATTTTTGAAGGACAATTTTGCTGGATATAGGAGTCTTGGTTGGCAGTTTTTCTCTTTTAGTAATTTAAATATATCATCCCACTGTCTTCTAGCTTCCATGGTTTCTGCTGAGAAATCTACACATAGTCTTATTGGGTTTCCCTTGTATGTGACAGATTGTTTTTCTCTTGCTGCTTTCAAGATCCTCTCTTTCTCTTTGAGCTCTGACATTCTAACTAGTAAGTGTCTTGGGGAACGCCTATTTGGGTCTATTCTCTTTGGGGTGCGCTGCACTTCTTGGATCTGCAAATTTAGGTCTTTCATAAGAGTTGGGAAATTTTCAGTGATAATTTCTTCCATTAGTTTTTCTCCTCCTTTTCCCTTCTCTTCTCCTTCTGGGACACCCACAACACGTATATTTGTGCGCTTCATATTGTCATTCAGTTCCCTGATCCCCTGCTCAAGTTTTTCCATTCTTTTCCCTATAGTTTCTGTTTCTTTTTGGAATTCAGATGTTCCATCCTCCAGTTCACTAATTGTAGCTTCTGTCTCTTTAGATCTACCATTGTAGGTATCCATTGTTTTTTCCATTTTTTCTTCTTTGTCCTTCACTCCCATAAGTTCTGTGATTTGTTTTCTCAGATTTTCTATTTCTTCTTTTTGTTCAGCCCATGTCTTCTTCATGTCCTCCCTCAATTTATTGATTTGGTTTTTGAAGAGTTTTTCCATTTCTGTTCGTATATTCAGCATTAGTTGTCTCAGCTCCTGTATCTCATTTGAACTATTGGTTTGTTCCTTTGACTGGGCCATATCTTCAATTTTCCGAGCGTCATTCATTATTTTCTGCTGGTGTCTGGGCATTTGATCAGATTTCCCTGGGTGTGGGACCCGGCTGGTTGAAAGGTTTTTCTGTGAAATCTCTGGGCTCTGTTTTTCTTTTCCTGCCCAGTAGGTGGCGCTCGTGGCGCTCGTCTGTCTGCACGGCAGTCGGCCCGGGAAACCGCGCGTGGAGGCGGGGGTCGCTGGCCGCCGCGGCTTGGGAGAGTGCCGGTCCTAATTGCCCAGCTGGCCCAAAACGCCAAGCGTGACGGGAGGGCCCCGCTATCCAACGTTCCCAGTCAGACCGGGGAGCCACATGCGTGGAGGGGACCCCAGTCGCCAGCCGCCCCGGCCGGGAAAACGTGCGCCCCTCGGGTATCTCACCGCAGCAGATTCTCCCTGCCCGTTCAGCTGTTCCAGAATGGGGTACGCTGTCTTTTTGGTCTCTGTCGTGACTCCGGGAGCTGTTTCGTATTGTTTCTGTTTCTTTAGTTGCTTTTCTGGAGGAGGAACTAAGACCCGCGCGTCTTACTAAGCCGCCATCTTCTCCGGAAGTCAACAAAGTAATCTTGACATTCTGTCACTCAAGCGTTTAAAAACCTTTCTTTTATTTTTTCCAGCATGTTCTCGGTGGAACCAGCGGAGGAAGGGAAGGAGACTCCAGGCAGGACAGACAGACATCACCCAGGCATGCAGAAACCTTCTCCAGACTTTATCTTTGAAACAAATCTCAACTCTTGGATGCCACTAGGAAGCCCTGGCCTATTGATTCTTGAGAACATCAGGAGCTTTCCAAATGGGGAAGTTGAATCCCTCCACCCTTCTCCCCATTTTCCCATGGTGACTTTGCAACTACTTCTTTATTTACTGTTCATATCACTCTGGGATTTATTGGGGTATCACACTAACCTGGACAAACCACAAAATCTCATGACTTGTTCAAGTTTCCATGTACTTATGATGTTCAATTAAACTGACCTTTCAGGTTAAATTAGGAAATGCACTAGTCAAAATGTAAGTTTTGCACCAAATAAACATTTCTCCCTTTAGTCTCACACAGAAGTTCAAGTTTTAAAATACGAATGACCATCTATTTGCAATACTGACATTCCTTTGTCCTTCCTCACACAAAACATTTTTTAATTTGTGCATTTAGTCACTATCATTGTACACTGTAGGCATTCTTAAATTATACCATCTCAATCTTTATTGTCTATCTTTCCTTCTGATTTCATATGTGCCCCTAGACCTCCTCCCTCTTTTTCACATTCAACTTCATTTGGTATGCTTGCATTATTGTGCTACATTTAGGTAGCATTGTGCTATCCATTTCTGAATTTTGACAGTCAGTCCTGCTGAACAATCTGTATCCCTCCAGCACCAATTACCCAATCTCTACCCTGTTTCTATCTCCTGATAACCTGTGTTCTTAACTGAAATTCTCTAAGTTCACTCATTAATGTTAGTTCATATCAGTGAGAGCATACAGTATTTGTTCTTTTGGTTCTGGTTAATTTCACTCAGCATAATATCTTCAAGATCTGCCATTTTATTACATGGTTCATGACTTTATTCTCTTACAGCTATGTAATATTCCATGCTATGTATATATATAATGCAGCTTGTTTAGCCACTCATTTGTTGATGGTCATTTGGGCTGTTTCCATCTCTTGGCAACTGTAAATAATGCTACTATAAACATAGGTGTGCAAATGTCCATTTGTGTCCTTGCCCTCATGTCCTCTGAATAGACACCTATCAATGAGATTGCTGGGTCATAAGGCAATTCTATACTTAGCTTCCTAAGAAACCGCCAAAGTGCTTTCCACAGTGGCTGTACCATTTTACATTCCCAGCAACGGTGGCTAAGTGTGCCTCTTTCTCCACACCCTCTCCAGCACTTATCGTTTTCTGTTTTATTGATAATGGCCATTCTTGTGGCTTTGAGATATTTCATTTTGGTTTTGATTTGCATTTCCCTAATAGCCAGTGAAATTGAGCATCTTTTCATGTGCTATTTGTATTTCTTCTTCTGAGAAGTGTCTGTTCATGTCTTTTGCACATTTTTAAATTGGGCTATTTGTCTTTTTGTAGTTGAGTTAAAGAATCTCTCTTTATATTCTGGATACAAAACCCTTACCTGACATATGGCTTCCAAATTTTCTCTCCCATTGTGTAGGCTGTCTTTGCACTTTCTTGACAAAGTTCTTTGATGTACAAAAGTGTTTAATTTTGAGGAGTTCCCATTTATCTATTTCCTTCTTCAATGCTTGTGCTTTAGGTGTAAGATCTAGGAAACTGCCTCCTATTACAAGTTTTATAGGATATTTCCCTACATTTTCTTCAAAAAGTTTTATGGTCTTAGCTCTAAAGTTTAGGCCTTTTATTCATTTTGAGTGAATTTTTGTATAAGATGTGAGCTATGGCTCCTGTTCCATTCTTTTGCATATGGATATCCAGTTCTCCAAGCACCATTTATTGAAGAGACTGCTCTGACCCAGGTGAGTTGGCTTGACTGCCTTATCAAAGATCAATTGTCCGTAGATGACAGGGTCTATATCTGAGTTTTCTTTTCTTAAGTAACAAACATTTAAGCAGCAAAGGAAACAAATAGGCACTGAGCTTTCTCAGTATCCAACCCCCTGCCCCTATATTCTGGGAATGAATTTGCAGTTCCTCAGTGACCTGCTGTTTCCCGAATGAGCCCCAAGCACAGAAGGGAAGCAGCTGCTTGTTCTCTTCTAAAGCTCTCTTCTATCTGCACCACCCTGTCTGGTCCAGCCTCACACAGGCCTTCCTGTTTTAGAAATGAATAATGAAAGTTGTTTTGTAAGACATACATACTTGTCACCTCTGTTGTTTTCCTATTGACCACCATCTATGCGGGCCTCAGCACTGTCTGAGCGCCTGCTGCATGCTCTGACCCTTGGGCTGGTGCTCTGCAGGTATCAGGTCACAGGATCTGCACACGGACCTTACTCTCCCCAAGATCCAGACAGGAGGGGACTGCAAGCTGCTGCCGGAGTAGGTGCATGACAGGCCCAGGGTCCTGTGTAGGATCTGGGCAAATGTCTGTAGGAGGGGCTTAGAGGTTACTCTGGAAAAATCCACCCCAACCCTTGGACCTCCTGGTGCAGCCACTTTGGACATGGCCTGGCAGTTCCTCTATAAGTCAAGCATGGAATTACTATATGACCCAGAAACTCCACTCCTGGGTTATACCCAAGAGAAGTGAAAACAAATCCTCCATAGGTGTGTGTGAATGTTTGTAACCATATCATTCATATTGTATTGTAGGAACAATACAAATGTCCATCAGCTGATGAATAGATAAACAAAATGTGGTCTATCTATACAGTGGGTAAAATATTATTTGGCAATGAAAGGGACCAAAGTACTGATACATGTGACCACATGGATGAACATTGAAAACATGCTGAGTGAAAGAAGCTGGTCACAAAGGAACAAGTATTGTATGATTTCATTTATATGAAAATCCAGAATAAGCCAATCTGTAGAGACAGAAAATCCAGAAAAGGCCCATCTGTAGAGATAGAAAATAGCTGGAGATGGTGTTGAAGGGGGAATAGGAATTGTGTAAAGTGCATTGGGTTTCTTTATAGAGTGATGAAAATGCTCTAAAATTGTGATGATGTTAGCACAATGCTGAAAATACTAAACACCATCAAATTACACACTTCAAGTGGGTGAATTGTGTGGTATGGGAATCCTATCCCAATAAAGCTGTTTGAAAAAGAAGCAGCTCTGTAGGTCAGAATCACTTAAGCATGTTCAACATAAATAACTTAGAGCTCTGGAAAAATATCTGTCTCTTACATTGGAAGATTGGAAGCTAAAGGAGGAGTGAAAAGAATTCACCCTTTCAGAGTCTAAGAGCTGTTTGTATTATTTTTGTACATTTACTGACACATAGGAATGTGTATTTGAAAAATTTTAACTTTTTTTTGGAGTAAAATATTAATCTGTATTTGCACAAATAGATGGACGATAATCAGTTCCCAACAGTTCTGCCTTGATTTAATTCAATGCAGAAAAAAAAAATAATTGCTCCTGGGATACTATGAAATAAAAGACTGCTTTATACAATGAAAAAAAAACTTCAGCCCTCAGCTTTCAACTAGTAATATGCAAAGTGCATTTTTTTCTTTCTATTTTTTAATTCAGAGTAACAGAAATAGAGTAATATAGCAATAGCTGACATCTCTATAGGCTTTTTATATGCTTACTGACTTTTAAATATTCTAACTTATTTGATAATAACAATACCATCATAAGTAAAATAACCCAAGTAGTGCCATTCCCACTTTAGAGGTGCTTAATATCTAGGGTCGGAAAGATTAAATGACACCCATCAAGTTAGGCCACCCACTAAGATGAGACTAAAATCCTGGTCCTACAATGTCTGCTTTAGCATACTGGGCTGCTTCATTTCCACCCACGAAAATGACTCTCTTCCCTCCACCCTCAAGGTGAGACTTATATGGAAATGATTTTATACTTAAAATCCCTTTCTAAACCTAACTCTCAGTTTCTGAGTGTATTCATGCTCTTAAAAAAGCAAGAGGAAGATTTAGAAGGAAACGTAAACATTTTGGTCCAGGTAAAAGTTCTCTCTAAGGAATCCACCCACCCTACACTAACTCAGAGACTGGTGAAGGAATGGGACTGGACCTCAATGTGAGCTCCTTGAGAGGCAAAAGATCTCAAACAGCAAAGGATGGTTGCCTCTCTATTCCTTTGTCTAGTTTTTAACTGAGAGGTAGAGCTAAAATAAGGAATAAGCAAAGTCAGAATATTTATCCTGTTAATTATCCACTTTTGGAGATGGAACCCACCAAAAGATGTGCTTGTTTGCCTGGAGAGGGGGTGCTGCATGCAGAGGAAGAGAATTGGGGTGAAGCCCAGAGACTGGCCTCAAGCCTCCGCTCCATGGCTGCCTGGAAGAGTCACTCTAACATGAACCCTTCTGTGTTTTGAGTGTTTTACCTGAAGCACAAGCAACTCGGCATGTTACTGAGAATTTGATCTGAGACATGTGCTTGAAGATGGTTTGTTAACTCTGAAGCTCAACAGGATCATGCCCAGAGGACATTTCAGGAGTGGGGTCCAGGTTGAGTTTTCCCTTGAGTTTGTAATGAGGTGCACAGATCTGGCCCACTCAAGATGGTGGAGAGGTGAGGTTGATCTTCGATGTCCTCTCAATTCCTGCATTAGTGTCCTCTGCCTGGAGTGACCCTCCTCCCAAATCTCTCAGTCCTAACCTCCATCCTGCATTCCATTTTTCTGGCTTTGGGAGGAAGGCAAAGAGACAAACATTTGCTAAGTCAACTGTGTTTGTTTGTGGCACTCTATTAGGAATGCTTCCACCATCTGATGTCCCTGGGTTAATGTCAGATTATTATTAACGTCCCTACTGGGTTAATAGAAGAGGTGGCCTCAGATTTTAATCTGATAAAGTATTAAGATGGGACCCTTTCCAGAAGTGTTATTAAACATCTACCAAATGCCAGCATGACAGTTCCTGGGAGCTGAAAATATTTTTTTTAAGATGCTCCTGGCTGCAGGCTGTGAGGTCTTCATGATTTAATGTGAGTCCATGGGTAGCATGTAGATGCCCAGATCCAATGCCTTGGTTTCCATCTTGGTCACACCAGCCACTAACCATGTAACTTTGGGCAAGTTGCCTAATGTATCCAAGTTTTGGTGTCCTTATCAGTAAAATGGGGGAAAGTAATCCTACCTAACCCACAGGGCATCGGGCGCCTTCAATGAGATGACATCTACAGACAGGTTTGTACAAGAAGGCCACGTGGTGCTCGGTGAAGACCTGATATTACAGAATATGAGACAGGAAGCACTCCGTGCCCCCGAATGTGATGGAGTTAAATGTTTTGAGAAGCCAGGGGGTGCTAGACCCCAGCCTGAGTGAGAGTGGGGCCCTGAGAGATAAAGACAGTGTGTGTGTGAGGGTTTCCCCAGGCAGAGGGACCAGCCTGCCTTACTGGTGTACTGTTAGGTGGTCCCGGCACTTAGAGTGGCCCCTTCATGCTGTGGTGTGGTGGGACAGGAAGATGAGTTTCCAGGTTGGAATGTAGGTTTGGAGGGTCCTCCATGCTCTAGGAAGAACCTGTACTTTATCAGAGAGAATCTAGTTTAAAGCAGAGTTGCCACATGTGTTCCTGGGAACACTAATTCTATTGGGATTACTTTTTACCTACTAAATGTTCTGTATTATGTTCATAAACAAACTGCATAAGAAATGCATACTTGTTGCAACAAGTCAAATGATGCACAACATTGATAATCTCTTCGTCCCTAGTCTATTCCAGTCCTATCACTGAGGTAATAAATTTGATAGGCTGAGGTTAATAGGCTGACAGTGCCTTTGCACACCTTTGTCCACATTCACCCAAATGTGAACACACTTTGGGAGACCTTGTTGCAAAGGGATGAACCTCTCACAGAAGTGTGACAGGGGCAGGGGGTGATATTCTCAGGCAAGGCCCTTCCTGGAGCACCCACCATTCACACCTAAGCCGGTCTTTGGGGAAGTCACAAAGAGGTTACAGGAAATACATACATGAAATACCTTAAGTGTTCCCTGTATGGCATTTTAGTTGCTATACAGAAAAAGTGTCCACATGCATCTTTAGATAACATGTTATTGGAGATCTGATATGACCCAAAGGAAGGAAATGAACCAAGGCCACCAATGGCCAAAGCAGCCATGGAAAATAGAACAATGTATTTCTGAACCTTCAAGAAACCAGGACATTTTTAGTTTATTGTGATATGTTATTATTTTATTACTTTATTTTATATAATTTTTCTAACCAGCCTTTCAGAGAGCTGGCACAGTAAGCAAAATAGCCCTCATTTGTGGTTTCACTAGTTCTGGATGGATTGTTACCTATCCCAAGGAAAGGATGGATTTATTAATATGGCTCTTCTAAATAGATTACCATTGGGTCAGCCTCAGCTAGGTCTGAGTGTTGTTTCTTGGATAAAAGCAGATGAAGGGAGAGGGAGATGCCAAACAGAACTGGAAGCCAGAGACTTGAATTTCTACTTCAGAAATGCTCATCTGGGGCTGGCCATGGTGGCTCAGCAGGCAGGGTTCTCGCCTGCCTGCCCATCAAAAAACAAAAAACAAAACAAAACAAAATGCTCAGCTGGCAAGCTTTAAATGCCATTCAGATATGGTGTTTTTTTAAAATTAGAGCTGTAGTAGGTTTACCGAATGATCATGCAGATAGTACAGAATTATTAATATTTTGCATTAGTGTGTTATCTTTGTGACAACTGATGAAACAATATTATAATTATACTATTAACTATAGTCCATAGTTTATGTTAAGGTCAGTCTTTTTGTTGTACAGTTCTGTTTTTGTAAAAGAATTATCCTACTAACATACATACAACCTAAAATTTCCCATTTTATCCAATTTTAATTATATAATTCAATGCTGTTAATTACATTCATAATGTTCAACCATCATCATCATCTTTTACTAAAACTTTTCCATTTGAACATTAACTTCCCATTCCCCACCCCCACCCAGCCCCTCATAACATCTCACTTTATGAATTATTGTATTTGTTATTTCATATAAGTGAGATCATATAACATTTCTCCTATATGCATTTGATGATTGGCATGTCCGTTTCTACAAAGAAGGCTATTAGAATTTTAACTGAGATTGCATTGAATCAGTAAATTGCTTTGGGTAGAATTGGCATCTTAACAATATTTAGTCTTCTAATTCATGAACGTGGAATGTCATTCCATTTATTTAGATCTTCTTTGATTTCTTTTGTTAATGTTTTGTATTTTTCCATGTACAAGTCCTTTACATCCTTGGTTTAAGTTTATTACTAGATATTTGATTCTTCTAGTTGGTATTGTAAATATAACTGTTTTCTTAATTTCTTCTTTAGGTTATTCATTACGAGTGTATAGAAACATCACTGATTTCTGTGTTTTGATCTTGTACTCCACCAATTTGATGAATTAATTTGTTAGCTCTAGTAGCTTTGTTGTGGTTTCATCCAGATATTCTATATATAGGATCATGTCATCTGTAAATAGGGAAAGTTTTACTTCTGCCTTTCCGATTTGGATAACTTTTATTTCTTTTTCTTGCCTTATTGCTCTGGCTAGAATTTCCAGTACAATGTTGAATAACAGTGGTGATAGTTGGCATCCTTATCTTGTTCCTGATTTTCAGGGAAAGATTTTCCCTTTTGCCATTGAGTATGTGGTTACTGGTAAGTTTTTCATATATATAGTTTATCATATTCAGGATACTTCCTTTTGTTTCTAATATTCTGAGTGTTTTTGTTAAAAAGTGGGTGCTCAATTTTGTCAAATTCCTTTTCTGCCTTAATTGACATGATCATAAAAGTTTTCTTCCTTTGTTATATTAATGTGACATATTGCATTAACGGATTTTCTTATGTTGAACCACCCTTGAATTTAGATTTTTATTTGCATAACATGGTGTACTTTTAAAAGCATTTGCATTGATAGCATCTATTAAAAACCATATTTATAGTTACTTCACTAATTAGAGCAGTAATAGCTTTAGTAGTAGGTAGGGAAAACATGACTTTTGAAAGTAAAACTCTGTTGCTTGCACAAGCATCTCTAGCCTCAGGGAAAACTAGAAACAAAACACCATCCAGCAAAAGCCCATTATTAACACATTATTTTGTGCAGACTTGAACTGTTTTTTTTTTTCCCAAGGGCTACTTCATGTTAACCAGCATCTAAATACCAAGTTCCTAACATGATGTGGTGAGTCTGAATGGTGGAACTAATTCTTCCCTTTGACTCTAGAGTATTTGTGATGAGTAAGGAATTGATGTTAAACACCTTGTTTCCTCAGAGGCCTCCACAGAAAACAGATGGAAGGTTCAATGTAGGATTTCTTACTAAAGTCTGAGCACTGATGGGGGATGATCACTAACCTAGGAATGGAGCCATAGGAAACTGTTTTACTTCTAAGAATGAAGAGACAAGGGGAAGGAAGGATGCTGAAGAAACCCCATGATAGAAGAAATTTGGAAGAGGGGGTTGGGGATAGGGATTGTGGTCATGATGAAAATAGGATGGCATAGGGAAGGAAGAGGAATATTTAATCAGATTCTCTCTTCCTGCCCTCTGGTTTTCTGGCCATGATGCCCTTCAGCTGGTTGAACTCCCTGGAAGCCCTAATATCAGGAAGCCTGGATGATGGAGCCCATCAGCCATGTCATCCATCATCCAGGTCAGTGTCTTGGAACACAGAGCAGGATAGGGAAGGCCAGGTGGACAAGTGGAGACCAACTGTTAAACACAATGGCTGAGATATAGTAGTTTAATCTGCATCCTTTTTATATTTCTAAGAGTTCATGAACTATTACTGTGAAACTCTTGACCTCACGTAATGAATATCATGTTTCCAAGGTGAAAAATGTAGTTTTAGTAAGCAAAGAGCCTTTGCACTCACTGAAAAATTTTAGTTAATATAATCTGTACCATTTGATCTGCCCCTTGCTTATGTATTTCTTAAATAGCTTTATTGAGACATAATCACATACCACTCAGTTCACCCTTTTAAACAGTACAATTCATTGCTGTTTTTATACTCACAAAATGTTCCAACCATAATCAAAATCACTTTTAGAACATTTCTATCACCCCTAAAAGAAACCTCATACCCATTCATGGTTACTCCCATTTCTTTCCAACCTCCTAGAAAATACCAATCTCCATTTTTTTTTCTGTATGGATTTGCATATTCTGGGCAATTCATATACATGGAATTGTATAAAATATGGTTCTTTGTGAATGGCTTCTTGCACTTATCATAATATTTCCAAAATTCAACCATGTTGTAACAAGTATCTGTCCTTTAATCCTCTTTTTTTGCTAAATAATATTCCTTTGTGTGGACAGCCCACACTTTATCCATTTATCAATTGATTTATACTTGAGTTCTTTTCATTTTTTTCCCATTTTGAGTAGTGATTGTATAAGCATTTGTGTACAGGTTTTGGCATGGACTTATGTTTTCATTTTTTGGGGGTAAATAACTAAGAGTGGAACTTCTGGAACATATGATAACTCTATGTTTGGCTTTTTGAAGAACTGCCAGAATCTTTCCCAAAGTATCTGTCCATTTTTACACTTCCATCAATGTATGAGTGTTCCAGGTTCTTCATATTCTTGCCAACTCAGATAATTTGTTATTATCTGTCTTTTTAATTATAGCCTTCTGGTGAAAAGAGAAGTGGTGTCTCATTTTGTGTTGATTTGCATTTCCCTGATGACTAGTGATGTCAAGCATTGTGTGCTTATTGGAAATTTGCATATCTTTGAAGAAGTGTCTTTTCACATCCTTTGCCCATTTTAAAAATTGGGTTGTCATTTTATTATTGAGTTGTAAGGATTTTTTATATATTATGGATATGTCTCTGATTAGATACATGATTTGCAAATGTTTTCCTCGTTTTGTGGTTATCTTTTCACTTTCTTGATGGTACCATTTACAGCACAAAGTTTTAAATTTGGCTGAAGTACAATTTATCTACTTTTTTCTTTTGTCTCCTGTGCTTTTTTGCATTGCTTTTAAGAAGACTTGACTAGTATTGCTTTTAAGAAGACTTGACTAGCACAAAGTCAATCTATGATCCATTTTTAGTACATTTTTGTGTGATGTGAGGCAAGGACCTAACTTCATTCTTTTGCATGTGTATATCCAGTTGTACCATCACAGTTGTTGAAGAGACTATTCTTTCCCTACTGAAGTTTCTTTAAACCCTGACTGAAAATCAATTCACCATAAATAGAAGGGTTTATTTCTGGCTTGTCAATTTTATTCCACTGGTCTATATGTTATTCTTATGCCAATACCACACTGACTTGATTACTGATGCTTTGATATAAGGTTTGGAAGTGGGAAGTGTAGGTCTTTCAGCTTTTTACTTCTTTTTCTAGATTGTTTTGTCTTTTTTGGGTCCTTGCATTTCCATATGAATTTCGGGATCAAAGTGCCAACTTCTGCAAAAAAGCCAGCAGGTATTTTTGGTAGGGATTTCATTAAATTTGCAAATCAGTTGGAAGCTATTGCCATTTCAACAATATTAAATCTTCTCTATTCATGAAAATGGGATATCTTTCCACTTATTTAGATATTCTTTAATTCTTTGAACAAATTTTTGTGGTTTTTAGTGCAAGTTTGTAATTTTCTGCTAAATTTATTCTTGAATATTTTATTATTTTTGATACTATTACAGGTGACATTTTTTTAAATTTCATTTTCTGATTATTCATTAAAACTGTGTAGAACTAGAATTGACTCTAGTATAAAGATCTTATATCCTACAACCTTGCTTAACTCACTTGTTAGTCCTAACACTTTTTATTGGATTTCTTAGAATTTTCTGCATATAAGATCATGTCATTTTCAAATAGAGATCATTTTATTTCTTCCCTTCTAATCTGGATGACTTTTAGTTATTTTTCTAATGTAAATGCCCTAGCTAGAACTTCAAGTTCAATGTTGACCAGAGGTGGTGAGAGTGGGCATTCTTTCCTTGCTGTTGACCTTTTGGAGAGAGCATTCAGTCTCTCACCATTAAATTTGATTTATCTGTGGATTTTTCATAGACAATATTTATCAACTTGAGGAAGTTCTGTCATATTCCTAGTTTGAGTGATGTTATCATGAAAAGATATTGGATTTTGTCAAATGCTTTTCCTGCATCTATTGAGATGATCATACTCTCTTTGTTCTTTATATTATTAATATATGCTACATTAATTGATTTCCAAATATTAAACCAACCTTCCACACCTGGAATAAATCCCATTTGGTTATGATGTACAATACTTTTTATATGGTGCTGGATTTAACTTGCTTATTATTTTGTTGAGAATTTGCACATGTATGCTCATAAGGAAAGTTTGTCTGTAGTTTTCTATTCCAGTGGTATCTTTTTTTCTGGTTTTGGTATCGGGGTAAGACTGGCCTCATAGATTTAATCCAGAATTGTTGCCTTCTCTTCTGTTTCTGAAAGAGTTTGTTAAGAATTGATATAATTATTCGTTAAATGTTTGGTGGAACTCACCAGTGAAACCAGTCTGCCTGGGCTTTTCTTTGTGGAAAAATTTTTGATTACTAATTTAATCTCTTTACTGTTCACATTTTCTGTTTCTTTTTGAGTCAATTTCAATAATTGGTGGCTTTTTAGGATTGTGTCCATGTCATTTATGTTATTGACATATTGTAAGTAGTATTTCTTTCTGATTCTTTTTGTATCCTTAAGATTGGTGATAATTTTCCCATTTTCTTAGCTGATTTTAGTAATTTGAGTTTTCTCTCTTTTTTTCCTTTGGTATATCTAGCTAAAATTGTTCAATTTTGTTGATCTTTTCAAAGAACTGATTTTGGTTTCATTGATTCTCTCTATTGTTTTTTCTATGACCTTTTTTAAAAAAATCTCTTCTCTAACCTTTACAACCTTTATTGTTTCCTTCCTTCTGCTAGCTTTGAGTTTAATTTGCTCTTTTTTTCTAGTTCATTAAGATGTAAAGATCTTTTTTTCTTTTTTATAGGCATTTACAGCTATAAATTTCCCTCTAAGTACTGCTTAAACTGCATCCCATACATTTTGAAATTTTGTGCTTTTTTTTTAATCATCTCAAGGTCTTTTCTAAGTTCCTTTTTATTTCTTTTTTGACCCATTGGTTAATCTGGAGCATGTCATTTAATTCCCATGTGTTTTAGTTTCCCATCTGCTAAAACAAACACCACACAACAGTTGGCTTAAACAATGCAAAGTTATTGGCTCACCCTTTTGAAACTAGGAATAATTCCCCTGAGGCCTGAGGAAGTCGTTTCTTTCTCTCCGAAGACCATAGTGTGCTGCAGCTGGCGGTAGGCTTTCTCTGGCATTTCTTAGCTACTCTGTTATAGGGCAATGGCACGTGGTGGCATCTTTCCTTTCCCTTCTGGGTTCCACTGACTACCAGCTTCTAGCTATACACTGTGACTTCTTTCTTGTGTCCAGTTTCCTTTGCTTAGATGGACATCAGCCATAATTGGATTAAGGCCCACCCTTATTCACTTTGGACACACCTTAGCTGATGACATCTGCAAAAGTCATACTTATCAATGGGCTCACACCTCCAGGATCAGGGTTGGGAACTGAACATGCCTTTTTTGGGGGAAATGAGTTAATCCCTAATAGCTCATATTTGTGAAATTCCCCAGTTTCTGACTGGCATTGATGTCTAGTTCATTACATTGTGGTCAAAGAACAAACTTTGCATGATTTTGATGCTTTTAAATTTGTTTAGCTTTTTTTAGGGCTTAATATATGATTTATCTGGAGAATGTCCCAGATGCTTGAGAAAAATACATATCATGTTCTTGTTGGGTGGAGTGCTCCAAAGATGTCTATTACTGAACATAGATGTCAAGACTCGTTGCTGTATAGTGTTCAAGTCCTCTGTTTCCTTGTTGATCTACTGTCTAGTTGTTCTCTCCATTATTGACCATGGGATATAAACATTTCCAAGTATTGTTTTTGCATTTTCTATTCCTCCTTTCAATTTGGTCAGTTTTTGCTTCAGATATTTTGGGTCTCTGTTTTTAGCACGTGTATGTTTATAATTGTCATGTCTTCCTGAAGGATTGATGAATTTATCACTGTAAATGTCCTTTATTATCTCTAGTAACAATTTTTTCAAGTCTATTTTGTCTCATATTTATTTAGCTGCTCCAGTTTTCTTATAGTCACTGTATATTTTACTTTCAACCTATTTGTATCTTTGAATTTAAAGTATGTGTCCTGTAGACCTCATATAATTGAACAATGTATTTTTTAATCTGTGCTGACAATCTCTACTGTTTGGTTGGATTATTGAATCCAATCACTTTTAATGTTATTTTGAAATTGTTGGATTTCTGCCTGCCATTTTACTTTTTGTTCTCGATATAGTTCATTACTTTTGTTCTTCTTCATTTCCTCCTTTTCTGCTTTGTTTGCAATAAGTAAATATTTTCTGTTCTAACATTTTAACTCCTTTACTTATTTTTTTCACCCTATAACTTTAGTTTTTTCTTTTGTGGTTGCTCTAGGGTTTACAATATGCATCTTATCAAAATCTACCTCAGATTTATGCTGACTTAATTAAATGAAGATAGAGAAACATTACTCTTCTTTGGCTCTAACCTTTCCACTCATTTTTGTGCTGTTATTGTTATACACATTATACTTATGTATGTGAAAAACCCAACAGTATTTTATTATATACTGCATTATATAATTGCTTAGTAAATAACTTCAGCAGCAGCAGAAGAAGAAATATGCAATTATGCCTTATTTACATTTATCTATATAATTTCCTTTACCAATACTCCTTGTTTTCTCAGATGCATTTGAATTAGAGCCAGGTGTCACTTGCTTTCTGAAGAATTCATTTATTATTACCACTTGTAAGTAAGATACATGAGAAAAGTCTCTCCATTTCTTTCTATTTGGGAATGTCTTTATTTCACCTAATTGTAAATTATTAATTTTTCTGGATATAAAATTCGTGGTTGAGAGTCTGCCCATGTCCCCAGCCCTACCCCTGCTCGATATTTGAATATGCCAACCTCTGTCTCTATTGTCTATGATGAGAAGTGAGCTGTTCATCTTAGTTGGGTTACCTTGTTGAGATGGAATTTCAGTTTATCATGAATTGCTTTTCTCTTACTTTCAAAATTTTGTCTTTCTCTTTTGATGCCAGCATTTTTTGTTATATGTGTCTGCATTTGGATCTCTTTGTGTTATCTGAGTTGGAGTTCATTGAGCTTGTTGGATGTATAGATTAAAAACTCTCATCTATTTGGGAAATTTTCAGGAATTATCTTTTGAATTTTTTGTCTCCTCCTTTCTCTCTCTACTTTCCTTCTGGTAAGTACTTTCCTACTCTCATTGTGTGTATGTTTGTGTGCTTAATGCTTTCCTATACCTATTGAAGCTCTGGTCATTCTACTTCATTTTTTATCTCTCGCTGTTGTTTAGATTTGGTAATCCCTATTGATCTATCTTCAGGTTTGCTGATTTTTTTCTTTGGTCACTTTGTATCTACTGTTAAACCCTGTATTGGTCAGAGTTCCACAAGAGAAACAGAACAAGTATATATGTATATATGTAAGCATGTGTGTGTGTGCATGAGAGAGAGAGAGAGAGTTGGTTTGATTGCAAGTAATTGGCTCACCCAGAGGTGGGGCCTGGCTCAGGAAGTCCGCATTCTCTAGTGCAGAACATGAGGAATTGAAGGCTGGAAATCCTCAGGCAGGTAATGCTATGGTCCACAGACATAATTTCATTTTAACCCAGAAAACCTGAATCATGCTTTTAAGTCTTTTTGACAGATTAGATCAGGCACACCTAGATTATCAAGGTTAATCTCTATTACTTTAAGTCAACTGCTATAGATTTTAATCACATTTACTAAATACCTTCACATCAAAACCTAGATTAGTGGTCGATTTAATAACTGGGTACTATCGGCTATTCAAATTGACACATAAAACTAACCATCGTAAACCCCTATAGTGGATTTTTAATTTCAATTATTGTGTCAACTTGAGCATTTCCACTTGGTTTGTTTTTATGATTTCTATCTCTTTATTGATAGTCTATTTGATAAGATATTGTCACCATACCTTCCTTTAGTATTGTGCTGGTTTGAAAGGATGTATGTACCCTAGAAAAGCCATGTTTTAATCTTTTTTTTTTTTTTAACATGGGCAGGCACCGGAAATCGGACCTGGGTCCTCTGGCATGGCAGGCAAGCATTCTTGTCTGCTGAGCCACCGTGGCCCGCCCGCCATGTTTTAATCTTAATCCCATTTTGTAAAGGCAGCTGTTTCTTCTAATCCTTATTCAGTATGTATGTTTGAAACTATAATTAGGTCATCTCCTTGGAGATGTCATTCAATCAGGAGTGGTTGTTAAGATGGATTAGGTGGAGATATGTCTCCACCCATTTGGATGGCTCTTGATTAGTTTACTGGAATCCTATAAAAGAGGAAACATTTTGTAGAATGCGAGAGATTCTGAGAGAGCAGAACTACACAGCCACGAGTCCACCAGCCAGCCACCTTCGGAGATGAAGAAGGAAAATGCCTCCCAGGGAGCTTCATGAAAGGAAGCCAGGAGAGAAAGCTAGCAGATGACACCGTGTTCACCACATACCTTTCCAGATGAGAGAGGAACCCTGGCCATGCTTGCCATGTGCCTTGTCACTTGAGAGAGAAACCCTGAACTTCATTGGCCTTCTTGAATCTTTCCCTGGATGCCTTAGATTGGACATCTCTATAGACTTGTTTTAATTGGGACATTTTCTCAGCTGTAGAGCTATAAACTAGCAACTTATTAAATTCCCCTTTTAAAAGCCAGTCCATTTTTGGTAATTGGCATTCTGGCAGCTAGCAAACTAGGACAAGTATTTTATGTGTGGTTTTCTTTAGTCTTTAAAGAACTTTATAAGAACTGCTTCAAAGTCATTGTCTAATAAGTCCAAAATCTGGTTCCTTTCAAAAGCTGTTTCCGTTGCCTGCTTTTTTCCTATGCCTGAGCCACTCTTTTCGATTTCTTTGCTGGTCTCATAATTTTTTGTTGAAAAGTGGACATTTCAGATTCAATATTGTGGCAACTCTGGATACTAACTATAGCCTCCTCTATGGTTTGTTGTTCTTATTTGTCTGTTTATTTGTTTAGTGACTTGGCTGGACTAGTTCAGTGAAATCTATTTCACCTACAATATGCAGTTTCTAAATTTGCTCCTCAGAGAATACAGCCTTAGGTATATTCACGGTCATGCTGCTGTCCTTCCACCAGGTGTGAAAATGGTCTTAGCTAGGCTCGTTTTGACTGTCTCTTCCCTTGATCTTCCTGTTAAGTTTCTTGCTGGTCTCTATCTCTTGGTACCACACCCAGCTTTTAGTACACCCCTTTTTCTAGTTGATTGCTCTATTATTTTCAACATTATTCTGGGGCATAAATTGCTGCACAGTTATAATTAAAGTTGGGCGTTTTTACAAGGGTGGTTTTTGGAGCCAGTCTTTGAAGCTTGCTCTGACTTTGGAATGCTCCTCTTAGTTGTCCTTTTCCTAGTTCTCTCTGTAAAACTCCTAGTTGGTCTCCATTTCACATGTTGTTATCATAAACCTATTAGCCCCCTCTTAATTTTTTACCTTAAAACATCTCCATTATTTTCAGCAATGCCCTTAGATGTCAATATCCCCATGCACTATTTCAAATAATGACAGTCCCTCTAGGGAGAGGGACAGAACTCTCTGTTCATACACACTGTTTCTCCCCCTGGGAAGAGCTTCTGCATTGCTGCTTGAGATGGGGGTAGGAACATTGGCCCACTTCTGTCAGAGTGACATCCTGGTCCATGAGTGGGATGCTGGGCAGGGCTTGTGGCCTCTGGTATACGTGTACTTGGCTTGTATGGAACCTCCACTGTAGGAGCTGGAGTAAAGCAGGCAGGGCCTAGTTTCCTTGGCCTGCTGCACCTGGGGTAGAGCTTCTATCATATGGAGGATGTTGGTGGGAAGGGGTACCCCAGGCCTCTTGGCCATTGCTTATCTAGAACAGAACTTCTGCAGCATGGAGCTGGAATCTGGGGAAATGCTGGCAGCCTCTCTGCACTACAATTCTTAACTGGGACATCAATAGTTCTTACATGGGAACCGGGAAGAGTGGGCACCTCGTGTTCCTGCTGCACTTTCCTGGAGTAGAGCTTTTATGACATGAGATGGGAACAGGGTGAGGAGAGAGCAGGTTATGGCTCAACCACCACGGATTCTCACCATTCCTTCTGAGATTTAGTAGATTTTCTTGAATAACAGTTTCTTTGTGGGCTGTGTACCTTTAGGACAATTTCAAGAGACTTTGTTTTTATTTTAATAACTCACAAGTTATGACTGTTTTGCTGGGGGGAGGATCCATTCTCCCCATTTTGCCACCATTTTGGCAATTCTTCTCTGTATGCTTCTATTTATTTTTGTTTAGATATTTGTATTTTATGTTGTTTTTAATTTTTTTTCTCAGAATCTTACATATATACATCGTTTGAAGAGTCACACAATTCTACAAGTGGTGTTGCAAAAATAGTAACCCTCACTCCAAACTCTTCTTCTCACTAGATAAAATCACTTTAAAGTTTTTGTAATTGACTTTTTAGAAAATTTTCTCTATGCTTAAAAATAACATTCTTAAAGAAAAGCATCTTCATCATTGATGCTTTTTTCCCTAGTTTTAGACATTATCTACTGATTCCACAGCATACATGCAGATTAATCTCTGCTTCACCTTAGTGTTTCCCGTACCAAACACTTCCACCATACTTTTTTCCATGACAGTTGTGGTTTTGATTAGATAAATATTCTGTGTTTATAGTTTTGATATTCAATGCTTATGAGTATTATGTTATTAATATTCACAGCTGGGCTACAGTATATACTACGTTTGTTTCTTGTATAATTTTAAAATGTGGTTTTCCTGGAATTAATATTGTTCAAGTCTTCTGTTTGCTTGGTTTCCTATATGCTTATTACTAATTCCAGACTCTCCCATTTGTGTACTTTTCTTCTTAATAACTTCATACACCCAGATGTTCTAGAAGTTTCATCTCTTTAAAGATATCTCTCCAGGAGCTTCTGACCAGCTGCTGTCTGGACCAGCTAGCTTTCTAGGTACAGTTACATCCTGGAATTCTCATCTTTGTCTTCTGTTAGGCATCCTGTTTCCTGTATTTCCTGTCTTTTTTTTTTTTTTGGTTTATAATTTCATTCTAATGGAGCTCGCCCTTCAGTAACTCTCTGATAAAGGGTGTAGGGGATGGGAATTTTTTGAAACCTTGTATTATGAAAATGTACTTACTCTAATCATATATATAGTTGGTTTGCTTTGCCATGAAATTCTAGGTTGGAAATAATTTTACCCAAGGTTTTAAAGGACATTTTTCTGTTTTTTAACATTTAACGTTGTTTTTAAGAACATTGTGTTTCGATGTTATTTTCAATTCTTTCTATGAAATCTGATATTATTTACATTAGAAGTTTATTGTATGCTCTTTGCTGCTCTATTCTCAAATTTCAGAGATGTGGTTAGCCGTAGGTTAATTTTTGTCTCTTGTGCTGGGTATTCAGTGGGCCCCTTTAGTCTAGAAAATCAAAGGCCTTTTCTTAAATTATTAGTAGTATTTTTTTATGATTACCTTCCTCTCATGTGATCTTTTCTCCTTCTTGAGCCTCTTTAATACAGATGTGAGGCCCCATGGACTGGTCCTCTAATTTTTTAAATATCTTCTCTCTCCAATTTTCTCTTTCTTTAAATTTGCTCTATTTTCTGAGAAACACTTTTTCAGTGCTTCTCTTGTTTTTTCAATTCTGCTTTCATATATTTAATTTCTAAGAAATTTATGTTTGATATTTGAATTTTCCTTTTGAACAAATAGCATCTGGTTCTTATTTCATGGATGCAGTATCTTTTATCTTTTTTCTCTGGGGATAATGATTGATTGAATGCAACTTCTCAGTGCTGAAAGTCACTCTTTTTTCCTGTTTGTCTGTCTCCACCACTGTGTTTTTATAAGAAATTTTTGCTTCAAATGAGTACTTAACTCTCAGTTTGTATTTAAGAGTAGACTTATAAAGTGCTGGTTGGAAGCTCACTGGCTGTTATCTAAGACCGTGGTGTTGAAGTGGGGTCCATGGACCAGCACTCTCAGCATCACCTGGCAGCTGGTCAGAAATGGACATTCTTCACGTCTCTCCCAGACTTTCTGAATCAGAATGTCTGTTGGGGTGGGCTGGGGGGGCAGGAATCTAAGTTTCAGTAAGCACCTTCACTCAGGTCATTCTTATTGAGATAATATTTGAGAAGCACTGAAGAGTGCAGAGCTGTCTTCCTGGGTGGCTTCACTGGGGTGGGGGGGATGCTGGATGGCAGCATCTTTAGGCACTTTCTTTTAGGTTAACCAGATGTCACAGGGTCATCCCTGGTTACCATCCTCGTGAGAGTCAAATAGGAAAGAAGCTTGGGATTCTGAACATTTTTTATGTAAACATTTTTTTAAATTTCCTGTGTTCATTTTGTATCCAGTTTTCAACTGGTGCCTGGTGTCACCCATTCCAAGAGATGAAATGACTTGGGTCAGTAGCAAAGGGGCAGTTCTCTCTTGTCCCTCTTGCCAGTGCTGCTACATCTTGCCAGGGCTCCCATATTCCTACTAAAGCCTTGTGGGATCTGGCTGCTGCCTGCATTCCCAGGCCCTTTCCCTCTTGCGTACCATGCTTCAGCCTGCTGGGCTCCCAGCCATTCCCCATCTCCTCGTCAGCCCTCCTCATTTAGGACCTTGGACAATTTTTTTCTTCCTTTTAGTCATGCTGCCCTTCTTTATCCTCCTTCACTGAGCCAATTTCTTGCCATCTTTCATATCTTGCTCAAATAATTATTACTTAGGGTGCCTTGTCTGATTTCTGACCCTTGGTTAAAGACCCCTTTTGTATGTTTCCCAGCACCTTATACTTTTTCTGCATAGTACAATTGTTTTATTGTAGTTTATTTATTTAATTGCTCACTATTTAATTATGTTTGCAATTATTGGTTTTATTTGTCCCTACTGGCCACCTTCTCACCTTTCTCTGCATACTGAAAGGGGAGACTTCCTTATAAGTATCTTATTCACTACTTCATCTCAAGTGCCCAGCATGGACCCAGGCACACAGTAACCTTGAGCAGTCCTGGCTGAAGGACTGAATCTGCCTTGGTTCCTCCTCCCTCTGCCTGGTCTCTGGGGGTTAAGTTGGCTTTGGGCTTATAAGGCAGCCTGTGAGCTCAGCCCTCCTGCAGGGCAGGACATCTGGAGCCTGCTCTCCACCTGTACTTATTGCATCTGCTGGACTGCCAGCAGAGAATGAGGGAACTGACCTTCATTGGAGCAGTAGTTGCCACCTGGTTATGTATTGGACTTACCTGGGGAAATGGAAAAATGACAATGCCTGGGCCGCCCCACTCCAGACCAATTAAGTTACAGTTTCAGGGTTTGGGACCTAGACAATAATGTTTTTCTAAAAACTCCCCAGGAAATTCTAATATGCATGTGGGCTGCAGAATCACTGACTTTGGTCTATTTATAACTATATTAAGCAGAATAGAAACTTGCCTGGTCACCTGGACTCTGGGTCCTGGAAGATTGAAAGCTCCAAATGAATATGGGAAGGAAGGGATTTACCAGAAACTGGCTCCAAACACCAAACAAGAAATTCCCCCAAAATGCAGCGGGAACTACTAAGAATGGGGACAAGCAGATTTCCCTGATGTCCATATGATGGATTGAAATCTTCCAGAAAAAATTCACTTAGGCTCTGCATGTGTTCCTTAAAAAGGCAGGAAATAATAAGAGCACACTGAGCCATTCTGATGTACCATGCCAAGCTCTCAGCAGCCACCCCAGAATGCTGTATGTTCTGTTGGTATTCCCATTTTTTGGATGAGGAAACTGAGGCTGAGAGAGATTAAATTGCTCCAGGTCACATCATTAGGAATTGGAGGAATAACTACATGCCCTCATTTGTCTGACTCTAAAGTTCATGATATTAATCTTTATTTGAAGAAGACTTTTGTTCATATGAACAAGAAATTTGTTGAGAAAATCTACTTGTGAAGAGATCATCGTTACCCACAAGAGTCGTATTACTGAAACACTGTTATGCTCACTTAAAAATTACCCACAGGAATGGATTGGATAATGGTTAAGTGAATAATTGTCAATACTTATTTAATTTTTATTCACATCACTTCGGTGAATATAAGAATAAAACTGATTATAACATGTTTTGCTGCTTTCCACCTTCTGAACTGAAGCAGGTCCATAAAAGAATTTTACTGGCTGAGGTTTCCCAAGTTGAATCACAGCAAATAACAGAAATATGTATTTTACCACATCTCCTCCTTACTGGCCTATTCTGAGGCTATCCTACTAAAATGCCTGGACAAGGACAGCATGTTCTCTCCAGGCTGGGCTGAGCCCCATTCCTGCCTCACTCTCCTGCATGGCGAGTTCAGGTCAGTCACTGTGACAAGCTGATTCCCATAAAGTCTGAAGGAAAGAGGAGCCTGCAGCCATGGGAGGTTTCTCTTCCTCTCCCAAAAGCAGGAAGGTCATTCTGAAGATCTGTTTGCAAGCAACTCTGTAGCTTTGTGATTTCTCTGAGGGTTCTAACTCTCCCATCTTAGATGGGTCACTGCAGTTTCTTCTAGGAAGTCCAAATATAGAACAGAGAAATTGAGTAACGTACCATTTTGTTTTCACCTACTTTTTCCTCTAGTGGTCGATTATGAACCCCCCTCCCCAGCCTAACAGATGGCTGGGTGCTCTCTGCATGGAAGATATTAACAAATGAAATGCATGTGTACTCCAGGCAATGTCCCAGGCAGACGGCTCTCCAGCCAGATGAGGCCACAATATTCTATTAGTTGGGCTAAGACAGCTTAGTTGTGGAAGAGAAGATTTTACAGTAAGCCACTCACACTTGAAGGGCAAGGATCAGAGTTAATTCTGCATTTATCTTTTACTAATTTTAGGGAGAAGACTTCTGAGTCTCCACCATTACCTCCTTGGCTACAACTGACCAAGACCCCAGTTTTGGTAGTTGGAGAAGATTTAAATTCATACTAGGCTGATTCATATACACAAATGAAAATTTTCAGAGTACATATGGGTTAATTCCTAAATGATTCATTGGTTCATTTTGACTTTATGAGCCAAATATACTGATAGCAACTCTTGGGGCTCCATAGTTACCCAATTTTAACTCTCAACTGGGGTTATACATGTGGCTTCTTAGAGTGGGGAGGGACCTCAGAAACCTAAAAAGGTAGGATTTACACAGTACAGTGTTTATACAGCAATTAAAAATTAAGATAGTTTTTGGCTTGCTACTTATTTTTATTACCTTATACTTACAAAGAACACTTAATAAATATTGATTAATTTAGGTTGCCTTAGAGCTAATTGTAATACTTATGCGTGATAACTTAGAGCCTTAACTCATGCCCTGGAAAAAGATTGATGAAATGAGTTTCTAACTTTACTGCAGGTTAACAAGGGGGAGGAGTGGGTGAGCTGCACATAAGTTTAAGGAGATGCTTGGCTTCCTCGATCACACATAGATCTGTTGCATATTTTTATGTGCATCAACTCTAGTCTGAACAACTTAATGTTAAAATACCCTACAAATACTCAGAGTTGTTCTTCAAAACTTTTCTTAAAGTTGGGTAAAATCACATGGAGAGGAGCGCAGGTGAAGCTGTCATTGACTCTGCTATGGACTGGGGGTTTGGCTCGTAGTGGCTCCTGCTGGGCCTTCCTTGGCCAAGAGGACCCTGGGCCGGCCCTGGCCTGCTTGAGTGCACCCAGTGCTTCTGCAGGGCAACACGCAGAAACCTTGGCAAGGAAGAGGGAGCCAAAGTGGCCAGCTGACCCTGGGCCAGGTTTCCCAGTGGACTTTGAGTCTGGCCTTCTTGTTCTGCTCTTTCCGGCCGCTTCTCCCACCAGAGCTCCCCATGGTCACCCTCTTTTTCCCTGTGACTGCCGCCCCCCCCCCATTGCCCTGGACCATTCACCTCTGAAAGGACTTGACCCAGGTAAGCTCTGCAGTGGGGCTTTTCTCCTCCTGTCCCTCCTCTGCTCTACTGCTGTCCCAATGGAGTGTCAGCTTCGGACTCCTTGCTGTACCCCTTGGACCAGCCTTCCACAAGAGAGGGAGCAAAAGTGTACATAATACAGCACATTACTTAACATAAGAGATTTTTATGATGAGAAAAGGTCAGATTGGGCACTCATCCAGTTCATTTGCAGCATTATGAGAGCTGCAGAGGGAAACACAGTCCTATGTCCAATGGGTGATATTGATGGCAAGGAGAGAGAAGGAGTGGACAACATAGGAAGAACAGGGGTGTGAATTCACGGTTGTGGTGCAAAGTGGGTTCATGCTTCTTTATAAGATTTCAGCTAGGTGGGATCTGAAAGGTCAGAAGCAAAGAAACGAGAGAGCAGTGACTCCTAAAGTCAAGATGTGCTCTCAGGATGCTCTTCCTTGCATTGTGATACACAAACCTTGGCAGATCCTGTAACTTACTTTTTGATTTTTTTAAATTGATTTTAATTTAATTTGAGATACTTTTATTTAAAAAGTCAAAAGGATCAAGCAACCCAGTAAAATATAAAAAAGGAAAAAAGGACCTGATATTCCACCATATAGACAACTACCATTACCATTTTCATTCTCATTTATTATCTCAGTGATCTTTAAAACAGGAAGAGCAGGGGTTATTATTCTGTTTTCCATGCAGAGACACAGAGGCTCCAGGATAGTCTGATCTCCTCCAGGCGTGCAGGGGCACCTGGGACTGGCAGGTGAGAGCATGTGGTGGAGCACAATGTTGTGTCCTGGCCCAATCTTGGCTTCTTTCCCTCAAGAAACCCTCCCTGTGCCTCTTCCCTTTTGATCTTAAGCAACCTGGGTCCTCACTGGGCAATTCCTTTTGCTCTGATCAGGATTAACTACAGATGTCACAAAGGAGAGCCCTTCCGATGCAGCCATTGCTGTCCCCGCGCTGACCTTCCCTCTTGTGTGCCTTCCCCACCCACTCCTCACCCTCTTCTAGGACACAGCTCCTGCTTCTGTTCCTCTCGAGGCAGCAATAGAAGACAGTGAAGTAGGAGACGATGTCATGGGGAGGTTGCAACCCTCAAATGTTCCTCATTTACCATCGACCAAGTGGGAACAAAGATAGCTTCTGACTGTGTCTGTCTTCTGCTGCAAAGGCTGACCCAGGTGTAGGTGGGGGGGGAGAGCACCCCGCGGTTATGTACACCCAAGAAGCTGAATTTCTGTGGGCCATCAGTCTTTCCATATGGAATTATTTCATGTCAAAAACTGATCTTCAGGAAGCTAGCCATGACACTAATCAGGAATACCATCCGCTGGAATAATTGTCCCTTTTGACATCTTTACTGAACTTAAGGGCTCAGCTCAATTGCCATTTCCTCCAGAAATCCTCTCTGAGTGTGACTATGAGGTACTCTCTTTCTCCGCTAAATTTCCACCGTACTTTGCTTGTCAATGGCAGGCTTCACTTTCTACCTGCATTA
The DNA here is from genome assembly GCF_023851605.1 of Tamandua tetradactyla. Taxonomy (NCBI): domain Eukaryota; kingdom Metazoa; phylum Chordata; class Mammalia; order Pilosa; family Myrmecophagidae; genus Tamandua; species Tamandua tetradactyla. Next base: position 139,462,397 of record NC_135328.1, read on the forward strand.
GAGAGCTCCATTTCCTTCCACTGATATTTCCCAGGTGTGGATGTGTGCGGGCACCATGCCGGGCCTTCGGGAGACTGCCATGAACAAGAGAGACCTAGTGTCTGAGCTCATGGCAGGACAACACCAGAGTGCTAAGAAGTCCAAGAAAGTTTGAACCTGCTGAGAGACCCCTAATGGAGGCCTCCTAACCTCCAAACTACCAGCCACTCCATTCCTACATTTAAGTCCACCCATCTCTGGCACTTTGAAGTGGCGGCCCCAGCAAACAAAAACAGTTTCCACATCTGAAAATGGAATGGCCCCTCCTTGGCCAATTGGGGTGATGACATATGAGAACCAAGCACTTTTCTTTTTCTAACATTTTTTATTGTATAATATAACATGTATACAAAGCAAAGAAAATGAAAAGCAATAGTTTGCAAAGTAGTTACTGAACAGATCCCAGAGTTTGTCATGGGCTACCATACCAACATCTCAGATTTTTCCTCCTAGCTATTCCAGAATATAGGAGGCTAGAAGGCCAAAATATTTTTTATCACCACAATCAACTTTTTTCTATCTTTTCTTATGAGAAATAACATATATACAATCACATGTTTGTGATTTTCAAACACAGCACAACAGTTGTAGAACAGATTTTGGAATTTAGCATGGGTTACAATTCCACGATTTTAGGGTTTTGCTTCAAGCTGTTCTAAGATACTGGAGACTAAAAAAAATATCAATTTAGTGATTCAGCAATCATATTCATTTGTTAAACCCTCTCTTCTCTTTATAACTCTGGCATTACCATTGATCTTTCTGTCCCGCTCTTTAAGGGTATTTAGCCTATGACCATTCTAAATTTTTCATGTTGGAAGGGGCTGTCAATAATATGGGGTAGGGAAATAGAACCAGCTGATGTTCTGGAGATGCTGGGCCCTCTAAGTTTTAGGACTTCTCTGGTCCAGGGACCCATCTGGAGATTACAGGTTTCTGTAATGTTACTCTAGTGCGTGGAACCTTTGTAGAATATTATATAATACCCTTAGTATTCTTTAGGATTGGCTGGAATGGTTTTGGTTGGGGGCTGGCAGGTTATGATAGGTAGCAAGGTCTAACCGAAGCTTGCATAAGAGTGATCTCCAGAGTAGCCTCTCAACTCTATTTGAGCTCTCTCAGCCTCTGATACTTTATCAGATACACAGGTCAGGATGGCATTGTTGATCCCATGGTGCCAGGGCTGAACTCATCTTGGGAGTCATCTCCCATGCCATCAGGGAGACATTCACCCCTGAATGTCATGTCCCACTTGACATGGGGAAAAGCAATGATTCCACTTGCAGAGTTAGGCTTAGAGACAATGAGGCCACATCTGAGCAACAACAGAGGTCCTCCAGAAGTAACTCTTAGGCACCCCAATAGGTAGGCTAAGTTTCTCTGCTACCTACATAAGCTTCACCAACCTCAAAATCAATGGCTTGTCCTATTGATTTGGGTGTCCCTAATGTATGACACAGTATCAGTGGATTCCCTGATGGTAAGGTTTAATAGTTTCATATTCTTTCTCCCATCCTTCAAGGGACTTTGCCAGTACTTTTTGATTATCTGTTTAATAAACTCTAGGGTGTATTCAGGCATTACATTAAGATACACAGGATTATAGGCCCTCATTCTTATTCTGGGCTCCCTGTATTTCTGTTGTTAAATGAGCTGTGCAGACAGTTTGAGTTAGATTATGTGCTACATAAAATTTAGGTTCCAGCAAAATAAACCTTTCTTCCTTTGGTCTCAAAGAGTAGATGTGGTTCTAGAATATAAACAATGTCGTCTCTACCCCTGTGTTCTGAATTACCCTAATCCTCGCCTGAATGTTCTCATTCTTATCTCTGAACACCAGGTTATGCATATATAAAACAGCCTCTCAAAATGCAAAAATAATACTTACCACTCCAGAGTAAATGTGTCTGCTATAAGAGCTTACAATCTAAGCCCCTGTTTTCTTGTAAGAATTTTCTAAAGGAGTTCTTACAACAATTGTTCTCTCATTTCTGACTTATTTTGCCTCACCAAATGTCTCATAGGTTCATTCACATCATTGCATGCCTCACAACTTCATTCCTTTTTGTAGAAGCACAATATTTGATCCTTTGTATTAACCATCATGCACTAATCTGCTTTTCAGGCAGTGCATCCTTCAGCCACCTGCATTCATCAGGCATCATGTATAGTGCCCAAAGTCCAAAGTCTATCAATATTCTCAATTTTACATAATTTCATTGCCCCCAAGAGAAAGAAGATCAATAAACACACCCTCATCAAATAGGAAATCTAAATCTCATCTTAACACCTGTCCCTTCCCCCATTATTTAAGCCTGTGTGGCTTTGGTACTGCTGATGTTTTCCTGTTGAACACAACCCATAGCAGGCAATAGTAGTTTTCCCCCATACCCTGGACTTAAACACTCTTTATGTATGAATTAAACCTTTGAAGTAGTTCTTGCAAGAACTTATTTATATTTGTAGTGTTAATCAGTGGGACACTTAGGTCTATACAACCCCTTTCAATCATGGTCACTTTCAATATGGCAATATTACTTATAGACTAATAACCACCTTCACCTCTATCTATTTCCTTACGTTTGAATTCAACCTCTTTAGCTAACCGTTCAACCATTTCTAGCTTCTATGTATCTCTAAGTCCCTTATTTTCTGTACTATAAACCTCTGATTTTACCTTTACCATGGTCATAAAAGTGGAATCATACAGTATCTATCCTTTTGTGACTGGTTTATTTCACTCAGCATTATGTCCTCAAGGCTCATCCATCTTGTCATGTGGCTCAGGATGTTATTTCATCTTACTGCTGCATAATATTCCATTGTATGCATATACCACATTTTGTTAATCCACTCATCTGTTGATGGTATTTGGATTGTTTCCATATTTTGGGATTGTGAATAATGCTATGCACATCATGTGTAAATGTCTGCTTGTGTCATTGCTTTCAGCTCTTCTAGGTATATACCAAATAGTGCTAATGCTGGGTCATAGGGCAACTCGATACTTTCATAAAGAATCATTAAACTGTCTTCCATAGCATCTGTACCATTATACATTCCCACCAGCAATTTCTCCACATCCTCTCCAACATTTGTGGTTTCCTGTTTGTTTAATAGCAGCCATTCTTATAGGTGTGAAATGGTATCTCATTGTAGTCTTGATCTGCATTTCCTTTATACCTAATGAAAGTGAGCATCTCTTCATGTACTTATGAGTCATCTGTATGCACTTTTGAGTCATCTGCATTTGCTCTTCAGAAAAATGACTATTCATATCTTTAGCCCATTTTAAAATTGGGTTATTTGTTCTTTTGTTGTTGACTTATATGATTACTTTATCATATAGGATGTCAAACCTTTGTACAATGTATGTTTCCAAATATTTTATTCCATTCAGTTGGTTGCCTCTTCACCTTTTTGATGAAGTATTTTGAGGTGCAGAAGCATTGATTTTGAAGAGTTCCCATTTATCTATTTTTTATCTTTTTTTGCTTGTGCTTTGGGTGTAGAGTTTAGGAAATTACCTCCTATTCATAGGTCTTAAAGATGTTTCCCTGCATTTTATTCTAGAAGTTTAATGGTGCTAGTTCTTATATTTAGATAATTGATCCACTTTGAGTTAATTTACATATAGGGTGTAAGATGAGGGTCTGCTTTCATTCTTTTGGTTATTGATATCCAGTTATCACATGCCAACTTATTGAAAATACTATTTTGTCCCAGCTCAGTGGATTTGGGGGTCTTGCCAAAAATCAGTTGACTGTAGATTTGGTGGTTAATTTCTGCACTCTCAATTTGTTTCCATTGGTCAGTACTTCTCTTTTTGAGCCAGTACCATTGCTGTTTTGGCCACTGTGGCTTTATAATAAGCTTTAAAGTCAAGAAGTGTTAGTTCTCCCACTTCATTCTTCTTTTTTAGCTACTCAGGGTCTCTTTCCCTTCCAGATGAATTTGGTAACTGGCTTTTCCAAGTCTTCAAAGTAGGTTATTGGAATTTTAATTGGCACTGTGTTGAATCTGTAGATCAATTTGGGTAAAATTGACATCTTAACTATATTTAACCTTCTTATCCATGAGCAGAAAATGTCTTTCCACCTATTTAGACTTTGATTTCTTTTAGCAAGTTTATGTAGTTCTCTGTGTATAAGTCTTTTACATCCCTGATTTAGTTTCTAGGTACTTGATTCTTTTAATTGGTATTTCAAATGGAATTTTTTTCCTTAACTGACTCTTCATTAGGTCATTGCTTGTGCATAGAAAGGTTACTGATTTTTTCACATTAATTTTATATCCTGTGACCTGGCTGAATTTGTTTATTAGATTAGCTCAATTAACTTTGTCATAGATTTTTCAGGATTCTCCAAGTATAGTATCATGTCATCAGCAAATAATGAAAGTTTTATTTCTTCCTTTCCAATTTGGATGCCTTTTATTTCTTTATCCTGCCTGATTGCTCTTGCTAGAACTTCTAGTACAATGCTGAGTAATAGTGGTGACAGAGGGCATCCTTGTTTCATTCCTGATCTTAGGGCAAAAGTTTTCAGTCTCTCTCCATTGAGTACAATGCTGGCTAGTGGTTTTCATATAAGCCCTTTATCATATTGAGGAAGTTACCTTTGATTCCTATCTTTGAAGTGTTTTTATCAGAAAAGGATGTTGAATGTTGTCGAGTGCTTTTTCAGCATCAGTCAAGATGATCATGTGATACTTCCCTTAAAATTTGTTAATGTGCTCTTTTACATTAATTTATTTTCTTGTGTTGAACCATCCTTGCATTCCTGGTATCAACCCCACTTGGTCGTGGTGTATAATACTTTTAATATGTTGTTGGATTCAATTTGCTAGTATTATCTTGAGAATTTTTGCATCTATGTTCAGCTTGGCATTACTTATGTTAACACTTGAAGCTCAGCCCAGGCCTTTGGAGATGCAGGAAGAAGTCACCCCGAGGAAAGTCATTGGAACCCAGGGGCCTGGAGAGAAGGCCAGCAGAGACCATTCTGTGCCTTCCCACGTAGGAAAGAACCTCAGTGGAAAGTTAGCTGCCTTTCCTCTGAAGAACTAACAAAATAAATCCCCTTTTATTAAAAGCCAATCTGTCTCTGATGTGTTGCACTCCAGCAGCTAGCAAACTAGAACAAATGCAAAGCAGGACATAGGGCATAGGGCAGGCACAACAGTGTGTTGATGTGTTGCAGTGCAGGTATAAGCATAGGTTGGAGATGCTACATTGGTGCCTATGACCATGGGTTTCCAGTGGTGGGGAGGATTTAGCTATGCAGGTGCACAGGTCTGGGGGGCAAGCACTAGTGTGCACTGCTCTAGGGTGCAGGGCCCTTTATGCACATGCACAGAGCTCAGTGCAGTGGGTAGGCACTGTACCTACATGGGCTGGGGACATATATGGCCCTGCTGTGCAGGTTAGCACTTGCCCAGAGCTGGGGGGCATGACAGGGGTCCATGTGCATGTGCAGATCTGGAAGGGCCATAAACTGACCTACACACACAGAGCTCAGAAGGGGTGGGGTGGGGGTGCACAACTCTGTGGGCTGGGAGCAGGTATAGCCTGGGTATGGAGGTAAGTGCCCACAACCTTTATGCACTGGCTACCTCCTTCAGAGAGCAGGGATGGTGAGGTAGGGCTTTGGAGGGGCAGGGTAAGACTGTGCTTGCACAGGAGAGGTGGGTTAGGTTGGGGCAGGCATGTGCATGCTTGCGGTGGGTGTGTGGGGTGGGTATGCATGCATGGGATTGGTGGGTGGGGGCTCTTGGAGTGCAGAGAGACTGGCAGGTGACAGGGTTCAGGTGCGTGGGGTGTGGAGTGAGTTGTGAGTCATGGGGCTGCGCTGATAAGGGTAGTGTGTTCAAGGAATGCTGCTTGGCTCACTTCCTAGTCCCTGTCTCCCCATCTGTGCACTCCTGAGGGCTCTGGCCTTCCGTGTTAGACTGTTAGCACCAGCCGGATGGTCTCTGGTTCTCTGCTTCTCAGTTCCTCAGCTTTTGCTGCCAAGTCCTCTCCTTATGTGGTCACTTACACCCTGGAATTGCCATCTCAGTAGCCCACCAGTCCCTTCTCTAGCTATTCCTTGGATCAGGGGTGAACTCGACCTATCCTATTCCGCCATCTTCCCAGAACCTCTCTCAAGCACTTTTTTTAAAACTTTTTTTATTAATTAAAAAAAATTAACAAACAAAACATTTAGATATCATTCCATTCTACATATACAATCCGTAATTCTTAATATCATCACATAGTTGCATATTCATCATTTCTTAGTACATTTGCATCGATTTAGAAAAAGAAATAAAAGGACAACAGAAAAAGAAATAAAATGATAATAGAGAAAAAAAGACTATACATACCATACCCCTTACCCCTCGCTTTCATTTTCCACTATTTCAAACTGAATTTATTTTAACATTTGTTCCCCCTATTATTTATTTTTATTCCATATGTTCTACTCTTCTGTTGATATAGTAGCTAAAAGGAGCATCAGACATAAGGTTTACACATTCACAGAGTCTGATTGTGAAAGCTATATCATTGTTCAATCATCACCAAGAAACATGGCTACTGGAACACAGCACTATATTTTCAGGCAATCCCCTCCAGCCTCTCCACTACATCTTGAACAACAAGGTGATATCTACTTAATGTGTAAGAATAACCTCCAGGATAACCTCTCGACTCTGTTTGGAATCTCTCAGCCATTGACACTTAGTCTCCTTTTACTCTTGCCCCTTTTGGTTGAGAAGTTTCTCTCAGTCCCTTGATGTTAATTCTCAGCTCATTCTAGGGTTTTTCTCAGTCCTTTGATGCTGAGTCTCAGCTCATTCCAGGATCTTTGTCCCACTTTGCCAGGAAGGTCCACACCCCTGGGAGTCATGTCCCATCCATAGAGGGGGAGGGTGGTGAGACTGATCGTCATGTTGGCTGAAGAGAGAGGCCACATCTGAGCAAAAAAAGAGGCTCTCTTAGGGGTGACTCTTAGGCCTAAATTTTAAGTAGACTTGACCTATCCTTTGTGGGGTTAAGTTTCATGTGAACAAACCCCAAGACTGGGGGCTCAGCCTATAGCTTTGGTTGTCCACACTGCTTGTGAGAATATCAAGAATTCAACTTGGGGAAGTTGAATTTCTCCCCACTCTCACCATTCCCCTAAGGGGGCTTCTCAAGCACTTTTTAGACACAAACATTAGCAGCTGTCTACAAATCACTTCAGGAGGCAAGAAACACATTCAAAAATACAAACACAGATGTGTCAGGCAGCAAGTTCATGGGGCAAGAAAAACCAGGATGAAAGAAAAGACATGCATTCACTCTGAGGGCAGAACTCCAGGGCACTGAAGTGGCGTGCGGTTACATGCAGGTACATTTGGACTGTGGCAATCTGCTAAGCAGTGTCTCTCCTTGCCCACAGGGATGCACCATGCATTGAACTCTAACTTTCTCTAAATAGGACGAAGAGAGCTTTGTTGCTAAATTATTTATTGAACTTTATATCTGGCCCCAAGCAATGAAGATTTTAGGTTCCACAAAGGCAGGTGTCTATAGTGTATTGAGGAAAGTCTGACAGTTTCCATTATAAAATATGAATTATCCATTCATTAAGCACCAATCAACACACAGGGTTGGCCCACTGTGGCACTGAAGGAGATTGGAAATAGATTTTTGCATCTTCTCTCAAACATTATTGTCTAGATATGCTATAAAAATCTACCAATTAATTTATTTCATTCTGTGGAATATGTGAAAAACAAACTCACTCTCCTCTGCTTCATGAAACAGATGAAGCTTCCCAAGGCTTCATCTTGGGAGAGATGACTTGGGTTCTCATGGACTTTTCCTAACTGACATTGGAATACAGACTAAGCTGTAAAAGGCAGGTTGGAAGAGCCTGTCAGTGCCTCCCTCTAGGTATGGGATTCAGTGAGGTGCCAAGCGGGGACATTTCCTAGCTACCTCTTTTTACAGATTTAATTTATTTTCCTGAAAGATATTGTCCAACTCAAAAGTTTCATTCATTTTCTTGCTTCTACTTCCTTTGGTCTTCCCGTATTGTCGATTAAATGATGCTTTCATTCATTTAGTCACTCATTTTCAACCAGGTACTCGTCTTTGCTATAGGCCTGAGGCTGTGCTTTGGTTCACTGCACATAAAAACAACTTCCCTGAAGCTGCCCCAAGCCCTGCTCTGCTTGGGACCTGAACACAGCTGTGTTAGGGTTCTCTAGAGATATAGAACCAACAGGAGAGATGTGTAAATATGAGACATATAAAGGTGTCTCATGCAACCTTGGAAATGGAAGAGTCCAAAATCTGCAGGGCAGGCTGTGAAGCTGGCAGCTCCAATGAAGGGTCTAGATGAACTCCACAGGAGAGGCTCACTGGCTGAACAAGCAATGCAAGAGTCTTTTTTCTCCCTTAAAAACCTTTAACTGATTGGATTATCTTGCTGTGGGATGCACACTGTTCTAGTTTACTAGCTGCCAGAATGCAATATACCAGAAATGGAATGGCATTTAAAAAGAGGAATTTAATAAGTTGCTAGTTTACAGTTGTAAGGCTGAGAAAATGTTCCAGTTAAAGCAAGTCTATAGAAATGTCCAATCTAAGGCATCCAGGGAAAGTTATGTTGATTCAAGAAGGCCAATGAAGTTCAGGATTTCACTCTCAAGTAGAAGGGCACGTGGTGAACACAGTCAGGGTTCCTCTCCTATCTGGAAGGGCACATGGTGAACACAGCATCATCTGCTAGTTTATTCTCCTGGCTTCCTGTTTCATGAAGTTCTCTGGGAGGCATTTTCCTTCTTCATCTCCAAAGGTCACTGGCTGGTAGACTCTGTGCTTCTCATGGCTATGTCATTCTCCTCTGCTCTCTCTGAATTGCTCTCTGAATCTCTTTCATCATCCAAAATGTTTCCTCTTTTATAGGACTCTAGAAACTTATGAAGATGCACCCAAATGGGTGGAGACATGTCGTCACCTAATCCAGTTTAAAAACCACTCTTGATTAAATCACATCTCCAGGGAGATGATCTGATTACAGTTTCAAACATACAGTATTGAATAGGGATTGTTCTGCCTTTATGAAATGGGATTTAGATTAAAACATGGCTTTTCTAGGGGAGTACATCCTTTCAAACCAGCACACACCTTAGTTGATCTCAGATGCAATCAACTGACTGATAACTTAATACGTCAGCCTTCCAGATTGTAACCCAGCCACAAAATATCCTTGCAGCAATGGTCAGCCAAGTGCTTGCCTGACCAGACAGCTGGGCATCATTATTTGGCCAGGCTGGCACCAGAACCATTAAAATAGCCCTTCCTCCCGAAAACCCTGCTTCCTTCCAGTGCTCTCAGTAGACATACTCATTCATCCTCCAGCTCTTAATGTAGATTGCATTTTCTTGGGAAAAATCTCCCAGAACCTCCAAACAAGTTCCAGCTCCCCAGGTCCCCACCCCAACACACACCCCCTCCTCTTTTTGTCCACACCTCTCCCCTAGGACTTCAACTTTGAGTTTGTCCAGTGGTGTTGGGTGATGGTCTTTCTGTGGGAAAGTTCTAGGCCTGCTTCATTCTCCTTTCCATCCACCATGCTCAGAGCAGTAAGTGAAACATGCTGGTGTGCAATACGTATTTGTTGAATGAATGAAGACATTGTTCTTGATCTTATCATGTGAAATCACAGTTCCATGGGAAAAACAGACAATTCACTGAAGAATTAGATTCTGAAGGGTGTGATAGGATATAAAAAGAGAAGCACATGGGATGCCAAAACAAGGCAGATGAGAATCACAGACATTACGCTGGGCAGGTCACAAAGAGAACAGTCATAGGTGAGTGAGGGGCAGAGCACCAGGAGCAAGACAAGGAAGGGCAGCACGGCTCACTCTCCTAAGAAGTGTCGGGTGAGTGCCCCAGGGTTAAGAAACCGCAGCTATTGCACACAAACTCCGCAAGAAGAGCCAACACTATATAGTTCTAGTTTGATGTGCACAGACATATTTATTCAGTAAACCAATAGGGATGGCACCCCAGACCAGGCTCTGGCACCTGCTCACTGAGGCAGAGACATGATGTCAGCCCTGGCCTCAGTCTGTGTCCTGCAGTGGTGCCAGTGAAAGCAAAGTACAGTCACAGCCAGCAGCTGGGTTGGTCAAGGGGCAAACTTTCAGCCCCCGCCCTGTTCATAGGGGCTCAACCCAGGACATGCTCATTTCGTGCTCATCACTCCAGCGCACGGCCCCCTCCACAGGGGGCTGCCTTAAATGGGTGCCTCTCATGACTCAGCTGATCTGGCATCATCAGCCCCCAGTGGGGAAGAGCATCCAGGGAGGGCCCTCACCTGGAAGCCCAAGGCAGCAGGGAAATGGGGTGGGGGCATGTTCTCAATTATTAATGTGAAGACTTGTGAGTTTTGGTAAATGAACGCCTGGAGGGCTGAGCGAACACTGTGAGCAAAGACTTGGTACAGGGTGGAAGGTGAAAGGGGGCAATTGTCAGAAAATCCAGAGCCCCTTGGGAAGGTCCCTGAGGCCTCGTGGCCAGCAGCAGGAGAAAGGAACCTAGAATGGCTGTTGGGCAGATAGCAAGCCAGGGGACTCACGCACACCGCTGCAGAGCGGGGACTTTGCACAGGACACTGGCCTTCCATGCAGCCTTCCTCTCTATTGTGCTCTGGGGAAGCCTCTTCACTTTGCTCTCCGTCATTGGTGAGCTGTCTTCCACCTTATGTATCCGCTGCAGCCCTCGACCGTGCGGACAGGTATGCGGAGGAAATGCAGTCACGCTCCCTTTCCAGAGCAAGGGGCTTCTGAGACTTTGCATGTGGGCCAAAAGAATCTCATCTCAATGCTGAAAGCGAGTCAGGCCTCTTGGATTCCAAGCCTTTTGGGAAAATGAGGAGGACACAGAAGCCCTGAGAAGGCTCTGCCACTGCGACAAGAGGAGAACCAGGTACCAGACCTCTGGACAGTTGAAGTTTATTTAATCATGTGACGATTGCCGGTACATGGGAAACCAGTAAGGGCTGGGGAGAGGAGGGGAAGGAGGTGCAGAGCTGCCAGGTTTGTGCGCAGGGCTAGGGGCGCATGCAGTTTCGAGTGGTGGAATCGGGAAGCCGAATTCTACCCCGCAGGGACCCCGCAGGTGCGCAGGGAAAACGGATGTGCAGAGACTGGTGTGGCTGGGGTGTGGGGGTGCGGGTGGGGGCGCAGAGTCAGAGGAGACATGCAAGAGCCTCAACGGGGTCCCACACAGCCGCAAGGCCACTGTCCCGACTCCACTGCTGGCCCTGGGCACCACGAGTGCCACTGCAGGACCATGAGCAGGTGTGACACGGAGCTCGCACTGGCAGGGTAAAGCCCCACTTTGGCGACTGTGTGCATAATGGATGGTGGGGGAATGGGTAGAAGCAGGGAGGCAAGAGCATGGAGCCAAGTGCACTGGGCCGGGTCATGACCCCAGTTGTCTAAGGCCCAACCCCAGCACCTGGGAATAAGGCCACATTTGGGAATAAGGCCTTTTCCAATGCAGTAAAGGGGCTTGCACTGAGATCACCCTAGGTCGAGGGTTGCCAGAGTGCAGTGACCTCGGGGAGAGGCCCGGAGGCCCAGGAAAGAAATGCCTAGAAGGCAGGGGTGGGGTGGAGGGAGGCAGCTAGAGCCCATGTGGGTGGGATGGAGCCTGCCTCTCCGCACCTCACATGCAGTCACTCTTCTCCCACCAGATTCACCTTTTTTCTGCCCCACCCAGTTCACCTCTCAGAGGTTATGCACAGCAGGGCCTGGAGCGAGCACAAGAAGTGAGAAAGGAAAAAAAGTCATCCCAGCTAAGGAAAGCTGCAAAGGAAACTGGTCACTAGACCTGCAGCCTCTCCTCCCTCTGTCCCCTCACCCCTCTGCAGCAAGGAGGGAAGCCGGTGGGTGCACTCCCAGCAGCCACATGGATAAAGCTGACGAAAATCTCCCGAATCTACAGACCATCGGTGTCCAGGCTCCAGGTGGCCAAAGGGATTTCTTGGGTGCACGAGAGGCAGGGACAGGCCAGGTTACTTCTCCCTGTCCTTCTCCATTCCTTGCCAGAGGCTGCAGGTTGTCGTGGCTCCAGCTTCAAGTGCCAAGTATGTGGTTTCAGCCCCAGCCCATGGGCTTTTGTGACACAGCCGTGCCCAGTGCTGGGAAGTTTAGGGGGCACGGCTTCCCGGGTTTGCCAACCTCTGGGCTGCCCCCTTGTATTCTGTTTAGCATCTCAATCTTCCATCACAGGATAACTAAATCCCTGGATCAAATCCCTTAATATGGCTTGTTTTTTTTTTCTCAAATGTACATACACAGATTTTCAAACAGTAGAAAACCATCCACTCTAAATTATGCCACCCTATAAACAGTACAAAGCAATGTACACTTTAAAGATAGCTGCCTTAAAGATGGGTTCCATTTCAGATTCAACATTTAACACTAAGGATTTCACTTGAATAGAAGTCAAAGTGTTTACAGTCAGAAAGGTGCTGTGAGAGAACAGTCATCAGCTCCTTTAGAAGTTTCTACAATGAATTAAGACACATTATTATCCACAAATTTTCTAAAAGGTTCATCAATATTTGATTTCTTCTAAAAACTACATTAGGATTAATATTTCCAAGAAAACAGGCTTTTTCTCCAAGGAGGCATGTCTCCATGTGTGATGCTTTGTCTGCCACTGCCATTAGCATCCTCGGTGGAGGGGTCAGTTTACACTCAAAGCAGCCCCTTTTTTCTGAATTTCTGCCCCTCTGTACTCTTATAAACTAAGCTCCATGCTGCCAGCAAGCAAACCTCGCACACAAAGCCTTGCAGCACCAGACTATGTTCCCTAATGCTTGGCTAACCTTTGGGAGTGGTCACAAGAGAAGGTAATGGGGATTTTGACAGTCAGCAGGGGTCTGTGAGTTTCTGTTCTATCACCTTGGTCCCAAACACTCCGAAAGATGTAAGGGCACAAAACATCTGGTGAACGTGGTCAGATTTCCTTCACTGCCCTATTCAGAAGCACTGTGTAGCTAATTCCCAAGAGCTAAGTTTTAAAAGACGTGCCCTTAATAATTAATCCTTTCCTTCAAGTACTTTGACTTTTCCAATGCGTGCTCAGTGAAGCATGTTTCTGGCAACTGGAGCCTGTTGTGTATTTGTGTTGCGGTCCTGGACTGTTGCATGCTGTGGCTCTGGCCTGTTATGGTGTGGTCTTGGCCTGTGGTGGTATGCCGTTGTTGTGGCATGTGGTGGAACCGGCCTGCTGTGGCATGGTGTGGTCATAGCCTGTTGTGTTGTGGTCCCGGCCTGTTGTGGTGTGTTGTGGTTCTGGCCTGTTGTGTTGTGGTCCCAGCCTGTTGTGGTGTGTTGTGGTCTCAGCCTGTTGTTGCATGTTGTGGTTCTGGCCTGTTGTGGTGTGTCATGGTCATGGCATGGTGTGGAATAGGCCTGTTGTGGCGTGGTGTGGTCATGGCCTACTGTTGTGTGCTGTGGTCCCAGCCTGTTGTGGTGTGCTGTGGTTGTGGTATGGTATGGTCTTGACCTGCCCCGACCCTGGGGCATCCTGCATCTGGTGGGTGGCTGCCCCCACCCTGAGCAGATGCCGAGGGCCACCTGCTCCAGGGCCCTCACTCTTAGCCCATCCGAGCACGCACGTCTCAGGCCCCAGCTGCCGTGACAAACACCACAGGCCGGTTGCTCAACAGCAGGAATCAGTTGGCTCATAGCTGTGGACGCTGGAAGTCCAAGGTCAACGTGTGTACAAAGGCCTGTAGCATCCGGGTGGCCTCCTACCCCCCAGGCCATGTGATGTCCACCTCCTATGCCTGGGAGGATGCCAGCCTGTGACTTAGGACCACTGGTCCAGCCTGGCCTTACCCAGCACCCTCTTCAAAGGCCCTACTTGCAAGCAGGCTCCCTACAAGAACTGGGCCTTAGCATGCTGTGGGGTGTGATTCCCCCACATGCACACCTGCTGGCCACTACCTGCTGGTCACCACCTGATCTCACACACACCTTCTGGTGACCACCTGCTCTCCTGCACACCTGCTCATCACCACCTGCTTGTTACCACTTGCTGGCCACCACCTTCTCTCCTGCATACCTCCTCACCACCTGCTCTCCTGCACACCTGCTCATCACCACCTGCTCTCCCTGCATTTTGTCTGGCCCTGCCTTGGGCCCTGCACTCTTCTCACCTTTTCCTTCTACCCAAGACTCCTGAAGGTCAGACTCTGACCAGCTCCTCTGACAGGCCCCTGCCTCTCATTGGCCTCCTTGCAGCCCCCTCTCAGCAGGCTCCTCTGTCCCTCTGGGGCTGATTATTCCTCAGCTCTGGGCTCCTGCAGAAGGGGACCCTGCTTGGTGTGGGTCCTCAGGCTTCCCCAAACAAAGCTGCAAGATCTGGCTGACACAGAGCAGAGAGGTCACCACACCCAGATCTCACCCCAGTCAAGGTGCCAAAGCCCTGGTGGTGAGGCAAGGTCCCCAGGGGCAGTGAAGCCTGCAGTCCCCTCCTCTGCTCTCTACCTGTAAGAACTGTGCAACTCCTGCACCCTTGCCCCTCTACCCGACTCCTGCACTGGCCTCCATGTCTGAAAAGCCGTGGCTCCAGAACAGTTGGCACTGCGGGCACACCTTTCCCATGGGACCTGCAACATGTTGAGATGGCAAAGTCAGAAAACTTTCCCTCTTCTCCTAAAGAAAAGCACAGATCCCAGGCCCCATGGGGGCCTGCAAAGACCAGACAGGCAGGCCCTTCTTCCAGGGGAATGTAAAGATGATATGTGGTCAAACTTGGGCTAGAAGGGGTCTGCCACTTATTTGCTTCCTGTTCATGTCCCCCATGGATGCTCCAAAATGGATACAAACAACGATGATGACAATACTGGTATTCCCAGTTTGACTTGGGAGAAGCTGGGGAGCTGGGAGGCATGGGAGCGTGGGCCCCCAGATTGGCTTCCCTGGGCCCCTCCAGCCCCAGCAGGCCTTGCCAGAGCCCCCTCCTCTGGCACATGTACCCTTCATCCCCTGCATGGGATCCCCACCCCCCAGGGCAGGGCCTGACTGCCAGAGCTGGTGCTCATGACATGCCCAGGGATGGGGTGAGAGGATTGAATGCCAGGTACCAGCTGAGGAGCTCCAGACCCAGTCCACAACCTGTCAGTCCTGCAACCTTCCCTTGGGGAGACCCAGAGCCCACAGCCTGGCTCAGCTGGTCGCCTGCTCCTACAGCTGCCCAACCTCAGCCCCTGCCTGCTTTGGGTACCTGCCATCCTGGCTGCTGTCCAGCCACTCCACCTTGTGCCAACATGCTCTGACCCCCAGCCTTGGAGGGGCATTTCTCTTCTACCCACATAGCTCGTTCTGATGCCCACCAGGGCAACTGCTAATAAAGAAATTGAATGATAAGAGCAGATGTCTGTTCTCTCATCACCTATTTTGGAAAAGCAGGATGGCAGGGGAAGCTGGGAGCCTCGAGCAGGAGCAGCCAGGAGGAGCCACTGAGGACAGCACAGGCCATGCTGGGTCACAAAATGAGCCTGACTCTCCATCTCAGACTCTGTTGCTACTCTCCCTTCTGCCTGCCAGGCTGCCCTCCCCTACAAAGCCAATTGACTGACTTTTTAGCACTTAGTCGGGCATCTCCTTCCCTTATGCCCTTAAGCCTCTCTTCGCAGCTGGAACCAGGCAGGCCTATGCCTCAAGCTCCCATTGGCACCCGAAGTTTGCCTTTGACATCACTCTGTAATCTCTTGGTTTCCAGCCCATGTGCAGGCTTGAGCACGGAACTGTGGGTGCCTCCACCAACTGTGCCGGCTCCAAGGCCAGCTGCCAGCCTACCGTGGGTCCCGGCACATGTTTGCTGAAAGAGTGGGGAAGTTATTCTACTTGATATCTACTAGTGCTGTGTGGTTTTAAAAGTGTTTTGAATGCTTATTTCCATGAGCTGAGAGGCAGAAAAGGCCATGCCAGTCGAGGAGCAGCTCCCCCAAAGGCTCCTGGCACAGCGGGCGTGGTGTAAGTAAGCCACTGCTCACAGCTGTGGAAGTGAACTCCTGTGCATTCGGACACAGAGGAGCAGTTCTCCCCTGGTGCTGCGCAGGCAGCAGCCCTGGCATTTGAGTGGCCATAACTGCTGACCACTTGCCCTCTACCAGGAAAGGGCAGCACAACTGACCCATGGGCTTATGGGATGGTGCTCCCGCCCCTGCGTCCAGCCCTTCTCACCGCTGCTCTCCTACGTAGGCCACACCCTAAAGCAAAAGCTGTCCCCTGACTCTTCATTCTGGACCAAGCCCTGGGCCAAGGCTGCCAGTGAAGCCACTTGGAGGCAGTGAGGATGGGGCAGAGGGTCTGGCTGAGCAAGAACTCCCTCCTGGGCCCCGAGAGGTGGATAGGGCCCCTGCCATGGCTGTCTGCACCCCTGACCCAGCTCCGGGAGAGGCCCAGCATGGCCCCCAAGTCCATCTGGCGACAGACTAAAGGACAGCATGGCCTCCCACATCCCGGCTGCATTGCTCCCGGCCTCTCCAGGTCGCCCACTCTGCCCCTGCTGGCCTTCTACTGTCTTCCCAGGCTCCACAACTTTCTTTGGCTTCACCCCTTTGAACTCTCATGCTCCTTGGCCTCAGCTCCCCCTGTCAGCAGCTGTCCTCCCAGGGGTGCCCCGGCCATCCAGCCACCCTTCCTGCCCCCACACACCTGAGGGCACAGCTGCCATCTCTGCTCTGAAGGGTGGTGGATAGGCTCCTTAGCAGCTGCGGCCCAAGGGGACAGCAGTCCAGGCCAAGCTGCAGCCATGCGCCTCCCTCCGTGTACCTGGCTGAGGCCCCCCCGGGCAGCTCCTGGTCAGTTGGTTGGGGAAGCTGACCTGGACAAAGCTCACAGCCGAGACTTCAATTACCTGAAGCCTCTTGGTGTCTGTGCTCTGATTTCTCTTCATTGTTATGCCTTTTTTCTGGTCTTTTATTTTTCTTTCTACTTTTTAAATCCTCAAGTCCTTAGGAAGAAGGGATGGGAACAAGTGAACAAATTAAATGAAACTACTAGACTCAGCAAAAACAGTTTATCCATAAAAAAGTTGAGCATGTTCTAGGGGTGCAAGGGTAGTTCAGTGGTAGAATTCTCACCTGCCATGTAGGAGACGGGTTCAACTCCCAGTCCATGCACTTCCCCAAAAAACAAAACAAAACAAATTCAACAAATGGCACTGCAATAATGGGATACTCACATGGAAAAAGGATGAAATGTGACCCCTCTATACAGCATACAAAAAAAGTGGGGCATGTTTTATGTTCTCTAGTGAGGTCTCAGAGATGAAAAGAACTTTAGAAGTTTGCAGCTTCTTGAGAGAAATCAGATAACCTAATAGTTTAGTGTGTCACAGAATAGCAGGTGGGAACCAACAGAGAGGGGTTTAGAGGGCTTCTAATCCAACATTTGCATTTTAAAGACTGGAATGTAAACTTGGGAGGAGGGAAAATACCTAAAAGGCATGAGAGGGGATGTATCAAAGACAGCATCCTTTCTTGAGTAGCCCACTGGTTCACGGAGTACCTTGACACCCAGCAGGGCCCCCACAAATTTTGTCCCCCTTGTGATTCCTGGGCTCCCCTAACTGGGCTCTCCCCACCACATTGTGAAGTGAAATAACAACTATAGAGATATTTGAGCAACGGAATCCAGTGTGCCATCCCCTACATCATCAGCTTCCGACTGCATAGAGGAGTTCTCAATGAACTGTGGATTGGAAAATTCCTTCCATCTTATACAATAGCCATCAGCATAGGACACATTTGTTTCAGAGGAAAATAACATAAAGCTGTGCATATGGCTCAGCTCAGTGCCAGAGAATCAATGATTCCATGAAGGAAAAAAGCCACCCAACAGATCGGGCCCCTATGACCCACCAGTCCTCATGAAAACAGTGAAATTAGGCACCTGGAATGCCCCATCTGCCCAGAATAGCTGCATATGCTCTGGACAGTCTCCAAACAACCAAAACACTGGCCCAGATCCTGGTGACATTTCATGTTCTCACTCCATCTACCATGTTAGTCCACCAGAGAGGTGGACAAGCAAATGCAGGAGGGAGCAGCAGAGCTCATACACTCCTTGTCTGCACTAAACCTTGATTCTGCTGGCCCGGCCCCTCACTACCCCATGAACAACCTGATGCTCCAGCCACAGAGGCCACCTCTCTTCCCAGCCATGGCAGTTGGGATCCTAAGTTCCCCACATGTGAAATGAGGAGAGTAATACCCACCTGGCTGGAATGCTTGGGAATTTGATCAGGCAAAACTTACAGTTTAGAGTACTCAGTAGGAGTTTGATAGTGGCTTCTTCATCTCAGGTTCTGTTTTTTGGTCTTAGGATTTGCTCTTCTAGAATATACTTCTTCCTGCTCTCTGTCCATAAAATCCTGCCTGTCTTTCAAGACCAGATGAAGGCAAACATTCCTCCAGAAAACCTTCTCTCCCCTTTCCGGCACCCTGCGAATTCACAGCACATATTGTTTGTTAGAACTGCCCATTTATAAGGTTGGAAAAAGCACGCATGAATGAGGAGACCACGCCATCCTGGGTGACCCTTCACAGCTGCCTAACTGGAAAGGATTCACTTCCACTTTTATGGAGGAGAAGCCTGGGAGGTCCAGGAGTCAGGAAGTAGGGCCATGTGTGCTCTCCAGGACACCACAGGGACCCCTCTGAGCACACTCAGCTGCACACAGCATCACCAGTCAACCTCCCATCTGCTCCCGGTTCCCTTCCCCAACTGAACAGCCAGCCCCTGAGGACAGCACCGAGGCCTACTTACCATTAGGCTTGGGGGCGCTGCAGGGCTAGGAATGGTGGGCATATCTGGTCTTGGCTCTCAACTTACTTGTAACCACTAGCAATTTCCATTGCTATTGTTTCTTCAAATAATCAAAGGTTCTGCAAAAGGAAAAGCTCAGCATACACCCTGTCTAAAATGCCAGTAAACTCCAAATTCTTAATCCACATAGAGGATTCCAGATCATCCTTCCTTCAGTGTACCCTCTGCCCTTCAGCTGCCTGCTTCACCCCCAAGCCTGTCCAAACCCCAGCCTCAAGCCCCTCACTCATCTAGCTGGCTTGGCTACAGAGGCCTGGGGAGGGTGGGGCTGGGGGGGCAGCTCGAGGTCTATTATAATAAACACTCTGTTTTGAAAGAAAAGAACATATAGTACTGGAAGGTTTATTTGGTTGGCCCACAGGAGAAATATTGCCTCCGGGTATACATGATACAAAATAAAATAATAAAATGCTGTGTTTGGCACAGGGCAGAAGCAAGCAGAGGGCCTTTGGCACAGCTTAGCTCCACCCCATGAGTCATTTGTGTTACCTGGAGAGCAAACTGAACAGGTAGCAACAGGGCATAAGGAATTCATGCAGATGCCACTTGAGTCTTGCACATATGGAGGTTTTATCCAGGCATTTTGTTTTCTTTATCCCAAAAGTCTTCTTAATATTTCAGACTCATGCTGTGACTTTCTGGTAAAATGAGATTACAGCAGCTCAAAATTATATCCATAATTATATTCTGCTCAGATGAAAATGACTGTGTGTTCCAAGCTGCTAGCAGGACCTCTAGCAACAATCAAGAAAGCATTTTCTTGGTGCCAAAGCATTAGGCAGAGCCTCCTAGCATGGGAGTCAGGAGGCCAGCTCCAAGGCCACTTGACCTGGGGAATTTGTCTGTCATTCATCAAGTTCTCCTCAAAGCCTCAGTTTCCTTGTTCGTAATTAGAAATACTAGTGTTGTGATGATTTAATGAGAAAATGTACACAAAGCACCTTACAAAAGGATGGGACGTAAGAAGTAGTTGAAAGATGACAGATTCAAACTGTTAACTTGGGCCCCCTAGAGATTCCCTGTGTGTGAGATTCGCTTACTGGCCTTCTCCCTCTGAGCAGACTGTCTTCCCCATGGTTCCGGAATTGGCTCTGTGGCTTTTGTGTGGAACGGGATGTGAACAGACGTGACATCAGTGTGAGGACAGGCTGGAGAACTGCCTGCCAGGCTGACCTGGCGCTCTTCTGCTGTGGGTATGCTGGGCCGTGCTCCCGGCTGACCTCCGGTCCAGGCCCCTTGTTTAAAGCATCTCACCCAGGAGTTGTGCAAGCTCCATAGGAACAAAGGATGGCAGGCTGCTGGGCTTTAGTGTGGCTTGTGACACAGTGACCAACCCTGTGACAGTGGCTCACTTACCCACTTTCTATGCAGAGGGGCCATGCATCTCAGCCTGCACGGTGCTGGCCTGGCTTATGCCCCCTGTTTCAGTGATTCAGCTCCTTGTCATTCTCCTTGACTTTTTTGTCTTTATTTTTTTTTAAACAGAGCATTATAATGATTTGACCCTCACTTTGCACTTAGAGAACCTGCATGTTGTCTCCAGTACTGTGCGAGATGAGTGCACCTTAACATGAAATTAAATCTAAAACATGACAGAAACAATCCCCCACTTTCTCTGGCTTTTCCAGACAGAGCACAGCTAACGCCTCTTTCCTGGAAAGCAGGCAGGGGACTTGCCAATTAGCAATATGTGAACAGACCCTGGCAGTCAGGCACGACTCACTGCCTCCCTTCTCCTGCGGCAGTAGGAGAGTCATCCCAAGCCTTAGCCCACAGCCCCCTGGTGGACTCCAGCCCTGGGCCAGAGTGGAGGCTGCAAGATTCACAAAGCTCTCCGGCACCAGCAGAGCAGGAGGTGGGAAACAAGTAAAATAGATGTCAGATGCATTTGGAACATCTGCAGAAGCAAGAGTCTGCAAAGTCTTGCCTCCATGTGTTTAAAGGGCTGACATTGTCCTCTATAAAATGATGCAAATCTATGACTATTTTTACTACTTATTTGATAATGTTTTTCTTTTGCTTTTAGTCCGATTCACAACAATGAGCTCAAAAAATGCATATTTAATGAAATTTATTTGATAATGCTTTTCTTTTGCTTTTAATCCTATTTGCAACAATGAGCTCAAAAAATGCATATTTAATGAAGTACTAAGTCCTGAGTTTCCATTTCTAAAGAAAGTAAATCGTGACCTGGCACAAAATGTTTGCCAACATTTACCTTCTACCACAGAAGTTGCTGCAATGGCACCAAACATATGGAAAGTAAAAGACCAAATGCATAGAAGCAGTATGGGGATCCATTCCAACATTATTTGAAAAGATCGGCCTAAAGAATCTAACTTTATACCCAAAGTGGCAGGTTTGTCATACGGACTCTATACAACCTGACTTTGAGTTAGAACAAGTTCATTTTACTCATTTATTTGTACATTTTCTTGCATATGCACCGGGTATGAAAGCATAATTGTTCATGTGTTGGTTATATTAGCAGAAGTTGACAAAGAGTTAAATGGTTCCAGTTTTATATAAAAGGATATTTCAAATTGTAAGTCAGGCTTTGTTTTTTCCCATTCAATTCATGGAATAAAAGTAAAGACATTTTCAACATTAATGCACATTCAGTTTAAAAGATTAACATTAAAGATCAATTTATTAGTTTTCACAATGTGATGTAAATGCAAAGTTAAGAAACTTACGGACCAGGCTGTGCTTGGAATTAATTGGTTGTGAGGCAAGCATAATTAGAAATGGCATTCAGACAAGCTGCAGTGTTCTCCCAACTGAAAAAGAAGCTGTAGTTGTCAAAATATATAGACTAAATACCTGCACACACACGAGTAACTGAACTACAATATTTTGGCAAAGCGTTGAATATTAAAAAAAATACATATAACTAAGTCTACTTTCCTTGTTGCCCTTCTTCAATCATATTTTAGAAATGCTTGAATTATGCAGGACTACTCTGTGAATCAAAGTGCTCACACTTTGGGTTGTATTTTTTTTAAGTGTCATTCAACTTTTTGCATCAGGCCTCTAAATTTTGGTTGTACCTTGTTCAAAATTAGTTGGAAATCTTTAATTGAAATATTCAACAAAGGAATGCCCTCCACCAAAACAACCAAACAAAAACACTGTAGCTTTCGAAGCTGTTAGCAAGTTGCAGTTGTTGAAAAGAAGCCCGCCAACAGAAAGAGCTTAGAATGTAACTTCGCAAAGGCAAAAGGAGGACCAAACAAACTAGAGTGAAGGTGTAACTGATGTACAATTCTGAATTCTCAATTTCCTTGGTCTTTCCTTGCTCTCTTTCCCCAAAAGCCCAGGACATAAAAGTAGTTTTGGATTAATATTTGTGATAGTGAAGATCTTTGATGGTTTAATTAGGTGCTACATAAATTCTTTTAAATGTTCTTTAAAAATCACAATTACCTTTAAATTAGAGGAGAAGGGTCAAGCAGCTGGTGCTACTTTTGGAGTCACAAATCAATAAAAATTTTTAAAAACCTAAGGTTATGTTGTCCTCATTAATCCCTAGGAACTAGCTACCAGTCAACCTGGGAGATGTGAAACAATGTCACAAGTGACAACTCTGCTTGATATCTGTCCACATCATGTGGCAGTTGTCTAAGGAAAATGGCACATGTTCTGGGCCTTTGTTTACAGAACTCAGCTTTAGAATGCCAACATGAAATAGTCACAGAGAGTTTGGGAGACTGTTGAGAATGGCTTCTGGCCCACAGGCCAATGGTTCTCAGTACTCTCACTGCCAAGAGTGAAGCTGAATAGCTCACAGCAAATAAACAGGGTGCAGAGCATTTCCAGAAACTGTGACCCATGCATTGTGAGAGACACTTCCCTACCACATACATGTATTCATCATTTCTATCTTTATAGGGGGGTTAACCATTAATGCTTCACAGTTAAAACCTTTTAAAAATAGCTCCAATGAGAAAGCAGTCAATTAAATGTGGCAATGTAGGAATCCTGTCTATATCTTGGAATCTTGGGATATAGTTCTTATTTATAAAACACATATGCTCCAAAGGTCACAAGTACACCCTAAAGTTTTGCAGCTAAAATGAGGGCAATTTTAAGACTGAAGCTGCAGCCATCCTTTCCCAGCTGCCAGGATGTGACCTCAAGTACAGACTCAGTACCACAGGATGGTGGAATTATGGGCTCCAGGGTGGGGACACTCTTCATTTCAGATAAGACCTCTGCATACAGACCTCCTGGGCTTTCAAAGCCACCCTGTGGAGGGGACAGGCCAATGCCACAGTTCCCTCTAAATTCACAGGCAAAAAAAGAGGGACACTTCCCTTTTTCAAATTTCTCATTGCCTCACTTGGTTTGAAAACAAACTAATGGGAATATCAAGACAAAAATTAGGTCCCATCTTTACCTAAGGCTGCTGCAAACTGTGGTCAGTGAAAAGAAAAAGTTATTAGAGTGATTATGTCTCAAATCCATGGGCAAGTAGCATCCTTCTCTCAGATTTCATAGAAGCTGAGATGGTAAGTAAGGTTGTCACCTCTCTTTGCCCAGGGTCAGTTTGACCTCCCTACTTCTGCCTCTCTCTGTCTCTAGTTTGGCTCAGTTGATTTCCTCTGACTCACCCAGTAGGCAGCTCCTTGTCCCCTGGCCATAGCTTCAGGTTTTTAGCATCGTTGTCATCTTAAAGACAGAAAATCTGAATTGCTCAACACTTTCTAAGAACTGGCTCCCCTGGGTTAGAATGTCATTCCTGATCCAATCTGTGAATAGGTGTGTAAACTGTTCTAGAAACCTGTAGGGAATGGTAGTAAAAATAAGTATCCTTTAGTGATTCCTAAATTTAATGATTTCAGTAAGGGAAAAGAAATACTATATTCTAGGAGAAGAACACCTAAAACTATGAAATTGTCAATTTGTTCAAAATCCAAAATACCTATATCTAATTAACCCCTGCTACTTTCTAGGCACCAGATACTGTGCTAAAAATAGTTTACCTGTATATATTTAATATAATGAACTATCTAATGACATTTTTAAAATCTTTTTTGTGATGTTTATGGAATTTAACATTTGAGCCAAAAGTTTATCTGAATCCTTAAATGTTTCAGAATTACTGAAAAACAATGTAATGAAAGCAAGACAAGTGGGAAATAGTCTATATAGATATAGACATACAATAATTCAAACATTGTGGCCTTGGGGCAAGGTAATAAGGGAAGATTACAGACAATGACCCGTTATATTTTTGAGTCTTTAGTACACAATTACGCTTGTATTTCAAATCAGCAGGGAAAGAATAAACTATGCAGAAAATAAGGCAGGGGTATTAGTTGCTCAGTTTGAAAAAAACAAGGCAGGATAGGACCATACTTCACAATGTGCAAAATGTTAAATTCTGGATGCATGAAAGATACAAAATCTTTACTAATTTAATACATATATGTGAAGCATCAGTATTTCTTAATACTCCACAGGGCAGCACTCTCATACCCAAAGTGGTCTTATGTCTGTTTTGTAATTTCAGGAAAACATATTCTCCTTGAATCCATTTTTTCTTTCATTCCACAGGCATTTTCTAAGCACTTCCTCTGGATCATGCACTGAGATCGCAAAGTTTAAAACTACAGTACAGTCTATTCTTTTAATGACTGACTCTTTTTCTTCTCTACTTCCCATGGTACCCAGTTCCAATCTGCTCTGCAAAGAGTTTTGAATAGCAAGAACTCTGCTAGGCCCTGAGCATACAAAAGAAGGAGTAAGAGAGTTCAAAAGGAAGGAAGGAAGGAAAGGAGGAAGGGAGGGAGGGAGGAGCGAGCTGGCTACCAATCCGTTCTTGTGTGCAGTGAAAGAGTGAAAGCATATTCTATTTGCAAAGACCTACAGAGAACAGCTATGTCAATATAATGCAAAAGATGCTACAATGAGACAATGGCTGACTGCTAGGGGTGCTCAAATAAAGGGCATTTAGCTGAGTCTGGGGATCCCAGGAAGCAATGTTTGGAAGAGCAGGAAAAAGAAAGAGAAAAGAGGGACATCATAGCTGATTGAATAAATAATGAATGACTGATTGAATGGATGAATAAATACGTGGGTAGGGGATTCAGGAGCATCTAACATGGGGCCTCTTACTTCCCAGTTTCAATTTACCTGTTGAAGACAATACACAGAAACCCAAGCACTCAATGATTCCCCCACAGATGTCTGAAAAGCGCTTTTCTGTTGGAAGGCTTTTGGCTGCATGTAACAGGATACACAACTGAAACGTGGCTTAAACACTGAAGTGTTTGAAAATGAATCTCTAAATACAAGAAGTCTAGAGATAGGAATTTGGTTATTTCCCAACTCAGTTAAGCCAGGCCTCTGGGAAACTGCAGTTCTCTTGGCTTTCCTTTCCTCTCAGCACCTCAAGCTTCACCTCCTTGCACAACAAGATATGAAACAAGCGTTTGGCTCCCCAAGAGCTCCTCGTTTACTAAGGAGGAAGTAAAGGAACTTGCCTGACAGTTGCCCAAGCACACCTTCTCTCTGTCCCTTTAACCTACTGTATTGCACATCTTTGCTTAGTTTGCTTAATTGCAAAGGAGGTGGGGAAAATGAGCATCTTGACATTCAGCAGAAATGGAGGGAGTTAAGTTTGACTCTCCTACTAGAAGGAGGGGAGAACAGCTGCTGGCCAGGCACACAAAGGGCCTGCCAGAGAGCTCAGGGAGCAGAGAGAGAAAGACAACCTGTACTGGACTGGACCTGCTGTGGTGACACAGGTGAGTTTAGTCCCTAACTGTGAGTGGCAGGTACTCGGCATGTGGATGTGATCCATCCCTGTGACCATCTCGTGTATTCCCACATGCACAAAGGTCCCTCTATCATACAAGAAGTGGCTACTTTCTAGATATCATATTCAAAGCAAGGCAAAAAATATCCTTTGTTGTTCTTGAAAATCGAGGATTCCATTAGAACGATGGAACTGAGAAGAGGTGAACTTCAGGCACATTCCAGGTTCTGTGCTAGGAACTTGACATTCATGATATTATTCAGTTCTGACCTGGCCCACTGAGGTAGGCACCAAAAGGAAACTGAGGCTCATGGGGCCAAGTACTTGTCTCATTGGTGAGCTGTTGAGATGGTCCAGCCGGGAAGCCTTGCTTGACCTGTTGGAACCTGAACGCTGCTCTCTTAGTGCACAAGTGTCTAAGTAGCCCAGACCTATTTCCTGAGCATTCCTCCTCAGGACAAGCAGAAAATGTCCTTTGTATGCCCTCCCTTGCTTATTAATAGTTACACCATTTGGCCTCACACTATAGAGCCCTTCTTCAGAGTCCAGGACATCAGTGCAGATTGTGCAGTGGTAATAAATCAGCTGCAAAACAACTATGGGAACTAAAATACCACGGGTTTGCCTGAGGTCTGCAGAACCTTTCATCTGGAAGGTGATGTAATTTGTTTTGGATCTGCACATTCATTATTCATTCAATAGATATTAACCGAACATCCATCAGGCAACATGTCCTGTACACTTGTAGGTGTTTATGAATGCTGATTTGTGACCCTGCTTTCATTCAACAAATATTTCCTGGTTATCTGCTATGTGCCAGACATTGTGATAGATATGATGGGTTAAGGAAAGAAGCAAAACCTGGTCTTTGTATTCAGGGATACTATTATTTGAGAATCACATTCCAACCATTCCTGAAAACCAAGTTCTGCTCTTTTCCCTAATGGAGATACACACATGCATTTATAAACTCATAGAGTATGCACTGCATTTTCTCTCTCTTCACTTTCTCCACATTCATTCTCTGTTCTCCTTTTCACTGCTCTGTGCTGCTTAACCTGGGCTCCTTTCCCAGATGACTTCCAGTAGAGGCTCATCCAATGGAGGATGCCAAGGGAAGTGGGAGGTGGGATAAGGTAGAGCCCAGGTTTTTTCTTCCCTGCTCTCTCTCTGTTCCAGAGCTGCATCTCTGGCCAGGCTTGCATCTTTCCAGGACCAGGGCTCCCTCTGGGTTGTCCCTCCTCCAAAGTTCTCACCTGTCTCCCATTAGGGTCTCCTCTGGCCCAGAGTGGAAATGGCTTCTTGATATGACTGGCCCAGGCATCTGACTCTCCCTCGTTTGTTCTCAACCTGGTGCCCACATCTATAGAACCCCTTTAATAAAGTCTTTCATTTGAACCGTCTGGGGAAAATTCCATTTCCAACTGGAGCCCTGGCTAATCAGAATATCAAAGCTACAGAAAAGACTCAGAAATCATCCACTCTCTCATTTTCATCTTGCAGGGATGGAAACTCAGACCCAGAGAGGGGCTTCACTGGCTGGATGCCACTCAGCCAAGGTGAGCATGAGAGCAAGCTTGCCTGCCTGCCTCTCCAGCCCTTGCTCTTATTCCATGTACCCCAAGAGCACCTCCCACTGTGGGGCCACTGTCCTTTGTGGTTCTGGACAGTGGCACCTTCTGCAAGCTTCTGGGCTCACAAACTAAGACCATGAATGGACTGAGTCATCATCATCCCCACAGTGCTTCATTAATTTTAAGGCAATTTAAGATTTCTGAGTCATAGGTTTCAGTCCTGTAGACTTTCCCAGCTGGTACTGTACTTGCCCACACACATTTTTCTTTAAAGATTGCATCTGTGTCTAGATGTGTGGATCTGCCCACACTTGATCTGTTTCTGAGAGAAATCAACCTTTGTAGAGTGCTGTGGGCAGGGCTGCTGCATTTCCATTTGCAGGTGCATTTGAGTCTTTGCATGAGGGCTTAATAGAATTAGCAGCTCACAGCTTATTCCTAAACCCTACCATCTAGGGACCTACAAAATTCAGAATTCTGTATCCAACCCAATATTGTGCCCAGCCTCACAAGAAAACTCAGTTGTAACATATGGTGACTCCACTTACTGAATAATATTTAGCAACTCAATGAACAAGAACTGAATCATATCAACCATCTTGGCCAAATATTGTTTTATATAGCAACAGTATTAGTAATATATATGTTTTATTTTTTCACCAGCACTTCCTACTACTCCCACTGAAAATTAAGAACTAGACCTCACTGGAAGTGTACTGCACAATGAGACAGACCCACCTTTTTTGCAAGCTTCAGCTCAGTCTTGCATTGTGTGCATGAGGCACCCCGAATGCCTGCTCTTTCTTTTCCTCCAGAACAGCTGCTTGTATTGAGCAACAGTCTCCCAGGGTAACACAACAGGGAGTCCTGGGGCATTTCCTGGACACTGAAAACAAAGGCTACCTATCTATGGGAGGATGGGGCTTAAGCTCTCTCCCTCCCACCAGGAAAAAGACCCATATTTTTATAGTGGGGTGAAGAAAATTAGCAAGCCCCTGTGCAGGGGACCTACCCTGTGGCTAAGTGATCTTAAGAAAGTCTCTCTCTTCTCTAAGACTCAGTTCAATTGTCCCACAGGGACATGAAGGACAGCAGGTTCTGTATTGTATACAGTATGATAGTGCTAGCTCAGTCATGCATAACGTGCAGGCCGCATACGTGCAACCATCCAAATCTTCCATGAATTTCTTAGCTGATAATAGGAATAGGAAGAGACAATTTCAACAAAATCTGGTTTGCCTGAGATGGATCTATGCACAGGGGAGATGAGAGTTCTTGAAGGAGCTGGTACTCAAGGTGAATCCTGAAGGATGAGCAAGATTGATGGAGGTGAGAAGGATATGCCAGACAGCAGAGAGCAGGTTAGTTGCAAGAGCATAGAATGTGCTGCACAAAGCAGCAGGAAATAAAGCTATTCTTCATAACTATTGAGTGGTATTGGTTATTAATACCACAGCATCCAAATTTTCTGCAAACCAAGAAAGGAATTTCTGGGAGCTTGCAGGCTTGCAAATATTGCACTCATCTACACTGGGGATTGTTAGCTGTAAAAAATGCTGAAGTTACTAGAATTGGG
Source organism: Tamandua tetradactyla (assembly GCF_023851605.1). NCBI lineage: Eukaryota > Metazoa > Chordata > Mammalia > Pilosa > Myrmecophagidae > Tamandua > Tamandua tetradactyla. Next base: position 139,491,249 of record NC_135328.1, read on the forward strand.
ACAAAGGAGCCATCCTATTCAGAATACAAAGCCCTGAAGAAAGGAGCATTCTATTCTACCCATGTGAGCACACAGCAGTGTCTTCATTCTCAACAAAGTGCAGCTTTCTGTGGAAGCTGGGACCAGTGATAGAAAAATGAATGAATGGACAAACTATGCATTGAAATAGTGAGTGTCAGAGACAGAAAGGACTTGTGCGGCATTTAACCTACCGGTCTGATTTTACAGAGGAGCTGACTGAGGGCTACTGAGAGAAGTGAGGCTGACCTCAGGCATCTGACCTTGAGCCGCAGAGCAAGCAGTGGCCAGGCAACCCACGTGGTCGGGGGCTCGGACAGGTGCTGGATGAATGGTAAAGCTTTCAGGCTCAAAGCACCCATTGCTTTATTCATGGATTTGCCTTCCGTCCATGTCCATGTTCTGAGTGCCTGGTGAATATCCAACACTGCGGAAGTGCCAGGCAGAGAAGAGTAAAGCTCACCATGAAAGATCAATCAGAATTCATTAAAGCATCACAGTGAAATGTGGTAATCAAGGCAGGAAGGGAAATGACCCTCAGCTGGATATGTCAGAGAGCGAACAGGAGATTCACTCAACCTGTGTTTACTGAATATCATCTTACTTGGTTCCAGGGAAAGGAATTTTCTTTGATAGTATGCAGTAAGTTTTCTTAAAGGAAATGGACTTCCAGGTGTATGTATGACAACTATGCTACATTGTGCCAGTTATCTATTGGTATTAAAAACTAACCCAATATTTAGTGGCTAAAACAACTACCATTCTATCATATTGTGCAGTTTTGCAGAGCAGTAATTTGGGCAGATGGCATAAACTGGAGTCACCTGGAATTCTATTGGTTGCTGGGTTCAAATTGAAGTATCACATTGACCTCATGCATTTGTGGGACCCTCAGCAGGGTCTGTGGAGAGGCTGGGCTCAGCCAGCACCTCTCTTCTCCAAGTAAGGTCTCTGCAGCAAGGTAGTTGGACTTATTACATGGTGTTTCAGTTTGCTCAAACAGCCAGAACACAATATAGCAGAAATGGTTTGGCTTTTAAAGAGAGAATTTATTATGTTATAAGTTTACAGATCTAAGATCATGCAAATGTCCAAACTAAGGCATCCAGAAAAAGGTAACTTGAGTCAAGAAAGGCTGATCTGGGAAGGCAGGTGGCTAGCATGTGCTGGTCTTTTGGCTCTTGATTTCAGACAGCTTCCACGGGAGCATATTTTTTCTGCAACTCAAAACATCTTTGTGTCAGCTCTCAGCTTTTTCCAAAATGGTTCCCTCTTAAAGGACTCCAGTAAGTGGATTAAGATCCACCTTGAATGGGTGGAGACACATTTCCATGGAAACCACCTAATCAAAATGTCCCCACCACAAGTAGGTGGGTCACATTTCCATGGAAACAACTTAATCAAAGGATCCCACCCAATCAATAAGTCTGCTGTCCACAAGATTGGATTAGGGGGAAAAATCATGGCTTTTCTGGGGTACATAACAGTTTCAAACCAACACATTCCACTCTCTGGACCCAAAAAGGCTTGTTCTTTCCATATACAAAATACATTCATTCCATCACATTATCAGAAAAGCTTTAAACTGCTTCAGTAACAATACAAACATAACACAAAGTTAAAAACAGTACAAAATCTCATGGAAGTCAACTACAGGAATGGTTTGTCCTAAGGCAAAAATTCTCTGGCTCTGGACCTGTGAAATTCAGAACAAGTGATTTGCTGCGAATATACAAAGGAGGGACAGTTATAGAACAAACAATCCCATTGCCATAGTGGGAGATTGGAAGTAAAACAAGGGTCACCAGATCTCACCCACCCCCAAATTCCTGAAACCTGCAGGGCAAAATGCATTCAATTTGAAGGTCTGAGAGGCATTTATTGAATGACATTTCATTCTCAGGGCTTCAGAGAGTGGCGATCCCACCCTTTCCCAGGGCTTATGCAGTGGCCTTGCTCTCACCAAACACAGGCATGAGTGTGCAAAATATCCAAGCATTGAGGAGACCACCTTGTTCTTGGCCCCACTCTCCTCAAGAATCTGGGTGCCGCTTGTGGAGCACATGCTCAATCCTTTCAGAACACTGGGCTGGTGGCCAGGCTCTCCTCAATTCCCTGGGAATGTGTTCTACCCTCTCTGAGGCTTGAGGTGGCAAAAATCTTCATGAACATACAGGGGGCATACTGGTTCTCTGCTCCTAGAGCAAACTTACCCTCTCCAAGTAAATGGGTGGATCCATTCTCCTGGCCCAAGATTTCTTGGCTCCAGACCTTAGCTTCCATGGTTCTGCCTTTGAAGTAATTTTTCCTTCAATTTGTCCCCTTTCTGTCCCTTTCCATCCAGACTGGTCATGGTTCTGTTCGTACTGATCTCGCAACACACTTGTCAGCTTTCCATGCAGTACACAGGGATCACAACCATGAGACAATCCACAAATCCTTTCTGGATAATTCTACCTCCAATCCTGACTTGTCCTGTAATGGCTGACTACTTCCACGTTTGGTTAAATCCTCATGTGGGGCACTATTCTCTGGGATCTCCTTTTCTGGAAGCCCAGAATTCTCCAGGCTATCAATTTCTGGGTTTTTTTTGTACCCAAGATTTCCCTTCTCAGCTTATCCCTTTCATGTTGCATTTTACTATAAGCAATTAGGAGAAGCCAGGCTTCATTTTCCACATTTAGTTTGGAAATTTCCTCAGCTAGATATCCTAGCTAATCACTTTCAAATTATCCCTTCCATCCAGCACCAGGGCTCAATTTTGCCAAATTCTTTGCCACTTTAAAACAAGGATAATCTTGTTTTAAATTCAAGTTTGCAATGACACATTCATAATTTCTGTCTAAAGCTTCATGGGAAGTACCTGTATTGTCCATATTTCTACCAATATTCTGTTCAAAGCAATATAGGCTTTCTCTATCAAATCCTCACAAGACTTTTGGAATCTTCCTCTTATCCATTTTTTAAGCTGTTCCAGCATTTTTGGTATTTTCATATCAGAATGCCCCATTTCTGTGGTACTAAAATCTGTTTTGGTTTACTAAAACTTCCAGAATGGAATATACCAGAAATGGATTGACTTTTATAAAGGAGATTTATTAAGTTACAAGTTACAATTCTAAGGCCATGATAATGTCCAAATTAAGGCACCAGCAAGAGGCACCTTCTCAGAAGATAGGCTGCTGGCATCTGGAAAACTGTGAGCTGGGAATGCAAGTGCCTGGCATCTGAGGTCCTTGCTCCAAGCTCATTGCTCTCAGCTTCCGATTACAGTGACTTTTCCTCCGAGCATCTGTGGGCCCTTACTTAACTTCTCTGGGACAAATCGGATTCCAACTTTCAGCTTCCCTTGGCCTCCCAAGGTTCTGACTATTTCTGTGCATCCTCATTTAGCATCTCCCTGTATTTCTGACTGACTTCCCTTGGCCCTGAGTGAACTCTGTTAAAGGACTCCAGTAAATGGATTAAGACCCACTTTGAATGGGTGGAGTCACATCTCCATGGAAACACCCTAATCAAAAGGTCCCACCCAACAATAGATCTGCCCCCATGATTGAATTAGAAGAACATGGCTTTTTAGGGTATATAACAGTTTCAAACCAACACACAAGGTCACCCAGGGCTCCAAGAGATTCAGGAAGAAACTTTCAATCCTCTCCAAGGCCAGACTCAGAATTGGCCATGAATCTTTAAGTGCCATTGTCTATTAGTCAGAGCAGTCCCAGGCCCATCCAGACTCAAGTAGAAGGATTAGCCCTCACCACTGAGGGAAGGGGAGGCAAAACACTTGTGGCCATCTAAAACCTTCCATATTTTTCTCTATACCTATGGCCATTTCACATTTGAAAGAAAACCAGAGGGATTCCAGCTCTTTCCACATTGCTCAACATCTTTCATCTTCTCCCCCTTCTTTTTAACAATCATCACACTCTGCCACCCGAGATGACACATGCCCCCTGGAGAATGCCGGGGTGGGCAACCTCCAAAAGGACATGAGGGGAAATCAGATGGACAATTTCAGGACAACACTGTGCAATGATATGGGGCTCCTGCTGTTCTGTCCTGAGTCCCACAGGACCTGCCTGTGCTGCCTGCACCCAGAACAGTGCTTGGCACAGGGAAAATGCTGGAAGCATGTGCTGAACTGAGCTAGACAGCAAGCGTTTGTTACTATATATGCTGTTATGCAAGTGAATGCCTCATACTAAATCTCCCAGGAAAGGTGCCAGGTGAAGCTTATTGCAAAACTAGCAGTTTATTGGGTTGACAAAGAGAACACTCAATTAAGGAGATTTTCTGAACACAATGGAATTATTTCAGTTGTGAAATGTGGACTTGAAAAGTAATCATTTAGAAACACCCAAGAAGTATTTGAAGGCTGATTACATCATGCAGTCCCTTTCACTCAAGCAGAGGCCCAGCATCCCTGGTGGGCATAGGAGTGCTGAGATGCAGACACTTCTGGGACTTCTTCCCAGGTCTCTCTGAGCTGCTCCAAAGTCCAGGCTTTTTGCACAATAAGAAGGATCTAAAAGAGTGCCTTGTGCTGATTTATTTATCCAGCTAATGACCCAAATGCCTACCTTCACAGCCTCAAGCACCGTGGATATAGGGGGAATAATACATGGCCAGAACCTTCAAGGACTCTCATCTCGGGGGTCCAGTTGGAAAATTCTCTGCCCAGGCCTGTGCTTAGCATACAGGAAGAGGCCTGGGAGCTATGAGGGAGTAGTAGTAGAGACGGGAGTGGGAAGAGGGGCCAAGATAGCCCATCACCCAGCAGTGAGATTCCACCTCTTTCCATGTTACTCAACATCTTTCATTTTCTGCCCCTTCTCTTAGACAATCATCACACTCTGCCACCGAGATGCTGATATGTCCCCTGGAGAATACCCCAGGCAACCTCCAAAAGGACTCCTGATGACCCTTACCTCCTGCTTCAGTTTGTAAAAGTTGCCATAATGCAATATACCAGAAATGAAATGGCTTTTAAAAAGGGGAATTTATTTATTTATTTATTTATTTTTTACATGGGCAGCCACCGGGAATCGAACCCGGGTCCTCTGGCATGGCAGGCAAGAATTCCACCTGCTGAGCCATTGTGGCCCACCCCAAAGGGGAATTTATTAAGTTGCAAGGTTACAGTTCTAAGGCTGTGAAATGTCCAAATTAAGACAAAACTATAAAGATGTCCAAACAAAGGCATCCAGGAAATAATATCTTTGTTTAAGAAGGCTGATGACATTTGGGGTTTCTCTGTCAACTGGAACGGCACATGGTAGCATCTGCTAGCTTTCTCTCCAGGCTTATTCAACAGCTTCCCCAGGGGCATTTACTTTATGCATCTCCAAAGGTCTCTGGTTGCATAAGCTCTGTCAGTTCTGGTGTCTCTAAAGCTTTTTCCAAGATGGTTCCCTCTTAAAAGCTCGAGTAAGCAATCCCACCTTGAATGGGTGGAGACACATCTCCATGGAAACCATCTAATCAAAGCTTACCACTCACAATTGGGTAGGCCACATCTCCATGGAAACAATAAAAATGATCCCACCCAGTAATATCGAATGAAGATGAAAGAACTTGGCTTTTCTAGAGTATACAACAGATTCAAACGGGCATACCTCCTGACACCCACACTCCATGCCATGCTTTCTCCTTGTGTCTGGGCTAGACCTGAGTGGCCAAAATATAGAATGCCATTGAGGGGCGACTGGTGACCTCTTCCAGGATTGGGCTGTGGCAGTCTGTGACTTCCACCTTGCTTCCCTGCCCTGAGGAAACAAGGTAGCATTCTGTGGGCTGCCCTATAGAGAGTCCCAGCTGGCTAGGAAATGGGACCCTCAGTCCAACACCCCCCAATAAAAGGGGAATGGGCAGCAGTGCCTACAGCAGAGGATGACCTGCTGAGACCTGGAAAGCTCCTGGTAGAGCCGTTTTCCAGCTGGGATTCCCTGTTGTGTCCTCATGTACTCTAGTTTATCATGTCTCTTCCCACTAGGTGGGAACTTGTAGGACACAGGGTGAGCTCTTTGCCTGTGTCAGGGCCTGGAGGACAAAGGAGGAGGTGTGGAGAGAGGAGAGTGGAGAAAACAAGGGCAGACAGGGCAAGGGAAAGGAGCTCCTCATCCTGGGGTGCTGGAAGCCACCGAGGGGGTGGTGGAGCCAGCGTGAGAGAGGACCCTGTGGCTCCAGGCACCATGCCAGGCTCCTGTTAGTGAGACCACAGGACCCTTGCAGTTTTCTGAGGCTTGTGTCATTATTACACCATTTTGAAGAAGCAGAAACCAAGGTGTGGGGATAGTAATTTACCCAGCACAGAGCTGCCAAATTTCAAAGTAAATGTTCAATGGATGTCTTGTAGGTAGTTGAGAGGAAGGGTGGATGATGCTGCATCTAGCAGTTTTCTAGTTATGTTTTCCCAGGGCTTGAACACTGGAAAGCTCAGGAATTTGGGCACTGAGAAATACATTTATTACCTTCCATCACAATCCCCTACAACATGTGTTTTTCAGTGGGTTCTTCTATTGTTCCAATAAAAAGGATACAGCCTGAGGTTTCCTACCCACCTCAGATATAAAATAGTGTGCTTGGTTTTATCAATCAGTCTTCCAGTTTACAAACCCAGGACCACACACAACCTCCAGGCGTCCCCAGACCCACATGCATGTGAGGACCCATTTTCCACAGTGTTGGCACTAAGCTATGATCTCGTGCACTGTGCACACACAAAACCATGACCTCAAGCTCTGTACACACACAGAATCATAACCTCATGCTCTGTACATACATGGAGCTGTGCCCTCATGATGTGTACACACCGAGTCGTGACCCCATGGCCTGTACTCAGGAGCCATGACCCCAAGCTCTGTACACACACAGTCATGACTCCATACTCTGTACACACAGAGTAGTGGTCCCACAGTCTGTACACTCATGGAGTTATGACCTCACGGTCTACACACACATGGGGCCATGACCCCATGCTCTGTACATACATGGGGCCACGACCTCATGCTCTGTAAACACATGGAGCCATGACCCCATGCTCTGTGCACACACAGCTGTGACCCCATGCTCTGTACACACAGAGCTATGACTTTATGATATGTAAACACAAGGAGCCATGACTTCATGCTCTGTACACATGGGGCTGTGACCCCACGCTCTGTGCACATGGGGCTGTGACCCCATGCTCTGTACACACGGAGCCATGACTTCATGCTCTGTAAACACATGGAGCCACGACCCCATGTCCTGTACACACAGAGCTGTGACTCAATGCTCTATATATTGTTCTCCAAGCTTGCCCAGGAATCCAGGGCTCACAGGTTGGCGATAAAAGCTATTCTGGAAGTATCTGTTCTTTTTCAGATGTGCTTACCATTTTTTATAATTACTATGGTTATATTCAAATTAAATTCTATTCAAAGAACTCTAATGCATGAAACCCAAAAAATGGTTTTAAATTTGGAATGATCCTTGGACACAGAAAGGAACAGAGAGAGGAAGAAAAGGGACCAAAGCAGAGGAGACAGTAGGAGGGAGGGCCATCTAATGAAGGGAACATGGGGTTTGCTACTCGAAGCACTGACCTTGGGCCCTTGGCCGAGCAATCTAACTTCTCTGAGATTCAGTTTCCTTGTCTATCAGCTGAGGCTAATAATGAAACTTAGTCTGCAGAGCCAATGTGAGGATTGCATGAGACAAAATTCATGAGTGCTTTGTATACCGGCAAGCCCTCTGGGCTGTCCAAAGCCATGTGGCTAACTGGGTGAATTGGGGTCCAAAGTGGGTGTAATCTCAAGGAATCATTATTCAGACATTGACCTTCTCCTGGCAAACCCTTTTTTCCCACACATGGGAAACCCAGTTTTCCCACACCAAAGCTCATATTTTAAGAGTGACTTAAGCCATCATTCTATCTAGCCCACTCCTTTGCAAAGAAGGCTTTGTCATCTCCATTCTCCTCATGTGGCAGCCAGGGAAGTGAAGTAAAATCCAGGGCCTGAAGCCACAGAGAGGCCATCAAGACCAGACCTGTTTTCTCCAGGTCTGAGGCCCAGCTGCAGAAACACACATGATTTCCCAGAACACCATGTACCCTGAGTCTATTTTTACAGTAACTGAAGACTCTAGATAATATGTAAATTTGTAGCACTTCCTGGGTTAGCTGGTTCATTTTACCTGTTTTCACTCTGCTCTAGTAGCTGCTCAGAAATTCATAGCGGGATGCTATGCAATTTGCAATAACCAGGAAATTCTCATATGCTAAGTTTCCCACCCTCTTCTAATTAAACAAACAAAACTAGTTCCCTTTTATCCCATTTCCCTTATAAGCACTCAACAACATCTCCCTGTATTTCAGGATGATCTACAAAACCAGGGCCTGGGGAAAAAACATTGTCCCATCTTGGCAATTCCTTCTGCATTTATACACTAGCTCTTCCCAGTAGACTGTTTTGCCAAACAGAAAACACATCCCCTGTCTGTCCACATAAAGGCAACCAACAAACAAAAGGTCACCTTATACTAGTACTGCTAGTCATCCCCTTGTAATAAGACAGTGTCCCCAAACAACATGAGATGATTTTCTATATAGATAGATATATAGATATAGATACAGATACAGATATAGATATAGATAGAGAGAGTGGAGATCACCGATATAGGAGAATTTCAAGAGGGTTATTCAAGTCAAAAGTTTAGTCAACTCTGGAAGGCCTGATGACAGACAAAATGATATAGTGGGGGGAAAATTATGGTTTGAGAATCAACTAAGCCTTCTGTTATTTCATCCCCCTGACCCCTTTCTACCCAATACATACACATATGACCTGTACAGCTATTGAGTAACTGGTTTACCACGGAAAAAATGAATCTCCTCAATCGTGATTTCTTTATTTGTAAAGAGGAAATAAATGCCTACTTTGAAGGGCTTCATCAGAATTAAAGAGTGCTGGTCTAGCACTCAAAAGGCACAATTAAAGGCATAAATAAACCATTAAAGACAATAATAAAGAAGATTCTTAAAGTAATAGGACAGTTGAGACAGCACGTGTCAGAACCTAGAACCAAGCCACAGGCTTCCCCACAGCCTGCAGGGCATCTCTGTGTAAACCTGGGGATCACTGTGAACTGGCAGCAGCTGCCTCCGTGAAGGTCCCCGATCTGCCAGCACACCTCCAGGTCGCAGTAGCGGTTTTCCAGGAAGGACTGCGCGTACGAGCCGCAGCGCCCACAGCCACTGGTACACCTCGCTGCTGCCCGTGCCGGCGCCGGCGCTCCAACTTCGGGCCTCGGCGCATGGGGACCACCAGACCGCGCGGAAGTTGTCCGCGGGCGGCCGCGGGCAGCAGCGACACAGGCGCGATCGCCTCCGGAAGCGAGCGGCAGCCGAGCAACAACAGCGAGCCCCGAGCGGCCGCCGAATCCGGGTGCCCGCGCTGGGTGCCGCCGGGGCCGCGCCGCTCGGGTGCGCCCGGGTGCGGTGCGGGGCGGGGCCGGCGCACCCCGGGGACGCGGGGGCCGCCGCTCCGCCGGCTTGCACCCGCCAATGTCCGAGGCTTCGCCTCCCGCCTCCCCGGCAGCGACACGGCTCCCTCCACACGCCCGCGCGCCGGGAGTGCAGTGCGAGAGCCGCGTCCTCCAGTGGGGGAGGGTCCTGGGAGCCGCCCGCGGCTCGCGGCGCCTGCGAGCGCCCCCCCGCGTTCGCTGCGATCCCGCCTCCGCCCGGTCGGGCAGCGCGCGCCTTCACCCGCCCGTCCTGGCCTGCGCGCCCCCGGCCCATCCAGGGCCCGCCCCGAGGTCGGGCGCGCCGGACGGGCTGCGGCCTCGGATTCCTCCGGCCGGCCGGGGGCCGCGGGGACACCTCCAGCAGCTGCAGGCGCCGGGCTCAGGGACTGGGGTAGGGCACTTTCTCAGGGACGGCGCGTCCCGCGGCCAACCCCCCCCCCCCGCCCGCTCCCTAACCCCCGCTCTCCGGTCCCCCTGACCTACCCCTCTCCCGCTCTCCCGCACCTTCTCATTCTCTGGGCCCCTCGTCCTCTCTGTCGCGGTCCCCACCCATCCCAATCCCTGCCCAGGCGGCTGTGGCCAGCGGCCCCTGTAGGCTGCCAGGGTGCCCAACAAACCCTCGCCTCCCGGCTCTGCTCACGGGGACCGTTGGCGACCGATGCGCGCGCCGACCCGCCGCGGGAGGCGCCGCCTCTCCCGGATGGCGCCAGCCTAGCCCCGAGCGTGCCCGGTGCCCATGAGCCCCCCGGCCCGAGCTACGGCGAAAGCAGAGCGCTCACCTTCTCCAAGGTCCCCAAGGTCGCCCAGCCCTGACCTCATGTCGGGGTGAGGGAGGCGAGGGGCCCGGCGGGCACACCCGCCCTGCCCGCAGATGGGGGTAAACCTCCGCCCCGGAGCCGCCCCACGACCCCGCCCGGAGAGGCGCCCGGGCTGCGAGGCTTCCCCACTGCTGCCCGCTGGGCCTTTGGGGCCCAGCTTCCTCTAAATCGGAGCTCGTGGCCTCTTTGGTCACGGGCCCCTTAAAGAATCAGAAGACCGCTTGGGGCCTTTACCTTAGAAAACTACCCCACGTGGGAAACCCCAAAGCGTTCCCACAGCCCCTGGACCCCCAGATCCCAAATTAAAAACAGAGGCCGGGAAGGTCATTGCAACGTGGAGAGGAGGGCTCACAGGGCTTTTCCCAGGCCGCCCTCCGAGCCGGCATTGGGGTCCGTGGCCCGCTGGAGAGACGCCTGGGGTCTCAATTCCTCAATGCTGAGTCCCAGCTCATTCTAGTATTTCTGTCCCACATTGCCAGGGAGGTTTACACCTGTGGGCATCATGCCCCAGGTAGGGAAGGAAAGTAAGGTGAGTTCGCTTGCTGTGTTGGCTGAGAGAGATAGGCCACATCTGAGCAACAAAAGAGGTTCTCTGAGGATGACTCGGAGGCCTAATTTTAAGCAGGCTTACTCTGTCCTTTGCTGTGATAAGTTTCATATAAAAAAAACACAAGATTGAGGGCTCAGCCCATTGATTTGGTTGTCCCCATTGCTAGTAGCTAACATTTATTGGATCTTAAACCTGAGGCAGATTCTTTGCTTTACATTTAATTCACATATAATCCTCAAAGAGAGTTTTGAGGTTGTGGATAATGTTGTTATTGCCATTTTACTAAGAAAACTAAGGCATAAAAAGGTAAGCAACTCTGAGAAGTAGGATGGCGTACTGTGGTGAATACATGTGATGGAGTATTGTGTACCTACAGAAAGTCATGAGGCATGCAGCGAGGTGTATGAATCTTGAGGACATTATGTGGTACAAAATAAGCCAGACCAAAAAAAGGACAAATTTGTATGGTCTCTGTTAGAAAATACTTATAAGAAAATTAGGGCCTAGATACTAAGCTCTTCCAGCAGTCATATTTATTCCTGAGCTTTAATTCTTATTCCTAAATTCTGAGATGCTGTGTTCAGTGTGTATAACTTGATATTTCCCTAGAACTTTGAGTACCTATGTAACACCTCCAATTCAGAGTTGGAGTTCTGCACTCTGAAAGTCAGCATTGCTCTATACAGCAATTGTTAAAGAAGCCGAAAAAGAGATCAGATTTGGATTAGAAAAAAAGAACGAAGCTGATCTGGTTGGTATTAAGGCAAGTTAGAATACAGGGTAAAGGATGATTTTGTCTGTTTAGAATTTCACCTGCTGTATGAGCCCAAAGGAAGAGATATTTATTTTGTCCAAATCTTAAATTTTCTGTAGCACACAATCTAACATAACCTGTCTTGCCAGTTGATTTAAACAACCTACACACATGGAGCCTAGAACTGGGAATGAGATCTTGTAATTCTGCATAGCTTCATGTAATACCCTAATACATCCCAGAGTATGTTGGACAGATAATTTTAAACTTTTGGCAAGGTCCCTTGAAGATTGGGAGAAAAAATATGGAACTATTCAACTTCCCCACCTGGGAAACTACTGATACTCTCTCAAACATCAGGGACTCCCAAGTTAGTAGGCCAAGATCCTGAACTTGAGGACTACTCTTATGAAACTTATGGGGAAGATAAGCCCACCTATAATTATCCCTAAGAGTCACTTCCAGAGAACCTCTTTTGTTGCTCAGATGAGGCCTCTCTCTCTCTCTCTCTCTAAGCCAACACTGCAAGTAAAATCATTACCCTCCCCACTGTGTGGGACACAACATTCAAGGGTGTAAGTCTCTGTGGCAACGTGAGATATGACTTCCAGGGCCTGGCCCCAGCATAATGGGATCCACAATGCCTACCTGGCCAAAAGGGAGAAAAGAAATGTAACCAAAAAGTATCAGTAGCTTAGAGATTTCAAATAGAGTGGAGAGGCTATTTTGGAGATTTCTCTTACACAAGCTTCAGCTAGGCATTGCTATTTACCATGGATTGCCAAATCCCAACAGTATTCCTGAAAACCCTAACAAATAGTCAGGGCTGTATCTGAGACTGTATAAAAGTTTCATTGCCTATGATTACTTCCCAGAAAATTACAAGTTCCAGATTTTTCCTATGCCAGATAAGCCCTAAAACCCAGAGGCACCCGTCTCTCCAAGAACATCAACCAGTTGCATCCTCCAACCCCATAATGTTGACACCTCTTTTCAGTATGAAGAAGTTATAATGGTCGTTGTCCAAATATCCCTGAAGATTGAGAGAAGGCTCAAATGAAAGGGAGGAGTTGTAGCAGAAAAGATAAGGATTTAACAAATGATTGTGACTGCTGAAACACTGTATTGATATTTTTTGTTAGTTCTGTTGTATATTAGGTGGAAGTACTTGAAGTTGTGGAACTGTAACCCATACCATACCATGAAACTTGCCCTATAACTACTTGTTAAACTGCATTTTGAAATGTATTACTTTTGTGCATATATATTTCACAATAAAAAATTGGTTTTTTTTTAAAAAAAAAAGGTAAGCAACTTATCTAAGATCTTAAAGTCATAAGTAATGGAGCCAGGATAGCCTTCTAACCCTCATACATTCTGAGGATAACAATATTCAAAGTGATTTTAGCTACCAAGAATAGAGTGCCTTTCATTTGTTTTAAATGTTAACACAAGCTTTCTTTAGCCATTGAAAAAAAAGCCTTGTATTTAACATCAGTTAAAAAAAAGTATCATGAATTTTAATGTTGTGATTGTTAGATCATCCTAATAGATTTGTATGTTTTCTTCAATAGAATTGAAGCAGTTTATCATAATGAAGTAAAGCAAAAGAAGAAAAGTCATGGTTTATTGATCCCATTTTTACTAATTGAGTTGGAGACTGTGGGAAATATCCATTTTGAAGAAGGCACTTGATCTGATGACTGGTAAATCTATTTGAAATTTAGTTATAGCTCTAGAAATAATTTTAGATGCTTAGGATCATCAACCAAATTATCTAATTATAAAATGTTAAATGTCCCACTTTTAAAACACTTCTGTTCTAGTTTGCTAGCTACCAGAATGCAATATACGAGTAACAGAATGACTTTTAAAAAGAGGAATTTAATAAGTTGCTAGTTTATAGTTCTAAGGCCAAGAAAATGTCCCAATTAAAACGAGTCTATAGAAATGTCTAATCTAAGGCATCCAGGAAAAGACATCGTGGTTCAAGGAGGCTGATGAAGTTCATGGTTTATCTCTCAATTGGAAGGGCACATGGTGAACACAGCATTATCTGCTAGCTTCTTTTCCTGGCTTCCTGTTTCATGAAGCTCCCCAGGGGAGCATTTTCCTTCTTCATCTCCAAAGGTCGCTGACTGGTAGACTCTGCTTCTTGTGGCTATGTTGTTCTGCTCTGCTGTCTCTGAATCTCTCCTTCTCCAAAATGCTTCCTCTTTTATAGGACCTCAGAAACTAATCAAGACCCACCCAAATGGGTGGAGACATATCTCCCCTCATCCAGCTTAACAACCACTCTTAATTGGGGTACATCTCCAGGCAGATAATCTGATTACAGATTCAAACATACAGTATTGAATAGGGATTATTCTGCCTTTACAAAATGGGATTTTTACTAAAACATGGCTTTTCTAGAGTACATACATCCTTTCAAACCAGCACAACTTTCTTATGTAGAATATCCATTCATTGAAAATTAGCAGTTACCTACTTTACCACTTAATCATATGTCTGCTTATACCATTACCATAAGCTAATCTTGGAAACATCCTAGTGGTAGTTCATTGCTCTTTACCCAATTTTCCTTAGCTTAAGAGCAGAATATATTTTAGAAAAAAAAATTATGGCTGAGTATTAATTTTGATGTATGTTTAATACTGTGTGTTTTTGGAATGGCTGCAGCAGTGGATCAAGAATATGGGGTGGTCCAACCCAACTTAGGCCCAAGACCAAAGAACACACCTGGTATAGAGTTACCATGAGTTTAATTAGGGATTTATGAACAGGAGAAGATTCTTCTCTATGGCAGCCAGTCTGGAAATGGAAGTCAGTGTTCCATGTAAAAAAGAGAGAGAGGAGTGCTGTGGGAGCAGCTTATAAAGGTTCAGGTCCAAAGGGTGTGACAATGGAGTTTCAGCAGGATTTCACTAGGGGAGGGGAGCTTTAAGGACATTCTTTCCACCTGAGAGGGTCTGTTGACTTTAATGTCTGTCCCAGTCATGTATGACTTGTTCCCATAATGAAGAAGGGAGCAAGGCTGGGCCCTGGGTCTCCACATGGGGTGAGATGCCAGGACAGAGCAGCAATACCAAAGGAGAATTGGCAACAGCATGTTGCTAACATGAGAGGAGCCTGTCTGGCTAATCTCCTGATGGATCTGTGGTCAGAGTAGACCAGTCCAGAGCTGGTTATAGTTAGGGTGTCAAGGGAAACTGTGGGTGAGGATAAGGCATACATTTAAACCAGGAACTTATGACAAAACCCCACTTAGGCATAAAAAGAGAGAGTCACCAGAAATTAAAGAGACAACATCCATGTTCCAGAGTCAGGGAGTCGTGGTAGAAACAAGGAAGAGGCTATGTTGCCTCAAAATAACTGATCCTAAAATAATAAAAAGATTTTTTTCAAATGAAAACAATGTCAAAAAATATTATAAATTGTGACTTTCACATTTTTGGAATCATTTTCTCAAAATTGAAGAGTCTGTGAAAGCACTAGCGATTGCCCTGGAACCATACTGTGGACTTGAGTATGTAGAGATGCACTGGGGGCCACAGGAAGCTCCTCAGTGGACTTGACACAGTTTTACTTGTAGCCAGTGTTGAAGCACATGCTGATTTTTTTTCTTTTTTTTTTTTTGTAGTAGAATGAAAAATTTGCATTAGCTTTTTAGAAAACAAAAGTGATTGGGTTACTTTAATCCAAGCCCCTTGATTTCTATAAGATGTGGCTATTTACTCACTTCCATGACTAAAATTGTCTCAAGGGCCTTGGTGGTACTTTGGTGGAAAAGTATGAGAGGTACTGCCCAAGGGAGAAAGAGAAATTTTAAAATGCTTTATTTTGTATCAATGCATCCATTTGCCCAGAAGTTACCGTTGTTTGCTTTAACCACAATACTAATTTTTAAGTACAAAGATGTAAAAGGTGTTCTTTGCAGTTCACATGCCATCTTTCAAAAATGCAGGCTCAATGAACATTGAAACTATTCTTGACTCCATTCTCCCACAGGTTCCCCTTCTGTTCTAGTTTGCTAGCTGCCAGAATGCAATATACCAGAAACAGAATGGCTTTTAAAAGGAAGAATTTATTAAGTTACAAGCCCACAGTTCAAAGGCCATGAAAATGTCTCAACTAAGGCAAAGCTATAGAAACGTCCAATCTAAGGCATCCAGAGAAAGATACCTTGGTTCAAGAAGGCTGTTGACATTCAGGGTTTCTCTCTCAACTGGAAAGTCACATGGTAAACATGGTGGCATCTGCTAGCTTTCTCTCCAAGCTTCCTGTTTCATGAAGCTCCCCCAGGGGCATTTTCCTTTTTTATCTCCATAGGTCTCTGACTGCATGGGCTTAGTGTCTCTTTCCAAAATGATTCCTTCTTAAAGGGCTCCAGTAAGCAACCTCACCTTGAATGGATGGAGACACACCTCCATGGAAATCATCTGATCAAAAGTTACCACCCACAGTTGGGTGGGTCACATCTCCATGGATAATCAAAAAACTCCCACCCAGCAATATTGAATGAGGATTAAAGGACATGGCTTTTCTGGGGTCCACAAATTCAAACCAGCACACCTGCATAATGGTTCTCATCTTCATCCCCTTTGTCCATTGCAACCAAAATTACCTGCACACAGACCTTTGTCATCTCCCATCTAGACTATTGCTATAGCACCTAACAGAGTACCTGCTTCTTATAAACAGTCAGTATTCATTAATCAGTAAACATCCTATATGATTCCTGCTGGATGCGGAGTATTTTATTAAAAACATACAAACATGCAAACCCTCTCCTAGCTGTTTTAACCTTACAAATTACACTTAGACTTTTCACCCTGGCATCAGTGGCCTCTGCTGTATAGTCTCCAGGTCTGATCCTCACTCCTTTTCTAAACCTCTTCAGAATGAGCTGAACTGTGTGCACCTCCCTGATCTTGGAACATACCTGATACTTCCCCACTCCACTGCTTCCTTCACCCCAAGTGCTCTTGCATCTCTCACCCTCAAAACATCACTGCCTGTCAAAAACTTGCTTTATCTTCAAGGTTCACATCAATGCCACTGCTTTCTGATGCATTTTCTTACCATCTCCATCAAATATAATCATTGATTTTTGAACCCTTATAGCACTGAGTCATATCTCTCGTACTCACGGTTTTGCTTTTACTCACCCCGTTGCTTTCCCTCTCCAGTAGTTTATAAGTTCAGTGAAGGTAGAGCTTGTATTGTGTTCATCTTTGGATCACTTTTATTTTGTTAATATCTGTGTTAATTAGATTCAGTTGTCAACTTGGCCAGGTGAGCATACCTAGTCTTGTTGCTGCGGTCATAAGCTAATGGTACGTGAACCTCATCTATTGCTAATTACATCTGCAGTCAGCTAGGAGGCGTGTCTGCTGCAATGAGTGTCATTTGACTTAATTGGCTGGTGCTTAAATGAGAGATCGCAAAGTAGCACAGCTAAGCAGCTCAGCATTCCTCATCTCAGCACTTGCAGCTCAGCTCAGGCCTTTGGAGATGCAGAAAGAAGTCACCCCAGGAAAAGTTGTTGGAACCCAGGGACCTGGAGAGAAGACCAGCAGAGACCATCTTGTGCCTTCCACGTAAGAAAGAACCTCAGTGGAAAGTTAGCTGCCTTTCCTCTGAAGAACCAACAAAATAAATCCCCTTTTATTAAAAGCCAATCTGTCCCTGGTGTGTTGCATTCTGGCAGCTAGCAAACTAGAACAGTATCTTTAGCACACATCCTCTGAGCTTCTACAATGGACCACAGTCTCTGCTAGATGCTAGGGCAAAAGTTAAATAAGATGTGGTTCCTGTCTTCAACAAGCCTGCTATCTAGTAGGGAAAACTATGGTATCAAACAGCAATACATTCTAGGATAATTGTGGGTACAGAGAAGAGGAGCACTTAAAATAGAATGGGGGCTTAAAGAAAGTTTTCTAAAGTGGAGACATTTGAGGGAGATGTCTCAATCTGACTTTCAAAGGACATATAGAAGGAATTGGAGGATGATCTTTCCAGACATAGGAAACAACATGTGCAAAGGTATGGAAAGAGTAATACATTTGGGGGGTTACCAATAGTTCCACCTGACAGGGGCTTAAGCATTAAGCACCTCATGGACTGGACTAGTGGTTTGAATTTTGTCCTTAAAGCTCTGGGAAACCTTGAAGGAGATGTGTGCCAGGTTTAGATATTATTTTATATAGAGATTGTCAGGGAATTATTATTTCAGGTTCAAACTCGAAGTGCATATACTTCAGGAAAGTAATGACACATTACCCTGGGTATATTTTCAGATGCTTGGGAAGTTGTCATCCTCAGTGCTATTGATAATAGCAAAAGTCATGACTTTTTTCTCTATCAGCATAGATCTAAGTCTCCCACCTCCAGCAGTATTATAGCCCTCTGTGAATGATGTTTTCTCATCCCTAGAGTGGCCAGGGATTGAGGTTGAATCCCAGTAATAAATTATTTTATTCTTATGATCCCAGATAGAACAGAGCCCATGTCAGCACTAGAGTTCCCTTTTCAAGTGCTCCAGGAATTCCATATAAGGAAGAGACGCAACTGACAGAATTCCCAGAAAAGAAAACTCCTTGAAAGTTTTACACTTCATGAATTTTCCTGGTGCTCACTGTTGGTTCCTGTGTTCCTAGAGGATTGGACTAGAAGTTAGGCGTTGTCCATTCATCTCTTCCACCAATTCTTGGGCACATATGAGCTTTAATAAAATGTAAAACCCTATCTAAAAAGCCTAAGGTATTGGTTTCTATCATGATGCAGGGAGCATAATAATGAGAGCTTCAAAGTTTGCAAGGCATGTTATTCGGGGAAGACTCATCTGATTTAGGCCCACCAAATAGCCTCTTTATAGGATGGCAGTATATTTCCCACCCCACATGATCATGAGACTCTGTAGCCAGACTTCTGAATTAGTAGCCACCGTGCTAGATTGCAGCACTCTGTCTATCTGTCTTCTCTACCAGACTGTGAGCACCTCTGGTACTTGTTTAGTTTGGGCAACTCACTTTTCAGCTCTAAGGAAGGGGTAATTGGGCAACTCCTGACTGCACTGATTCTGTCTTAGCTGGAAAGAAAGGCAGATACTCTAAATTTGGAGTTCAAATTATAGACTCAGGGGAGAGACCACCCATTAGGAAATTTACCTCTGTGATCTTAGCTCATACCTAGAGCTCAGATCCTGGCTAATTTTGTAGGTGAGAACCTTGATATATCATTAAAAACAAATTTATCCCGTATACTCTCACTGAGCTCCTTCTCAAATTGATCCATTTTTTAATCTTGTCTTAGTGCAAATTTTGTGCTACTTTAGGAAAAGGCCAGAATTATTGTGAGCATGGCCAGGTGAGAGCAGCAGAGAGTAAATCAGCACTTCAGTACCTGTTCTTGAGATCTTCCCATAGCTGGCTCTGTCTCATTCAGTTCTCAGTCCAAGTGATTTCTCTGAAAGGCCTTCTCTGGGATTAAAGTGTTCCACCATCCTATTCCCTACCCCAAGTCTTCCTTTCTTCAAAGTACTTATCAGTATATAAATTATTTTATCAATATTTTTACTTAGTTATTTTCTGTCTACACATTGGAATAAGTCTCCATGAGAGCAGGGACCCTATCCCTTCCACTTCTGTATCCTTAGTTTGGAAGTTGTTGCAATAGTCCGGTTGAAAGGTGATGGTGATTTGGAATAGGGTGGTGACAAATGAAACATGGACATGTGCAGGATATATTTTAGGTGTAGAGCTAAACAGACTTGAAAAATAGGATATTTATAAGGGAGAGAGAAGAGACAAAGATTGTTTCTGGGCTTTTAACTTAAACTACCAGTTAGATGTTATTGCATATCTGCGATGGAGAATGCTCAGGAGGAACAGGTTTAGGTGGTAAGTGTTGGATGAGTTAGGTTTGAGAGGCCCATTACATACTTCCCTCAGTGATGGGTGGAGAGCTGCAAAGGGTGGTGGGGGATTGTTCAGGTCCCTGGCTAGCACAGACAGAACTACCCTCATGCTTTGGAGAACAGCCTCAGGCTGGCATGAGCTCTAGCAGCAGAGCACAGGTAGAGAGGGGGGTGGCAGGGCCAGTCAGCAGTGCAGCCACATCCCCATCACCACCCCCTGCAGGGGGTCCATGTCCTTGACCTACATATCTCTTGACTACAGTAGAAGTATGGACTTCAGGTTCTTAACCATAGCACCTCCACTTATTACCAGTGAGAGTTTAGGCCTATTACTTTGTACTTTTTAACTTTTTATTTTGAAATCATTTTAGATTTACAAAAAAGTTGTACAAATAGTATAGAGAGTCTTCATATACCTTCAGCCAGTGTCTCCTAAGGTTATCATCATACATAACAGTATACACTTATCTAAACCAGGAAATTAATATTGGCACAAAATAACACATTTCACTAATTTCTCCACTTATGTCCTCTTTCTGTAACCAGGGTCTAATCCAGGATCCCACATTGCATTTAGTTATTGTATTTCCTTACTCCAGTCTGTGCTAGTTCTTCAGTCTTTCATTGCCTCACATGAATTTGACATATTTGATGAGTACTGTTTAATTCTGTTAAGAATGTATCTCAGGGCAGGCCATGGTGGCTCAGCAGGTAAGAATGCTTGCCTGCCGTGCCAGAGGACCCGGGTTCAATTCCTGGTGCCTGCCCATGTAAAAAAAAAAAAAAAAAGAATATCTCAATTTGAGTTTCTCTAGTGTTTTATCATGATGAGATTGAGGTAAGAAGTGGCATTGTGCCCTTCTCAGTGCATCACATACAAGGATAAGGTGGTTTATACCAGGTTTCTCCATTACAAAGTTATTTTTATAATAAATAAGTACATTAAATGTAAATGACATAAATACATCAGTTAAAACCCAGAGATTGTCAGAATGGATAAAATAACAAGACCCAACTATATACTGTTAATAAGGAACTCATTTCAAACATAATGACATATGTAGGTTGGAAGTCAAAGAAAGGAAAAAGATGTACTATGCAAAAGTTAATCAAAGGAAATCAGGAATGGCTATATTAATATCAGATAAAATAGACCTCAGAACAAAGAAAGTTACCAGAAATAAAGGGGAACATTATATAATGTGAAAGGATCAAGCCACCAAGAAAACATAAACATCCTAAATGGGTATGCTCCCAAAAATCAGAGTTCCAAACTATATGAAGCAAAAGCTGATGGAACTGAAGGAAGAAATAAATTCCCAATTACACATGAATACCTTCAAAACCTTACTCTCAACCATTGATAGAAAAACAAAAAGCTGGTTCTTTGAAAAGGTCAATAAAATTTATAAACTCTACCAGGTCTGACAGAGGGAAAAAAAAGAGACAGAGAAAATGCAATGTACCAATATATATACATATAAAACAAAAAATGAAACAACACATCCTAAAGCCCCTGCAAATTTTGATGTATTAAATTTCATTTTAATTTAGTAGAATGTGCTAGAAGAGAATTTTATAGCACTAAATGCTTAAATTAGAAAAGAGAAAAGGTCTCTATTCAATAATCTAAGTTTCTATATCAAGAAAAAATTTTTAAAAAAGAAAGTAAAATAAAGCCAAATCACACAGAAGAAAGGAAATAATAAAGATAAGAGTAGAAGTCAATTAAATTGAAAACAAGAAAACAGAAGAGAAGAATCAATGAAACAGGAAGCTGGTTCTTTGAAAAAAAAAGAATAAAATTTATGAACTTCTAGCAAGATGAAGAAGATGAGAAGAGCGACTATCAGGAATGAAACAAAGGATATTGCTACAGTTCTTGCTGTCATTAAAAGGATAATAAGAGAGGGAAAAAGGATAATAAGAGAATACTATGAACAACTTAAATGTTGATGAATTTGACAATTTAGAAGAAATTCCTCAAAAACCAAAAGCTACCAAAATAAAATAAATAATGTGAATAATCCTAGTGCACCGAATCTAGCAATGTATAAAAACATTATACACCATGACCAAGTGGGACTGATTTCAGGTATGCAAGATGGTTCAGCATTCAAAAATCAATCAATATAAATCCACAATATCAATGGGTTAAAAAATAAAAAGCATATGATCATGTCAATTGATGCAGAATACTCATTTAGCAAAACGTAACACCCATTCATGATTACAAACTCTCAGTAAATTAGGAATAGAGGCGAACTACCTCAACTTGATAAAAAGCATTTACAAAACCTCTAACTACATCATAGTTAGGGGTGAAAGATGGAATATTTTCCACTTAATAACAGGAACAGAGCAAAGATTTACTCTCTCACCACTCTTATTCAACATCGTACTGGCAATTCCAGACAATACAAAGAAAAACAAGAAATAAAATGCATGGATAGGAAGAAATAAAACTATTCTTATTTGCAGATGATTTGATGGTATACATAGAAAATCCCAAGAAATCAACCAAACAACTACAAGCACTAAGAAGGGAGTTTACTAAGGTCACAATAAAGAAGATCAGCAAATAAAAATGAATTGCACTTTTACATACTGACATTGAACATGTAGAACCCGGGTTTTAAAACACTCATGATCACTCAAAAAAGTGAAGAAAAAATATATATATTCTTTAGAATTCTTCCATCGAGGCCTCGGTTCATCATCCTCGCTGTCCTCTTGAGCCCCCACCCCAGAAGCCCCCAGTGCCGCACTTCGTAGCATGGGGGGAGCAGGGCGACACTGATGCTCTCAGATGCTGACTGACCTCTCTGGCGCTCACCTGTGCACTTTGTAAGCTGCTTGTTGTGGACACCCATAGCTTCCTGCTTGCCGTCTGCTGCTTCTGGATGCAGGACCATGCTCGGTCCCTGTACGGAGCAAGCCAGAAGCGCCGCAGTGTTAAGGCCTCAGGAAGCCACCCTGAACCACTGATGTACAGGAAGTTGGTGGATAAATGCCGCAGCTTCTTCACCCCTCAGCCCCAACAACTCTAAGGTGTGTGTCTTGCACTGAATCCCAAAGCCCCCCAACAGAATCATGTTCGTTTCCTGCAGTAGTAACTTACTTGATGCTACACCACATGTTGCCTTCTTTCTGTGCCCTATCTCACTTCTTCTCTCCCCTGATGGGTGCTTCCCAGGAAGCAGAAACTACTTGCAGTTGGATTCTTATCTCAGAATTTGCTTTTGGGGAGAAGCAAAATCAAGAGCAGTGGCCATTGCTGGTTAATCTGTCAAATGCATTGTGTTCGACGAAAGGAGCCAGACTCTAAAGTCTTCACTCTGTATGATTCCATTTACATGACATTCTGGAAAGGTTAAAACTATAGAGATGGATACTAGGATTAAGAGAGGGGGAGAGAGTTATATGATCTGCAGAGAAACCAGAGTATAATAATGAAAGGCTAATATCCACAATTTGATGAGTCAAATCTCTGTGGAAATAATCTAATCAAGTTTCCAACCTACATTATTGAATATGGATTAAAAGAAAAGGTTGCTTACACAAGATTGATTAGGATTAAAAAAAAACATGGCTTTTCTAGGGTACATAAATCCTTTCAAACTGGCGCAAGGTGTATATACACTAAGCTATTAAGGATGGTTATCATAGAGGCTAAGAGAAGAGGCAGAAATTATGGGAACTGTTGACTTCACATTTTTACTAACAAGGGTGGCTGACTTTTAGAATCAGAATAAATGATAAAGACGGAAGAGGAAGGGCTAACCTTTGCTATCACCCAAAGTCCTCACTTGGCAACTTCTTGGTTATGGTGCTATGTAGTGACCCCATGATAACCACTGGCTTCTCTTGGAACATACATTAAAGTGCTTGGGGCAGCCTGCCTAGCAGCCTTGGCTGTGGGAAACCCAGGCAGGTAAACCAAGGACAGATCTGCTCCAGTCTGGATGGCTATGAGCATCCTGGCTATGCCCTGGGACATGCAGCTGCCCCCAAGTCAGAGGACCCAGTCTGCATTCAGAGAGAAAAGAAGACAAGAACTCAAGGAACTTCTATTAGAAAGGAAAACACCTTTTGTGTAAAAATAGGAAATCAGGTATTATCCAGTAGAGATCAGAGAATGATGACAGCTGAACACCAGGTCCAAGAAGAGACAAAATTTATGAAACCCCAAACAAAATGACTGATAGTGCCAATAGACCTATTAAATTATCATAAAAATCATTTAATGATGGAAAAAATGTCTTTCTTCAAAACTTTCTAATTAACCATTGCAACTATAGCAATTGATACATGTAATTTTGGGGATAATAGTCAAGCTCTTCTTACTAATAAAAGATGATCTATAATTGTAAAATGATATAGCTTTCACACAGTGTGTGATGTGAAAACCTTGTGTCTCATGATCCTTTTATCAACAGATGAGTAAAACATACAGAATACAAATGAATAATAGGGGGAACAAATATTAAATATATTAGATTGAAATGTTAGTGCTCCATGAAAGGGAGGGGTAGGGGTATAGTATGTATGAATTTTTTTCTGTTGTCTTTTTCTTTTTCTGAATTGATGCAAGTGTTCTAAGAAATGATCATGATGATGAATATGCAACTATGTGATATTGTGAATGATTGATTATATATGTAGAATGGAATAATCATATGTTAAGAATGTTTTTGTTTGTTAGTTGTTACATTTTTTAAAAAATAATTAAAAAGGATGATCTATATAATATAATATTCAGCCAGGCATTTCACTCAAAAAAAAAAAAAGAAAGAAAAATGACTATAGTAAAATTAGGCATGTCAATGCCTAAGAAACCTGTGCTTAGATCTTATCATGGCTAAATTATTCAGTCTCCAGCTGACTCATTTAGAAAACCTTTACAAGTCAAATGTTAGGGCTCTTACAACAACAACAAAAAAAACCTTTCAACTTCTCTAAAGCTCCAGGGCCCCAGTCTATAAGCACCAGCAGTATAATATAGTGAAAACTGATAGATCCTCAAATATAAATCCTGCCATTAAATTTGTGAGCACTCCATCTATGATGGTTTGAAGCTGTCCTGTACTCCAGAAAAGATCATGTTCTTAAAACTAATCCATTCCTGTGTGTGTAAACCTATTATAGGTGGAACCTTTTGATTAAGTTATTTCAATTGAGATGTAACCCACTTCAAAGTGGGCCTTAATCCTCTTACTGGAGTCCTTTATAAGAGGATAAAAAACAAAGAGACAATATAGAAAAAAGCCCCAGAGAAGCTATGGAAGAAGGACACACAGAAACTAAGACAGATTCTCTTTTAAGAAAGAAACCCACACAGAAACTCACAGAGGAAGCCATAGAATCTGGAAGCAATGAAATCTGGGACAGAAAGGAGAGACCAGTAGGTGTGCCATATGCCTGCCCAAGTAACAGAGGAGCCCTGGATCACCAGCAGACTTTTTTGCAGGCAGAAGATATCGTCCTGATGACACCTTGATGTGGGCATCTACACAGCCTGAACTGTAAACTTGTAAGTTAATAAATTCCCATTGTAAAGCCAACCCATTTTGAGTATATTGCATTTTGTCAGCTTTAGCAAACTAAAACACCATCTCAGGCCAGAGAACCTTTGCTACCTCCTATTAAAAGTCACCACGATGATTCCCAGGACTGGGTGAAACAAGGCATCCATAGAACCTCTGCCAACGTTTTAATCCAGAAAGGGCCTCCTGGAAAAGAATTACTATAATTAAAAACAGTTTCATCTATTGTCAAAACCAGTTCTTCTCAAGACACAAAAAGAAAAATGAGGCATTATCAAGAAGCAGAGCTTCTGAGATTGTAACTAGGCCTCCTTCTTCTTCTATTACCAAAATTATAGAACAGTAAAAAACATCAATCATGAAGACATACTAAAGCAAAAAGCAAACTGCAAGAAAGCCCAAAGAAACCACAAAAGAGAATAGAACTCACCTGACTGGGTGGAAAACTAGCAAAAGAAGATTGCAGAAAAGGCCCCGTAACTCAGTACTTACCCAGTTTGAGCTTGAAGAACAAACTGAAAACCAGTTGGGTGTTTCTACATAATCACAGCAGAAGAAAAAGAGTATCTACTGAAAAGTAAATACACATTTTCTGAGTAACTGAACCTGATTAATGAAGGATGTCCCCAAAGAAGAAATATTGGTCACACTCAATGACCTGATTAAAACTATCTCAGATGCTAAATATATATATATATATATATATATATATTTGATAATTACTGGATGTGCCTCAAATGTCTTAAGCCAACCTCAAGTCCTGTGGAAAATACTAT
Organism: Tamandua tetradactyla; assembly: GCF_023851605.1. Classification (NCBI taxonomy): domain Eukaryota; kingdom Metazoa; phylum Chordata; class Mammalia; order Pilosa; family Myrmecophagidae; genus Tamandua; species Tamandua tetradactyla. Next base: position 139,517,142 of record NC_135328.1, read on the forward strand.
TGCAATCTATGAGAAAGCTGTTCTGGCATGGGAATCAGCCTTTTGAAGAGATGTGGCATGCAATTGTAGATATTCTAACAATGAAGAGTCAAGAAAATGTCACTTTGGAGAAAACATTGAGGAGGCTTGTGCAGCCATTGAACAAATTCAAAAAGTCAACACTAAAGACATAGGTAACAATCTATAGCTGGAAAACTGGAAATGGAAAAATAAGCATCACAGAAATGTGGTATTTCAAGTTATGAAAAAAACAGCAAGAGAAGAAAACAAAAGAACCAGCCAACGATGTTACATTCTTGGATAAAGAAGCCAGAGGGAGTCCCTTTAATTAGATATAATGTGTCTACTCTGCTTCTTTAGTCTCCTGGGCTGCTCAAGCATGAGATGGGTGAGGTTAAACAATGTGAATTTGTTTACAGTTTTAAGGCTAAAAAAAATAGTCCAAAACAAGGCACAATCAAGGTGGTGCTTTATTCCCAAAGACGGATGTTCTGGGGCTAGCTACCAGTGATATTCTGTCCTTCGCTTGTCACACGGCAAGGCACATGACAGTGTCTCCTGGCCTCTCCCTTCTCTCCCAAGTGCGGTTGAATATTAGCTTCTTGGTCCTATGGCTTTTGCTCCATGTGTCTGAGTTTCACTCCACTTCTAAAGGACTCCAGTGATAGGATAAGAACCACAGTGACTGGGGCGGGTCACACCTTAACTGAAGTAGCCTCATCACAAGCCTTCCTTACAGCGGGTTTATTCTCACAGGAATGAATTAAATTTAAGAACAGTTTTTTTTTCTGGGGTTCAAACAGCCCCAAACAAGCACATATGCTATACTTGCAAGTGTTAAAAAAGATGTAATTTGATAAAATGAACTCTACATTTAAAGGGTTTCAAACACCATTGAGACGTTAAGAGAACACTTCCAAATTGCCAGATATGTGAAAAGACATTATCCTTGTGTGGCTTTATTGGAACAGTTGACAGAGTTGGGAAGTGAGACGGGGGTTTCTGGATGCCATCCTGACTCAGACACTGAGGACACGGAAGAGACACGAAGCTTCGACAAGAAGTGGGGTCCTTACTCCTGGGTTGTTGTTGTGGTGGTTGCAGCTGTGTATTTATTTTAGGTCTGGAGTTGACCCAGTACCCAAGTATTCTGATATTCAAGAAAGTGAGCTTCTTTACAAACTTCACATTACAGTAAGAGTCGCCTTCTATGTGTCAGAAAACTAATCCTATGCTCTGGATCTCAACAGAGGTGGACTTTGTCTTTACAATAGGTAAATTTTGTCAGCTAGAATATCCTTGAATATCAACCAGTTTCATCATAATGTCAGCTTATTCCCCTTACTTTTAATGAGTTCTAAATTATAGAAAGATCGTAAGTCAGCCATATAAGAACAGTACTGCTGCATCATGAGAAAATGAGGTGTTCTAGGTAATGTTTATTTTTCTATAAGAGAAGGTACCTTGTGGTAGGAAGAAAAAGGTATCAGTGTGGATATAAAAAATATTAAAGCTAAGCTGAGTGTGCAGTTTGAAAATATTTTGGACCCCAGAAAAGCCATGTTTTAATTCTGATTCTATCTTGTGGATGGAGGCAGCTATTTCATTTAATTGTGATTCAATAATGTAGGTAAGGAACTTGATTAGATTATCTCCATGGAGATATGACATGCCTAATTGTGGGTATTAACTTTTGATTAGTGGAGATGTGACTCCACCTTCCAGGTGGGGCTTGATTAGATTACTAGATTCTTTAAAAGGGGAAACAGTTTGGAGAAACACCAGAAAGGACAGAGCCTACAGAAATGACAAAAGCATCAGAACTGATAGAGCAGAAATGACAGAACCAACAGAAACTTCAGAGATGACACAGATGCCAGCACTTGGAGAACAGAGACATGGATATTTGGAGAGGCTTGGAGCCTAAGCAGATGTCGCCATGAGATGTTAAGCAAGTCAGAAGCTGGAGAGAGCCAAGTGGTGCCAAGAGATGAAAGCCAGCCTCGGAGAAGGAACCCCCACAGGAACAGAGGCTGAAAGCATAGGAGCCCAAGGAAGGAACCAGCAGATGCCAGCCACGTTACTACCTTGCTGACAGAGGTGTTTCAGACCCATCGGCCTCCCGTGAATTAAGGTGTCTATGCTTGGGTGCCTTAGTTTGGGCTTTTTTCATAGGATTAGGACTATAAACTTGTAACTAAATAAATTCCCTTTTTAAAAGTCATTCCATTTCTGGTATATTGCATTCTGGCAGTTTAATCTAATACAGGTTATTACAAATAGGAAGTGAATATAGAGAAAATTAAATGTTAACATCAGAGATGAATGAACTCTAGGCCCTGCAAACATGAACACTTAAAAAAGGCTCTAGGGTTGGGTAGACTGGCACACTCGACTGTAGAGCTGAGAGGTGAGGTTGAAAATAGAAGTAGAATTAATGGAGCAAAGATCTCCTAAATGAGGAGTTAGACACATGGATCGCCTCTCAATCTGCAAAGACAAGAGTGTATCTGTCCCAATCATCAACCGAGCTTTCCATGAGATAGGAAAGATAAGAGGTTTTGAACTTGTAGATGTGGGCATAGGAGAGTTTGGGGTAAGAAACATTGAAAGAAGTAGGAGCCCCGGTAAAGGTCTGTAGACTGAGCCCACATCCCTCTGCCTCTCCTCAGCAAACAATGTTGGGGTCCAGAATCACTACACCCAGGTCGGAGTCTGGAGTATGCTTTCACGGAGATCTGAAGCTACTGAGAGCACTGGGAGGGTCCTCACCCAGTGAACACGCAGAGGAGCACTAGAGACACAGTCATTTCTCAGGCACACATAGCCCAATGAGCTGATTCCTCCCAACCGGGTATAGGAATGGGTGACTGGGATGACCAGATACATGAGGACAGACTATTGCCTGAGAAGGAAGGAAGGAAACACACAGGCATCAGCAGTCTCTAGCTCTCTACAGAACAGGTCTTGGAGCTGACCCCATTCTCTGCATCTTAAGTGTCCCCCTGACCCCCATCCCAGTATGACAATCAACATCCTCATCTTAAAGAGTTCCTGTCTTGGTCTCTACCTGTTCTTCCTGTTGTAGCCTTTCCCCATCTCACAGACACTGTTTTCTTAAATAAAAATTAATCTCTTTATCCTGGTGACAGCATTTACCCCACCCCCCACCCCCCACTCCTCTGGCCACCATTCACTCACTACATTTAGGCTCTTCCTGCTTCCAGCTGATCTTCAAACATACTACTCGCAAATCCAATTCATAACCTTCACCTGATCTGTCCTTTCATCCTGCAATTCTTGTTCCCTGGATGGTTCAGTGCTCAATTGTCCCCTCATAGAAAGGGACAATCCAAGATCCCCCTTTCCCAGAAGCATCACTCATGCCCTTCCCTGCTCATTCTTTTCCATTATTTCATCATCACATGACATCTTCTGTGCTGTGTTTAATTTCCCTGTTGAGTATCTTCCTCCTCCCATCTCCCATCTCCTCCATCAGCTCCACCAAGACAGGGACATCCTTTCTCTTCTTCGTTGTTCTATGCCCAGATCCAAGCTGTATTTTTAGGATAAATCATTTCCCTTCTTATAGTGATTATTCTGTCCTCTGTCTTACTTCCTCCCTTCCTCCTGTTCAAAGTGTCACTTCCTTCTTTCCTTCCCCATCACTAACAATCCCCAGTTATCCCTCATTACGTTTAGAGGGAGTGTCATTTCTGGTAAAACTATTAATCCTGGGGATACCAGCAATTTCTGTGGGAGAGAACACCCTGCAGCTCCCCCGGTTTTCCTGTGAGGTGTGTCAGATTGGGCGGGAAAGGCATGTATGATCCAATGGTGATTTCTTCATGGTCAAAAAACTCAGTGCAGTACAAGGCAGAGAAATTCATCTGCATATGGAGTAGATGATTTTAATTTTTAACATTTCTTATTTTAGAATATACATATTAAATAATATACTCTCTGAGACCAGTTTAACTACATCCCAGAAAATGTATTCATTTTTTAATATTTTAATACTTATTTAGTTAAAAAAAGTTGCATTTACTTAGTAGTTGTGTCTATTAGGAAAAAAAAGTTGCTGATGTTTGAATGTCTCTTATGGCTAAACTTCATCTCCTTGTAAAGTGCAATACAATATTTATAATATATAGATTGAATAATAAATTATAGTTCACTTAAGATTACTTTTATTTTATGTTTTTAAGCGATTTGGCCTATAAACTGGCAATTATAGCTAAAACTGTTTTGCCTTTTGTTAACTCATGACCATTAAGATACATATGGAGTCTGTTTTGAGTTTATTTCACAGTTATAATTTAATCTGAACAAAGGACAGTGCATACAGAGCTACTCATGGTAGCAGATCAAACTGAAATTCTCTCACCCTGACTAGTGCAGGTGTTGCTGCAAGAAATCATTGCAGTTTAATCCCATGATCTTCCTAAGTGTCCCATCAAGATCATGCAAGGCAGTGGAACAAGGGAGGATGTGCAACAGCTGTGCTCAAGGTCTAAGCAGACCTCTGAAAGGACATGTCTCTCTTGGAGATCAGAATTGCCTGAAGACCTTGGAGGAAAAACAGATTCTGAGAAGCCCACAATGCTGAACTCAACAGGAGCTGGAAGCAAGTGGATCAACTCTCTATTAACATCCATGGGGCACTTATAAGCTTGGTTTGAGAGCAACAGAGTCAGTTAAGTAGGGGAAAAGGAAAGCAGGTGGATTACATCTGAGGGAATAATTTGGATATAAAGAAATAGAGCAGAAAATATCTAGGAAAGTGTACAATGGGAAAGAAACCATGAAATGCAACACAAAGCTCATGGTGTTGGAAGGAGCAGGAGTGAAATGGTGTCAGTAGCCTAATACCACAGTGTGAGAGTGACACGTGTGCACTAGGCTGCATGAACCAGCTCTCCCTGAAGCATTTACTTCCAAAATGCTGTGCTGTCCCTAAAATAGGCTAAAAACTCCCATGATGGTGAAATTGGCCCAATATGGGAAGAATTGCTGTAAGGGAAGTAGCCAGGTGGAGCCCTTCATCCTCCTCCTTCAGTGCCCAAAGCAGCTTAATGAATTTCAGACCAGCTGTGGTCATGGAGATCCCTCACCGGCAGTGAGCACCTTGGGAAAGCCTTTTTGAGGATAGGGCAGGCTCTGATCCAGGCAGGAGCAAGTGGGTCCACCCAGAATTTTGTCACCTGGGGTAAGTGCATCCCTGGAGTCTCTTGGAAGGGCAGATGCAGAGACACCTTTGCAACCACTTCTCCATCAGCCTTCCTGAGTTTTCACTGGTATTCCTGAATTCTGGCCATCACTTCCCCTGTTTACTCAGTTCTTAGCAATATGCCTGCTGGCCAGACAGCTGCAGCCTCAAGCTACTGGGTCTAGTTGCTGGACCTTGCCTCCCTCAGTCTGCAGCTTCCTCTCATCATGCCGAGCCCTGTGGATGAGCCTTTTTATTCAGTTCCAGGTGAAGTGGCTTGGGGTCAGGCAATGCAAGCTGTGAGGCTCTGTTCCTGCCACCAACTGACTTGGTGGCAGCCAGGCTGGGAGCCTCAGGCCTCACTCTACTCCCCATTCAGCCTCAGCAGCCCCAACCACTGTCCTCCTGCTGTTTCCTCACTAAAATTTGGTCACTCCTGATGCACAGAGGCAAAAGGACATCAGCACCCCACCATACACAAAATATATTTCTGCTAGATAAACACATAATTGTGAAAAGCAAAACATAGAAATTAGGATAAAAGAGTAATTAAAGATACTAAGTGAGGAAATCAAAATTAAAACAAATCAGAAGGAAAATATACCAGAGGAATGTATTCTCCCTGCATTCTGAACTCAAGGATGCTGTAGAAAAAAATCTGCTTGTTTAAACTACTGTTCACTTCTCCACAGTAAATAATAATTTAGAGATCAGAGACTTGATAACCAGGACTAGTTACCAAAGGGGGATTGATTAATTGGTCTGGATAAGGCTAAAATCAGTAAAAACCAGATAATATTTAAGGATGAGTTTCTTGCAGTCCAAATTATGCATTGATGTTTTTTCTAATAAATTATTACCAGCAGAACTCTTAATAAACTGTAAAATTTACAAACTGTTTCATAAAACATTTGGCAGAAATACAAAACATATGAAGGAAATAATCTATTGGAATAAATAAAATGAAGCCCAATTAAATGAAAAATTATGCCATCTTACTGAATGAATAGACTTGTTGCATAAATGAAATGCAGTTTCCATGATATCAATATGGGAATTTGAATTGTATGCATTAATAATAAATAATTGTTTTGGAACATTATTTAAATGTAGATGACATAGGTTTAATAACTCTTTTTTGGGGGGGGCGGTGCATGTTCTGGGAATGCAAGACCCTGCGTGGTCTGGGAACATATGGAAGGCAAGAATTCTCCCACCTAACCACCTATGAATCTATGAATTTTCATCTTAGTAGGAAAATAGGTACAAAAATTCAGCCCTTGAAAAATGAAGGATGAATTAAAGCAGGACATTCATCAAAAATCAAAATGCCTGAGATAGGCAAATGAAGTTGTTCACAAATACTGCTAAATGGAAAAAAATGTCAAAGTACCAGTGAAGCTGTTCAAATTTAAGAAACCAATATAGCTGTTATATGCTGGGTTGTGCGGAAAAGCATATGCACTTGCATTGTCAAAGAAGAACATTATTACATGATTTTACAGAAAGCAACTTAGTGATAGCTACAAAATTCTAAAATATACTAAACTGCAAATCTCACCATTTGAAATTATTTCAGAGAGAAATGTACAGAAAAAATATTGGCAGCTTTAAAGTCAATAGTGACAGAAAAGGAGAATGAAAATTACTTCCCTTTGATGGTAATATATAGAATAATATATGGTAAAACCATAGTGTATATTAGGCAGCCATCATAATGAAAGGGAGCAATAGCAGTTGAGAAAGAAAAATGTCAAGTATTGTATTGGGAGAAATGCAAGTTGCAGAGTAGCATACATAAAATGAGCTCATTTGGTTGAAAGAATACAAATAATATATTTAAAGACATGCATACATATACATGTGTGCAAAATAGATAGATTTGGATATGTGGGTATGATTATTTAGGCATGAACTATAAGGTAGACTATTTAGTAGATATTTATTATAAATTACCTTGGGTTCATTTGTGGGACAAGTACGGGGAGTAGAGAGTCAGAACAGGCAGAAAAGACAGGACATAAAGAACTCGGACATGTGCTCCCCAGTAGAGTTATTTATGAACATGTGTGAAGTGTACCGTAATAGTTACCATTTATATAACACATGTATTAATAAGAATTTAAAAATTAAACAATTGAAATGATATTGTGGGTGCCATATGTACTGAATTACAGGGAACCATGATTAATTGTTAAACGACAGATAGCAAGTGGGGAGAGTGTGGCCTGTATTCCCTAAAAGCAAACAGAGATGAACATGTGTATCTGTACCTATATATAAGTTCCAAAAGGAATAAAGCATGAAACAATACATGTGTGTTGTTAAAATTGCACATCTTGATGGAGGAGGTACAATTTACATGAGGGCATGGCTCTGCTTATTTCTTTATAAAAGTTTACAATTCTCGTAATGTGACAATGCAGTCTGTAAGTTAAATACCTATATATGTTAAAATGTATTAACAAATTTTGTTTGTTATTTTCTAAATAGGCAACAAAAACATACTATAACATGGTGTACCAAGATGTTAATGATTGGAAGAAAAGCATGTCCACAAAGTGCATAAAAGTCCAGACCCAGTGATCTCCTACTTCCTATTTGGAGTCAGTGACCTCTTCTGATCTCATATCTAGAAATGACAGAAAGCAATTCCAAGTGTTAATTGACTTATTCTTGAAGTACATATTGCATGTTTATGTCTAGAGATAAAGAAGCAACTGGACACAATGGACAATTCACTAGGAAACATATGGGCCTCCACAGGATTCTTACTCTCCTGTGGTGCTAACACCTTCCACCCCATTGCTCCAGTTGAAAACTCACTCTTGGATACTGTAGCCTTTTTCACCAGACTTACCATAGAGGAAGTTAACTGAGAAGATGCAGCTATCAAGGAAAAAGAATATTTTGGCCAAAAGTCTTCAGGTTGTTGGAAGTCATGAGCCATCCTCTGCCCGTCTCCAACTGCAGTACATCAGTGCTTCATTGGCTTTTGTTTTTCTTGATGGTGGTGTACAGATGGATGTCATCTCATAGCCCCAACTTCACTCTGCTCACTGGAGCCATCACTGTCTCTCTGAGAAATAAAAATAGGACACACTGTAAATGCTATGTGACAGGCCCTTATCCCCTTCCAGTGTCTCTGAAGGCTTCCCCATGCCACTCTGGGTCTCATCTCTGAAGTAGGTGGAAATGCCCCTGTCACCTTCAAGACTTCCAGGCCCAGGGACTTGATGCTGTGCATGTGACTAGACTTTTTTCCTCATTAATGAATCTGGTTCTGAATTTCCCATCTCTTCCTCATATGTGATTGTCTAGTATGTTGTCCTGTCCAGGTTTCGGAGATTTTGTGCTCTCTTTTATGCATTTACTCTCAGCTCAGGTTGTTCCAGTGAAGGATCTCAGGATAGTTGAGTTATAGAAGAGAAAAAATAAAAGCCAACAAAGGTCAAAGATATTAATAAAACCACAGAGTAAAATCTACTTAAAAGAAAATTGAAAAGTGTTTGTATATAGTCAAGGACATCTTTGCAGCAGTTATCCATGAGCTACTGGTTCTACACTTATTTAGAAAATATAACACCCAGTGGAATTTTTCTATACCAGCTGCTGCTTACACTCAAATCAAGAGGAAGCAATACATGCTAAACCCCAATTCAGATTCTCTCTGTGAGGCAACTACTGGGATATCATGAACTCATTCTTTTTCATGATGTCCTCCTGTCCTGTGCCAGGGCCCTCCTTCTTTTCACTGCCTGAATGTTGGTAGATTGTTTCCAGGCAGGCAGGATCCCCCACAGTCTGGCACTGCTCCTCTTCCTTCTGCATTAAAAATCTGTTATAGCATCCTTCAGAAACACGTTTCCCCTGGAGTCACCTAGGCTATGACCCATTTCAGCCTCCCGTGTTCCAACAATACCCCATATCCTCCTTCCTAACTTACCGTGTGGCTCACGTGCAGAGCCTTGTAAAACTCACTATCCAGATGAGGCGTCTGTCTTCTCCTGGCCTGGGTGGGACTCTGAGCCTGAACTGATGTCAGCTGTTCTGAGGTTGTTACAGTCCAGTTCCTTCTAGGGTGGTACTGCCCATGACAATGGGGTGGGGTAGAGGTGTTACAATGGAAGGAGGGGAGCTTCTTAAAGAGGAGATGGATTGAAGGAACCTAAAGGGAAGTTTCAACAGAAAATCCCACATTTCCCAGCCCAAACCCCCTTCCATGTCCACGTCAGTGTGTTTTATGGTGTCTTTAAGCGCTTTCCCCTCTGCCCTTGAGGGTGCGCTGCTCTCATTTTCTTCTGCTGCGCCTCGTGGTTCTGCAGCCTCAGCAACTCCTGCTGCAATTGCCGCAGATCTTGTCTCTGTTCTTCCAACTTCTCCTGTAAGCGGCGACAGACTTTTTCCTTTACTTTTATTTTCCTTCTCACATTGGCCTTCATGCAACGGTGGGCCATCTGGAGACACCGCCGATGAGGGCGCCTTTCTGAGTGGGGCCGTTGCATCTCCAGCATCTCTTCATAGAAGACACGGCAGCTGAATCCCTCTTTGACGCCGTGCTCTGCATGCGCCAGGACCACCTCCCTGCTCGGGAACACCCGGCAACAGGCTACACAGCGGAACCCGAGCTCGGTGGTGACTAGCCCTTCTGGGGTCGCAGCCCGGGCCCTCTCCTCCTCCTCCTCCAGATGGACAACAGGCTCGGGGGTGGGTATGTCAGGTTGCTCCTGGAAGGGCTCTGGGGAGCTGAGCAGGGACCTGGTGTTGGTTGGACTTGGGAGAGAGCCGATGGTGCTCTCTTCAGAGAGCTCAGCCTCAAAGACCTGGGGTGCTTTTCCCACGGGTGAGAATGTGCTTCCGGTTTGCCACTCAACAGCTACACCCTTTACTGTGTGCACTCTGGTGAAATAGGCACACCTGACCCATTGCTGCCCAGCAGGAGACCCGGACTGGGAGTCTGCTGAATCTGAGGTCTTCTCAGTCGAAGTCGAGGAAGAAGAGCTCTCGGACACCCTTGGGATCTTACTGGGCCTGGACTCTGGACTTTTTGATCTCTGTGTCGTAGGCTGCTTGGCACTCTCCTCTTCGGTCACAATATCTGAAAACAGAGTTATTTTAATGATCTGTTTGAATCATGGGTGGACAGCAGTGAGCTCAAGCTTTTATCTCAGAGATCACTTGAGACTTCTCCATCCAGACCTTCCCCGACACTACTGAATCTTGTCAGTTCTTTCTCCTTTCACAGGGCTCCTTTTACTTTGGAGACACTATGTGGGCAACTTCATGTCCTGTGCACATTATATTAATTAAGGTATCACCTTATCACAAACATTTTTACTCTTCAGAAGTACTAATACATACTGGGGTTTTATGTTTTCAATTGTAGATTCATCCTTTAAAATTTTTCTTTTATTTTTGATTTTTAAATTCCAATTGATTTCTGCTTTGGAATGTAGAAATTACCCCATGTGCCTGAACTTTCCTTATTTTATGTTACTTCTCTAAAAGAAGTATTCTGTGAAAATAATCTTAGTAATTTGGAGGGTGAATAGTGAAATAGAAGTAATGGTAACCTTTTTTTAAAAATCTGATTTCAAATTCTTTTCAGGGAAAGCTTATATAAAGGAAATCACGTTTAAAGAAAGGAATTTGAATAAATTGTTTTACTTCGTACCATTATACCTCTCATTTTTATCATTTTCACTAAGCAATAATTCCATGTAAAAGGTGTTTTCCCTGAATAAAACTTCCATTAACATATCCTTATTAAGTCATCTCTTTCAGGATCAAATAATGTATCCAGAACACAGTTCTCCATGTCTTAAAGTCATGATTCTATATATCTCAGATGGTCATGATGCAGCAACCGCAAAGAAAATTATCTGGGAGTATGTAATCATCAGCTTAAAGTTTTCTGTATATTTCAGAATAAGATCAGATTATTCACAATGAAAAAAAAAGATGGAGCCAAGAGTTCTTGATATCAGGGTTGAATGAAGTGCGAAAATCCATTCAGAGTCTTTGGATAGAGAGGGGTGACTGAAATGCATGGGGATGTTAGAGGCAGGCAGAGATGGAGAAGGTAACAGGAAGGTAGGCTGCACTAGGGGACGGAGCAGATGAGAGAAGCAGAGGAGGGGTAGGGTGGGCAAAGGAAATTGGCTTGGGGGAATGAATTACAGTAGCAGCTCAGTTTGAGTAAAGTAAGAATTAAAACCATGATCATGAAGTGAGGCTATGCCTTTACATGGTGTTAGGTCCTTGGAAAGTAGCAGGCAGGAGACAAATAGGATGCATTTCCTTGGAGCTAAGGAGGGAGGGGCCTGCACAACTCATCTGCCTGAGAGGAGCAGAGCTCACAGGACTAGGATACCTGGGGTGAATATGTGATACTGGCTCCATCACACTACCCACTCACAGAACTCCCTAAACATTTGCTTTCTTTTCAAGATTCTTCAAAATATGCTGTGACTCTCATACCCAATATGTAATAATGGTGAAGTAAAAATCTTCAAAAGGCCACCTTGTTCCCCTTGCCCGCATCCTTCTGACTCAGTTGCCCCCTTCCTTCCTTTTCATCTACGTGAAGAAGTTAGGTTTCAAAACTGAAAAGTGAGCAACTTTTTTGAAACTATTATAGAAATCCCTGAGATGCCACTTAATTATTTTGTTTGTTTACTCATTTATTTCGGTATTATTCATTCGTACTACACAATTTTGTTAATGGTCTACCACATGAAAGAATTATGTTCTCAGTGAAAACCTTGGTGAGTTATTGCCTCCTTTCCAATACACATCTTTTCTCTGGCCCAAGATAAATCAAATTCCAGGGAAATTAGGGGAAATCTGGGCAGGAAAATAAAATGCCTCATGGCCCACTGACCATCAGTCAGAGACAGTTTTCCTTCCATTCTTACCTAAGGTTTCAGAGAAAGGTCTCTTCCTTGCAGACTGCTGCATCATCTTGTCTGGGTGAATGTGAACTTAAAAGAGGGGTTTCTGAAAGGTTTTATCACACCTCCCAGTTGGAGGAGCTGTTCCAGCCTCTCCTGAGTTGGGGCCTTGGATTTAGTCCTAATTATCTGCCAGTCTATAGTCAAAGTCGCTCTCCCACAGGGAGATCTCAGATCACCAACCTCCCAGAAGAGCAGTTGGGATATGAGTGAGCACCAAGACTTCCAGTAACCCTTGTGTGACATCATCACTGACATAGCTGAGTTCCATGGGCCAGTTTGAATCTAAACACAGAAACAAGAAAAACAGCAGCAGTTGAAGTAGCAGTTGGCAAGGGATTGTGGGTCAGAATATATAATAAAAATGAATTTAAACTCTTCTCTGTTCTCAAAGAAGTTATAATCTCCAAAGAGATGGACATGCAGTGCTTAATAACTAAATGTGATGGGATATCTATTTCCCCCAAACTTCTCATCTGACTCTGATTGAATCTTTACTCTTCAACTGTAATAACACAATATCCTGTCTGAACCCCCTCAGGTATCTTTGTACCAGAGTCTTAACACAGGCTGTTACTTCTGACTACAAGTCTTCCCTTTCCACTTCTCCTCTCCCTTTGTTCACCCTGATTTGGAGATACATGGTATTGAAAAGAGCTGTACTCTTCTGTAAAAGACATTATACTCTATCCATCTCAATATTGTCATTAGTATGGAACAAGTGTGCAGCTGATCAAGAGTATGAATGCTGATCACCATATGAACGCTGGCTGTTAGTATTATGATTTAGGTGACAGTTTGCTTAGTTAGTCCAGTCAATGTGATTTTCCTTCTTGAATGATTCAGAATGCCCAAATACAGCTTCTATCCTTGCTTTCCTCGTGGATCATGGAAGATGGTCATTTTCAAATATCTAGACTCTGAAAGTATTGTATCAAATTAATGGAAAATAGGAGGATTACTTCATCATTGCAGTTCTAGAAAGTAAGAAAGTTCCTTCCCATAATAGGTACCCAGTATCCATTTGTGGAATACATGAATGTCTGGTCACTTTACAAAGGGACACTTCCCTACTAGGCATCCAGTGGAGAATGGGACTGTGTGACATGTATAGTTGCTCATCTTTTAACACTGATATCCCAGGAATATTATTGTGAAAATCCTGAGTCTTTGATTCTAGCCATGTTAGTATCTATGAAGTAGTATCACAGTGTGATTTTGATTTTGATATCCAAGATGACTAACATGGAGCATATTTTCATGCAGTTTTGTATATTTGGGTGTAATCTTTAGAGAACTGTCTATTGAAATCCTTTGCAACATTTAAATAATGTTTGTTATCTTTATATTGAGTTGTTTATGATCGTTTCATATTGTAGTCAAAACTCCTTATCAGGTATATGATTTGCAAATATTTTCTCCCATTCATTAAGTTCTCTTTTCCCTTTCTTGATGTTGTCCTTTGAAACAGAAAAGATTTTATTCTTGATGAAGCCCAATTTTATATATTTTCTATTGTTTATCATTCTTCTGATGGTTTTGGAAAATCCAAGGTCATGAAGTTTTACCTCACTTTTATTCTAAAATTTTAATAATTTTTTCTGTTATTCCAGTATTTATCCATTTGAGTTGTTTTAAATGTTGTGCAAATAAGGACCCAACGTTCTTTTGTATGTGAGTGTCAAGTCTTATTGATCATTTCTCAGAAAAAGTTTGCTCAGTCTAATAGAAATTTCATTGAATCTGTAGATTAAATGAGGGATTATTGTGATCTTAATATTTGGTGTTCTGAATCATAAACATAGGATTTTTTAAATTTATTTTAATCATCTACATCATTTCATCAGTTTTTAATTTTCTGAAAGTAAAATTTACAATTATGCAGTTAAATCTATTCCTAAGAATTTTATCTTTTTTGATGTGACTGAATAGAATTTTTTTCTTGATTTCATGTTTGGATTATTCATTGCATATATAAGGAAATAGAACTGAATTTTTTAGATTGATCTTATATCTTGCACCTTTTTGAACTCATTAGGTATAGTAGTTTGTAGGGGATTCTTTAGGATTTTCTTCATACAAAATCATGTCATCTCTGAATAGAATAAACATTCTCCTTTCTGGTCTGCCTGGCATTTAATTCTTTTTGTTGCCTAAGTTTTCTGATGAAAAGCTCCAGTACAATCTTAAATGTAAGTGGAGAGAGCGAACATCTTGTCTTGCTCCTGATATTTGAAAGAGATCATTTAGTCCATTCACCATTAAGTGTGATATTCGACATGGGTGTTTGAAGGATGACCATGATTAGAATGAGAAAATTCCCTTCTATTCCGAGTTTGTGAGTACACCTGTTGTGGAAGGGTGTTGGTTTTTGTCAGATATTTAATGCATGTTTGATATGATCATGTCATAATGGTTTTTATTCTATTGATAAGACATAATGATTGATATTTAGGGGTCAAAACATCATTGCAAATCTGACATCAAACTCATGTAGTTAAGCCATATAATTTTTCTATGTTGCAGGATTCAGTATGCTAGTATTTTGCATTGGAGATTGCATCCACAGTTGTAAGGTATTCAGTTCTATAGTTTTCTTTTATTGTGAGTTATTTATGTAATTTTCATATAATGTATATTTTAATTGGGTGTTCATCTTCATTTTATTATTTAATTTCTTATATACCTCATGTCTCTGTGGTCTCTCTGTTCCTTCTTTGCTGATTTATTTTGCATTTAATAAATATTTCCTATCATAGCATTTTTATTTGATGATTGCCTTATTATATTTTTTGATCATGCTAATGTTTTACATAAATGTGTGTGTATAAACTTATCTGAATCAGTTTAATATTTTTACTAGTTTAATTCCAGATGCATATGAGAACATTATTCCTATATAATTCTATCCTTATTTTTCTCTTACCATGATATTGTTATTCATAATACATCTAACTGTGTGAAAAAAATGAAAAGTACCTTGTTATATTTCATAATTTACTATCTGATGTAATTTCCTTAGCTCTTTACAGACTTTGTCCCACTCACTCTTTTCTTCTATTATTGGAAATCATAGCAACCATATATTTCTATATGTTATAGGACAAACAATACATTGAACACTGTTTCAGCTTGCTAAACCTGCCAGAATGCAATCTCCCAGGAAGGAATTTGCTTTCCAGGGGGAATTTATTAAGTTATGAGTTTAGAGTTCTAAGTCCATGAAAATGTCCCAGTGAAGGCATCAACTGGCTGATACCTGTACTCTGAGAAAAGGCTGCTGGCATCTGAAACACCTTGTAAAGCCCACAGTTAGCATTTGCTACTCCTTACTCCCAGTTCCATTGCTTTCAGCTTCTGAATCCAGTAGCTGTGTCCTTTGGGTTTTCTCTTAGCATCTCCAGGGCATTTCTCTCTCTAAGCATCTGTGGTTCATCTATAATTTTCTGCATAATCTCTTGGTCTGATGTCTGTATTATAGTGGTGTTAGCTTACTAGAATAACTTAGGGAGTATTCCCTCCTCTTCAATTTTGTGGAAAAGTTTGAGAAAGATTATCATTACCTTTTCTCACAATGATTCATAAAATCATCCTGAATCCCTCTGGTCCCTAAATCATCATAGGTTGTTCATTTACTCTAAGCAGCCTAGTTTCTTGGCCTAGAGTTGCTCATATTATCCTCTACTGATAGTTTTTTTGCGTGTGTTATCAGTAGTACTGTCCCACCTCTCAGTTCTGATTTTCTTTATTTGCATTTTCTATCTGTTTTTCTTTGTGTGTCTGTCTCAGAGCATGTCACTTTTATTGCTCTTCTCAAAGAACCAACTTGTGCATTTGTTGATAGTCCCCTTTTTGAAATGTTCAATTTAATTTATTTCTGCTCTAATCTTTGTTATTTCTTTTCCTTAGGTTCACTGTCAGCTGAGTTTAATGTTCCTTTTCTAGTTCCTCCAAATATACAGTTTGTTATTCTATGTTAGCTCTTTCCTCTTTTATAATGTTGGTGTTTAGCCAATAAATTTCTCGCTCATCCTTGCCTTTGCTGCATCCCATAGTTTTTATATGTTGCATTCTCATTTGCTTTCATCTTGAGATATGTACTGATTTCTCTAGTAATTTCTTCTTTGACCTACTGATTAAGAGTATGATGTTTGACCTGCAAGTATTTGTGAATATACCAGTCCTTCTGCTGTGACTGGTTTGCAGCTTCATTCCATTATGGTTCTAGAAAATGCTTTGTATATTTTCAAATTTTTTCAATTTGTTGAGAACCTGATTTTGTCCCATCATATGGTCTATCCTGGAGTGATCCATATGCAGTTGAGAAGAATGTATATCCTCCTGTCGTGGGGTGTATTTATCTGTATCTATCTGTTATGTCTGGTTCATTGATCTTATTATTCAAGTTATCTATGTCCCTGTAGATCCTCTATCTAGACATTTTACCTGTTGATGATGACAGTCTCGTTAAAGCAATCTAGAAATGTCTGTTTCTCTGTAGTGTGTGGCCAATTGCTGGCTCATATATTGGCACAACCTTCTTAGATGCATAAATGTTCATGATGATTATTACTTTTTTGTTGATTCCCTCCTTAATTATATATAGTGTTGTCCTTGGCTCTTAAAATTTTTGCTTTTGAATTCTATTTGATCTCATTTAGTTTACTACTCCTGATCTTTTTGGTTACCGTTTGCATGAAATAACTTTCCCAACGTTTCACTTTGAACCTATTTTTGACAACTAGCCTAAAGTGAGTCTCTTGTAGAGGGACATACACATAGATGGATCACATATTTTTTATCCATTTCCTCTGTCTGTGTCTTTTGATTGAGGAGTTTAATGCATTAACCTCCATTGTAAAGGCAATACATTTCTCAACCATTTTAACTTTGTGCTTTTATATTTCCTGTCTGAGTGTTTCTCATTTTTTACCTCTTTAGTTACACATACTGGCATTCTTCTTTCCTCCATTCTTTTTCAAACTTCTTTCTCCCGTCTTTTCCTTTCAGCCTGTAGTACTCCTTGTACTACCTGTGGCAGAGCAGGTTCCTTGTAAATAGTCTCTCCCAGATCCCAGCTTATGTTTGTCTGAGAATATTTTAAACTCTCCTTCATTCTACAATGACTTTTTTTCCAGATAAAGAATTATAGGCTGCAGTTTTTCTCTTCCAATGTCTTAAATATATCATCCTATGGCCATTTCACCTTTATAGCTTCTGATAAGAAATAAGAACTTCATCTTATTGTAGCTACTACATAAGTTATTAATCACTTGCTCTTGCTGCTTTCAGAATTCTCTCTTTAATTTGGTATTTGACATTGTGATTAGTGTCTTGGAGTAGGTGTATTCAGATTTATCCTGTCAAGAGTATGTTATATTTCTTGAAACTGTATATTGATGTCTTTCATAAGAGTTAGTAAGTGTTCAACCATTATTTCCTCTAATATTCTACTTGTACCCTTTCTCCTCTCTTTTACTTATGGTACATCCATGACATATACTTACATGTTTCATGTAGCCATTCAATTCCTTGAGACCCTACACCATACTTTCCATTCTTTTCTGATCTGTTTTTTCCCTGTAAGATTTTGTATGCACTATCCTCCATTTCTGTGATCCTTTCTTATGTCCCTTCAAATCTCCTATTGTATATCTCTATCTTTTCTTCATCTCTTCCAATGTGCCTTTTATTTCCATATGTTCTATTATTTTGTACATGCTTTTGAATTATTCTTTATGCTCAATCGTTATCTTCTTTATATCCTTTATCTCTTTTGCCACACTTTACTTCATCTTGAATTGGCTTAGATTTCTTTGGACATGATTAATGAGTTTTTTCAATTCTTATATCTCAGCTGAATTTTTGGTTTGTTCCTTTCTCTGTGCCATATATTCCTGTTTCTTGTTGGGGCTTGTAATTTTTTACAGTTGTTTAGATTTTAAAAACTGTTTGATGAATTTATTCTGAAGGTCATTTGTCTCTCTTGCTTAGGGTTTTCATGTTGAATGGATTTGTGCAGAAGCACTTCTTTGATGCTTGGTTGAACTTAGTCTATACCTTTATAATAGGCTCTGTCTAACTAATTAGATTTTTTTGAACAGGGCTGAGGCAGGGGCTGGGGAAGGGGCAGGGACTGGGATGGAAACAGGGGCAGGAACAATGGCTGGGGCAGGGACAGGAGCATGGCAGGGGCAGGGCAGGAGCAGGGACAGGGGCAGAGCCAGGGGCAGGGCCAGAGTCAGGGGCAGGGCAGGGTCAGGGTCAGAGCCAGGGGCTGGGACAGGGGTAGGGACAGGACCAGGGATTTGAGCAGGGTCTGGCGCAGGGGCATGGGCAGGGCCAGGCACAGGGTCAGGTTAAGGGTAAGGGGCAGAAGCAGGGGCAGGACCAGGCCTGGGGCATGGCCAGGGGCAGGGTCAAGTCCAGGGGCTGGGACAGGGGCAGGAGCAGGGAGAGGGGTTGGGACAGGGGCAGGGATTTGGCCAGGGGCTGGGGCAGTGCCAGGGGTAGAGCCAGGGGCCTGGGCAGGGGCAGGGGCAGGGCCAGGGGCTGGGACAGGGCCACGAACTGGGACAGGGGCAGGGGCAGTGTCAGGGGAAGGGGCAAGGGCAGGACCAAGGGCGGGCACAGGGGCAGGGGCTCAGGCAGGGCCACAGGCAAGGCCAGGGTTAGGGGCTGAGACAGGGGCAGGAGCAGGACCTTGGTAGGGGCTGTGGCAGGGCCAGGGGTAGGGCCAGGGGCAGGGTATGGAATGGGGCAGTTGCAGGGGCAGGAGTAGGGCCAGGTGCTAGGGCAAGGGCAGGGGCACAGGCAGGTCAGAGGCAGGACCAGGGGTTGGGGCAAGGGCAGGGGCAGCACCAAGGGCATGTTCATGGGCAGGGGTAGGGCTGAGGGCTGAACCAGGGGCAGGGGAAATTGCGGGCCAAGGGCAGGACCAGGAGCAAGGGCAGGACAGGGGCAGGTCCACAGTAAGGGGCAGGGACAGGGGCAGGACTAAGGGCTGGGATAGGGGCTGGGTTAGGGGTAGGGGCAGGGCAGTGGCCGGGGCAGGGCCAGGGACTGGGGCAGGGCCAGGGTCAATAACAGGGGCTGGGGTAGTGACACAGGCAGGGGCAGGGGCCGGGCCAGGGTCAGGGACTGGGGCAGCGGCAGAGGCAGGGGCAGAGCAAAGGCAGGGGCAGGGGCAGTTCCAGGGGTTGGTGCAGGGGCAGGGATAGGACCAGGGACTGGGTCAGGGGCTGGGTCAGGGGCTGGGCCAGGGTCACGGACAGGGGCTGGATATGGGCAGGGACAGGGCCATGAACTGGGTCAAGGAAAAGGGCAATGGCAGCACCAGGGGCAGGACCTGTGGCAAGGCCAGGGGCAGGGTCTGGGATGGGGGCAGGGGCAGAGACAGGGCCATGAACTGCGACAGGGGCAGGGGCAGTGGCAGGGGCTTGGAAGTGCCAGGGGAAGGGGCAGGGGCAGGGCCAGGGTCAGGGGCTGGGAAGGGGCAGGGCCAGGGGCTTGATAGGGGCTGTGGCAGGGCCAGGGGCAGTGCCAAGGTCAGGGGCAGGGGCAGACGCAGGGACATGGGCAGGTTTTGGGGCTGGGTTTTGGCAAGGGGCAGGGCCAGGGCTAGGGGCTGGGACAGGGGGGAAAGGGAATTGGCCAGGGGCAAGGGTAGGACAGGGGCAGATCCATGGGCAGGGACAGGGGCAGGGGCAGGACTAGGGGCTGGGGTAGGGGCTGGGTTAGGGGCAGGGGCAGGGCAGGGGCAGGGTGAGGGTCATGGGAATGGCCAAGGGATGGGGCAGGGACAGAGGTAGGGGTAGGGCCAGAAGAATTCTCAGGGACAGGTGCAGGGCCAGGGGCTGGGGCATTGACAGGGGCAGGGGCAGGGATATGACAAGGGGCTGGGACAGGGACAGTGGCAGGGGCACGGGTTTAGGCAGGGCCTGGGGAAGGGTCAGGGTCAGGGGCATGGGCATTGCCAGGTGTTGGGGTAGGGCCTGGGCTAGGGTCAAGGGCTGGGGCAGGGGCAGGAGCACAGACAGAGGCAGGGGCAGAGGCAAAGGAGGGGCAGGGGAAGGACCAGGGGCTGGGGCATGGACAGGCCAGGGCCAGCAGCAGGGCCAGAGGCTTGGGCAGGGGCTGGGGAAGGGGCAGGGCAGGAGCAGGCCCAGGGGCAGGGGCTTGGTAGGGCCAGGGGCAGGGCCAAGGTCACGGGCAGGGCAGGGGCAGGGGTAGGACAAGGGCCAGGGGCAGGGGCAGGGCCTGGAGCTGGGGTTGAGGTAGGGGCAGGAGCAGGGGCTGGGGCAGGGGCAAGGGGCAGGGCCAAGGCCAGGGGCTGGGGGAGGGTGAGGGGCAGGGCTAGGGGCAGGGCTAGAGGAAGGGGCATGGCTAAGGGTAGCACAGGAGCAGGGCCAGGGATGGGCAGGGTCAGGGTCAGGGTCAGGGACTTGGCCAGGGGCTGGGCTAGGGCCAGGGCCAGGTGCAGGGTAGAGTAGCTACAGGGGCAGGGCCTGGGGCAAGACCAGGGGCAGGGACAGGGCCAGGGGCTGAGGCAGGGGCAGGGGCAGGGCCAGAAGAAGGGCCAGTGGTAGGGGCATGGGCAGTGGCAGGGGCAGGGTATGGAATGGGGCAGTTGCAGGGGCAAGGGCAGGGGCAGCGCCAAGGGCATGTTCAGAGGCAGGGGTTGAGGCGAACACTGAGCAAAGGGGCAGGGGTGGGGCCAGGGGCAGGGGCTGGGGCAGGGCCAAGGCCAGGAGCTGGGGCAGGGCCAGGGCCAGGGCCAGGGCCAGGGGCAGGGCCAGGGGCTGTGGCAGGGGTAGGGTCAAGAACAGGGGCTGGGGCAGGGACGGGGGTAGTGCCAGGGGCAGGGGCAGGGGCAGGGGCTGGGTCATGGGTGGGCACAGTCAGGGGCAGTGGCAGGGCCAGAGGCAGGGGCAAGGCATGGTCAGGGGCATGGCCATGGCCTGGGACAGGGGCAGGGGCAGGAGCAGGGGCAGGGGCAGACCCAGGGTAAGGGGTAGGGACAGGACCAGGGACTGGGGCAGAGGCAAAGGCAGGGACAGGGGCAGTTCCAGGGCCAGGGCCAGGGTCAGGGCCAGGGCCAGGGGCTGGGACAAGGTCAGGGGCAGGTAGTGGGGCTGGTACAGAGGCAGAGACTTGACCAGGGTCTGGGGCAGGGCCAGGCACCAGGGAGGGACAGGGGCAGGGCCAGAGGCATGTTCAGGGGCAGGTGTAGGGCCAAGGCCTGAACGAGGGGCAGGGCTAGGGCCAGGGGCAGAACCAGGGCAAAGGGTTGGGACAGGGTCAGGTGCAGGGCAGGGTAGTGACAGCGGCAGGGCCTGGGACAAGGCCAGGGGCAGGGCCAGGGGCAGGGTCTGGGGCTGGGCAGGCACAGGGCAGTGGCAGTGCCAAGGGCAGGGTAGGGATAGGGGAAGGGTCTGAGGCAGTGTCGGGTCAGGGGCCGGGCCAGGGGCTGGGGCAGGGTCAAGAGCAGGGGCAGAGGTAAGACCAGGGGCAGGGGCATGGCATGGAAAGGGCCAGTGCAGGGGAGGGGCAGGGGCTGGGATAGGGGCAGGGACAGGGACAGGGGCAGGGGCAGGGGCATGGCAGAAGCAGGGTCCTCGGCCACAGAGGAGCAGCTCCTCTCTCCCCTGCATAGGAGCCCCCGCTGGTGCACCCATGTGTGAGAGGCCAGGTGCCTGGCTCCCGTCAGAGGTGGGATGCTTTAGTACCCCTAGAATCCATAGAATTGCATGAAATGAGACTGTGATTTAATGATTAAATATCACTTTCACCAGATATTTAAAATCTGGGCAACTTTTATTAACTAATCCTTTTCTTAATAACTAACTTTCCTTATTTTTCACATAGAATTTTTTATTATTAAATTTTTTTTGGACGGATGCATGGTCTGGTAAATTATTTAATATTTTAAATTAGAGAAGTTGTGTGTTTACAAACAAATACTGTAAAAGAAATACAGCATTCCCATACACTGCACCCCTATTATCAACACTTCGCATTAGTGTGGGACTAACTAACTAACTAACTGCAGCTGGTGAAAGAATATTTTATTTCTACTATTAACTGAGTTCATGGTTTACATTAGGGTGTATTTAGGCTCCTTGCATTTGTGGGGTACATATGTTATAATTCGTGAAAGAACATTTTTCTATCTAAGTCTTTTGTCCATTTTTAAATTGGATTGTTTGTCTTTTTTATTGTTGAGTTGTCAGGTTTCTTCCTTCCTGCATTCCGGATGTTAAAGCCTTCTTGGAATGCGGTTTCCAAATATTTTCTCCCATTCTCTGGCTGCCTTTACACTTCTGCCATCAGGTCCTTGGAGTGCCTGGGAAGGCCCCATCCCCTCTGTCCCTGTGGGCTCCCCTCTCATGGCGTGTTGGGGCATCTCCGGGTGCACACTCCTTAGTGGGGGCTCCACCGTGGGTCTCGCTAGTGACGGCACGTGGGAAGCCCTCGCGCTGCGCCAGGCTGACCTTTCCAAGTCAGGGGCCACGTCTGCTGCCTTTAAACCACCAAAGATCAAAACAGTTACACAATCCAGCTGAGTTTCAGTCTCCAGAAGGTGTCATGTGAATGGACACACACTGACAAAGCCTGGGCCTGAGTTCAGCTGGGAAAACTCTCTGTCACAGCCCTTTTCCTCAGGTGTCCCAGGCATGGCTGCACATCCTCGTGCACAGAGCCACCCACGCGTGGGAATGAGCATCTTACCTGATGGGTCTCAAGCTTAGTTTTTACCCCAGAAGCTGGTTTTCTCATAACCCCCTAACCTGTCACCGAGTCACAATGTGCAAACACTTTGTGGAAATCAATCTAAGGCTTGGCTCTTTTCTTTTACCTAAAATCTATGATCAGTGCTACTGAAGAATTTTATGCTTTTCTAAAAATAATTACTTTTGGGAAATAGCTGTGATCTCGTATTCCTTATTCACCACCCTTCTGCCCCAAATGAGCCTTAGCAGCAGGGCCCTGATGCCCCAGGTGAGCCTTAGGGGGCTGGGCCCTGACTCAGGCCTTTGTCCCATGAAAAGGCAGATGTTTTCCAGATGTACCCAGGAAATCATTCCTAGGCAGGGTGCCTGGTACCTCATGCCTCTGATGGGAGATCTTACCTGTATGAAATGTCACTTTCAGAGCTTGGCAGTTGATAGCCTACACCAAAATGCACATTTTTGGTGTTTTTTTTCTTAGTTGCAGTAATTTCAAAACTGTAACTGAGCTTCATTGTAAATTGCTGGGTTTAGCTTTTGATGGCATGTGGGCTCGATTGCCAGCTCTGCTTATTCATTGTTTCCTAAGGAAATTTTCCATAGCCTCTGTACATGTGTAATTAGCAAATCACTAGTTTTGCCTTCTTACCACTTCTAAGCTGCTAAAACATCTCTAGATTCCAACATTTGCAGGGTGAAGCTGAGCAGCTGGCACCAGCCAGCTCAAACCTGCCCGGCCTCTCGGGTGGCCTGTTCCCCAGCCCTGGTAGGACTGCTTTCCAGCAGAACACCAGGTTGGGCCGAGGCCCCGGGTCCAGACTGAGGCCCCATCGGGCCGAGGGGTCCTGGTACCAGTGTGGTTGTGTGGGTAAATGCAGGGCAGTGGGCCTTACACCCATGCAGCCCTGGGGGTGGGGCTGTGCCACGTTGTCCCTCAGGGCCACTGGACCTCATGGCTGCAGGTTTAAGTCCGACATGCTTCCCAGTCCACACCGGCCCATCTCTCCCGAGCCGGACCCTCTGGGGCATGGCCTGGCTGGTCTGCACTGGGACCACTTAGACCTGTGGCTCAGACATGCCCTCACAGCAATTGTGGAAGCCATGGACTGAGCAGCCGGTCCTGGCCACACTCTGTCCCTGCCTGTGAGGAACCATGACAACCGTTGTTCAGGTAAATGGGGGGACAGAGTGGACCCGCCACAAGCCCGCTGGCCTCCCATCCCTCTCGTTCCCCTCCTTGGTGAGAAGCTTTCCCGGGGGAGGCAGCCACCTCCATGTCCCAGCCAGGTGGCTGCTGTGCTGGCTGCTGTGGCTGAGCCGAGACCACGGGGTGGCTGCTGGGTAGGGGGTGGCCCTGGAGCCTTATGGGCATCAGGCCCTCCGCGGTCATGAAGGTGCTTTGGGGAACACGCCCCGGGCTCAGCTGACCCCGTTGCAGGCAGCAGCGCTTCCCAGCTGGCCACTCGGTGACAGATGTGGGGAAAGCAAAGCACGTTTGGGGGACCCGACCCCCTCCAGGGGTGTCTCTGTCTGGAGAAGGAGTCGGACCCTAGGCTCAGCAAACTCCCCAGGCCCCGCTGCCGGGCAGCAGGCATCCTCTCTGGAAGGGGCCACTCTTGCACGGTCTTCGGCACCCCCAGGTACCAACGCGGGGTTTGGAGTGCCCCATGACCTCCTCCCCAAGACTGCTGGAGGGCCCCGGCCAGCCCCACCCCAGCTTGTCCTGTTCCATGCGGCCAACCCAGAGTGAAACCTGTGAGAACACCCCAGGAAGGGGGCTTGGAGACCCCCAGATGAGCAGTGGTGGGGACGCTGGCGGGTGAGAGGCATCGCGCCCGGGAGGCTCTGGCCGTGGCAGGGGGAGCAGCAGGAGCGGAGATCTGGGGAGACCATGCAGAACCCCATCCCTGCATCGCACTGGCTGCAGGGGCCTCTTGTGGGGGCGCTGCACAACCTCACAGAAGGCTGCTGTGCCTACTGCAGATGGTCAGGACCCCTGGGTCCCATAGAGGAGCCAGCTTCAGGCTCTTTCAGACACAGAACACGGTGATGTGGGTTCGTGCTGACCAGGCTGTAATCTCACAGTGTCCACTGTGGGTGACAAACACAAAACCTGTGTCCCCACCTGGTCACACAACGGGCATCACGTGGTTTGCTGACTTTCCTTGGGGAAACAGTCCACACTTCATGGCTGAGCTTTGTAACGTTGCAGTTTCCAGTCGCTGAGGGTGCAAGTGTCCCCCTGCACAAGTGCACTGGTGGTGGCGCCGCCGGTTCAGGGAGACAGAACTTGTCCCGCACGATGCTGGCTCTGGGAAGGAATGTCCATCAGCTCCCACGGGGCCTTCTGAGAAGGGTGAAGCTTGCCCACTCAAACTGTTCCCCCGGGAAGGTATGTTTTGCAGGTCTGGTCAGAAACACTGACAAAGGGGACAGAGCTGCTGCGTGTCCCCTGGGCCACTTTTCCTCACCTTTGCCCCACAGACCATGGTGCCCCCTGACCTCGGCGGCCTGGGCTGCACGCTTCCTGCTGGGGAAACCTCTGCTGGCTCCTGTCTTCCCTGGCATGGCCCTTCCAGCCAGGGGTCCTGAGTGCCCCGGGGTGATCGTCACCCCCACCTGAGCACCCCAGGGGATGGTCATCCTCCACCAAGAACCCTGAGGGGACAGTCAGCCCCCCGAGCACCCCAAGGGGACAGTCAGCCCCACCGAGCACCCTGAGGGAATGGTCACCCTGCCTGAGTGCCCCAGGGGATGGCCAGCCATGGCAGTGCCCTGGCCAACTCTGAGGGACTGCCAGCTAACCATTTATTCTGCTGTGGAGAGCTCATCTGGAAAAGATGTTATGACAAGAAAACAGCACAGTGAAATAAGACAAGCACAGAAATGAAATGGCTCAGAGAATGGTCAGGCATGCATCTGGAAGGCAGGGGTCTTCAGAGCCACACCACGGAAAATACAAGCATGGATGGTTTGTCCCCAGGGGTTTCGTTGTTCCTTTAAACCCAGCCTCACCCCCGGCTCACTCCCCCCAGCCCCATCGGCATGTCCTGGGCCCATGTGCTCAGTGCCCGGCCCCTGCGAATGCAGGGATTTTTATGAATCTGTTCTCTTTTGTGATGTGGGAAATGATAGTGTAGGGTTGTGCTGGTTTGAAAGGATGCATGCCCCCTAGAAAAGCCATATTTTAATCCTAGTCCCATTTCATAAAGGCAGAATAGTCCCTATTCAGTACTGTATGTTTGAATCTGTAATCAGATCATCTCCCTGGAGATGTGATTTAATCAAGAGTGGTTGTTTAACTGGATTAGGTAATGACATGTCTCCACCCATTTGGGTGGGTCTTGATAAGTTTCTAGAGTCCTATAAAAGAGGAAACATTTTGGAGAATGAGAGATTCAGAGAGAGCAGAGCAGAATGAAATAGCCACGAGAAGCAGAGAGACCACAAGCCAGTGACCTTTGGAGATGAAGAAGGAAAATGCCTCCTGGGGAGCTTCATGAAACAGGAAGCCAGGAGAGAAAGCTAGCAGATGACAGCATGTTTGCCATGTGCCCTTCCAGCTGAGAGAGAAACTCTGACAGTGTTCGCCATGTGCCTTCTCACTTGAGAGAGAAAAACCTTGATCTTCACCGGCCTTCTTGAACCAAGGTATCTTTCCCTGGATGCCTTAGATTGGACATTTCCATAGACTTGTTTTAATTGGGACATTTTCTCAGCCTTAGAACTGTAAACTAGCAAGTTATTAAATTCCCCTTTTTAAGAGCCATTCCGTTTCTGGGATGTTGCATTTCGGCATCTAGCAAACTAGAATAAGGGTCCATGCGGGTTGCTGAGGAAATGTCTCCTGTGGTTTTAAAACTTCAACTGTCCGCCCCTCACCCATCCTGAAAAACAAGAACATCCTTATCAATATCTCTGGGTCAGAATTCTTATTAAAGTAGTACAGGCCTGGGGGGGTGGAGAAATTACTTCTTGGAGACTGAAATGAAATTCCACGACCAGCTCTGCGGTAATTGATGTAGAATTTAAAGCTGAAAATCCTGCAGTCAGTGACGCGTTCTCAAGGTGGGACCAGTTTCCTTAGCTCCTTCCTGCAGCACTCTGTAAACTGGTGCAAAATGACCCATTTCAGGAATTCTACACCCAGGTGTGAGCTGGTAGGTCCCAAGTGTGAGGGAGTAAGGGAAAGTGGGGACGGGTCTGCAGAGGACTGGCCCCAAGCAGGGCGGCTCCAGCTGCTGGCCTGAAGCCCCCTCCCCTCTCCCCTCCCCCTCCTCTCCCCCCCACACTTTACCCCCCACCTTCCCACTGACTCACTCTGCCCTGCAGCAAGGAGCATTTCCAGTAGCCACCCACGGTTAAACTGCAGAGTTACTGCGATGTTTAAAAATCCCAACATGCAAACAAACCAGCAGAGAAGCAGCTGGGTGTTCGTCTGTCTCAGACATACTGATGGGGTGGCTGGTGCTGGCAGGAGAGGTAGACACTGAGCAGAGCTGGATAAAGTGGGTCTAATAGGGAGCTTCAGGGTTGGGTTCACAAGTGCACATCTGCATAGAGCATATTGGTGATTCCGTATTTGATGTGCTGAACAAACAACCTACATATCATCCTTGTGTGCCCAGGAATTTTAGCAGGGAATTAGCTGTTTTTATATAAATACCACATCCTTGTCAATCAATTTTAGGCAATAATGGGCTTGTCAATCAGAAGCCCAGGAATCACCATAATTATCTGCAGGAAACAAGTGAGAACAGGACAAGCCTTGCGGTCTCTCCTATGCAGTCTGATGAATACAAAAGAAATAATGTAATGGTATGCTAATTTACCACTTCACAGTTACAAAGTACTTTGGAGATGTGGATTGGTTTCATAGTTTAAGTCACAGCAGATGTGAATATCACTGTACAGGTGAGGAAAGGTTCAGAGAGGTTAAGATACCTGCTCTGGGTGCACAGCTTGATAACAGCCACAGACTCGGGCCTCTGCCTGACAGGGCATCTGGGCAGCAGCTGCCCTGACAAACTACCCTTGGGGCACCTCTGAGCTCCCCCATTGGGCACCCTGGCCAGCCCTTGGGACACTCGTTCTGGTGTCAACAGGTGCCACAGGCTTCCTTCCGGCTTCAGAACCTGAGAAAGTCACACTGACTCCAATTTCTGCCACTCTGTGCTCAGGGGCCTGGCCAGACCCAGGGACATGCCAAGCAGAGATGCAGGAAAGGGCCTGTCCTCCAGCCCCCTGGGACAGCTCAGAGGTTCTGGGGTGGCTGCTTGCCTTCTCCTCGACTCTTTCCTTGTGAATTGAGGTGAAACTGAGGTATCAGAAATTCAACCATGAAAGCACAGTTTGGTGGCATTTACCACTTTCACAACATCATGCAAATGTCAGCTTTGTCTAAGTTAGAACAGTTCATCACCCCAAGAAGAAGCCCGGTGCCTCAGCTCCCCCTCAGCCTCCCACCTCCAGCCCCCAATTTGTCCCCATCTCTGGATTTACCTCTTCAGGACTGTTTTCACCTCCTGGCTTCTAAAGTGAAAACCACCCAATGGTTTGGTTTAAGCAATGGGATTTGCCAATTTTGAGGCCAGGAGAAGTCCCAGCTTTGGGTGTCCTCCAGGCAGTGCTCCCTCCAAGGGGCCTGGGGGCCTGGGGCTGCAGCCATCGGGTCAGGCCCCCTGTTACTTCTGCTCCTTCCTGTTCCTGCTGTCGCTGTGGCCCCTCTGTAAGGTCCAGTGCCCGGGCAAAGACCCTGCCTGACTGGCAGGGCCACCCGTTAGGTACGTCACCCCAGCAGGTCCCGTCGGCAGGCACCCTGAGGAGCGGGTCGAGGACATGGCTTCCTGGGGAGGCTGAGACCATGAAGCAGATGCTTGTCTGTGTCCCATGGGGAGTGACTGCCACCACCACCAACCTTCACCTCCTCTGCCCCAGGTGCCTACTTTACCTTGCCAGTTGTCTGCCAGAAGATATGCCCATCCTTATGCCCACTTTCCTGGATGGTAAGTTGAGTCTTAGAGAGCTGAAACCTGGCAGTTCTGCTCCCCACACCCTGAAGCTGGCAGGGTCTAGGCCATGTCATCTCCCTGAAGTAAGGGACTTGTCCTTCCTTCCCTTCCCCCAACCCCAAAAACAGTTGTTCGAGGTCTGCTGTGTGCCAGGCATTGTCACCGGTGCCAGGGGGCATGCTGAGGAATCAGACGCCACCTGCCGGGGGGACAGATGCTGCTGCAAATGCTCGTAGGCAAGGTAGTATGAGTGGGAGCAGAAGGGAATTCGGGAAACAATTCAAAACCCAGGGCCCCAAGGAGGGAGGGGGCATTTCCTTCAGGGGTGTGGGGGATGCCCCCCAAAAGGAAGAAAAGTTTGTTTTCCTGTGCCCCCTGGCACACAGCAGGAGCTGGAAAAGGCCCCAAGGATAATGAGAAAGCTCCCTGCCTACTCTTGCTCATCTGTTTGTCGGAACCCCAAAACCTCGTGACTCCCTGACCCGCATGTGTTTAGGCGAACATTAGAATCTGTGTCAACAATATATTTGTTTAATTTCCAGCAAGAGGGGGAAGATTTTTCAGGGTCAGGGATACATCTTGCATAAAATGTTTTGATTAAACTCTGTTGGACAGAAAATTACTTCCTCCATCATACTCAGAGAAATCTAATTGTCTCCTAATTGGAGCCGCTGCCTCGCCACCCGCGTTCACCATTTACAGTTCTTTCTCTGCCAGACATTGCTGGATGTCAATTCCTCCCCCAGAAGAGAACAGGGAGTGTCTTGGGAGAAGTGCTAACTCACTGGGGCCATGGGGGACCATGGTGCACATGCTGCGGGGGGGGGGGGTAGGAAAGGATGTCCTTGTGTGCAGTGACTGGGGGAGAGGGGTAATTAAAAACCTGGGGTTGGTGGAGTGTCCCAGTGCCATCAGCTGCCCCATAGGTGTAGGAGCCCCACTTGGAGGCTGCAATAGTGTCCTTGCCAGCAGAGCAGAAGATGCAGAGGCAGTTGTGCAAGCCTGCTAGGGGCTGAGATCGTCCTTGGCCTTGAAGGAGGGGCCATAAGAGGGGCCTGGCTAGGAGTGAGCAGGCAGGAGACCTCAGCCTGGGCTGGGTAGAGGGACAGCTGGGCAGGCACCATAAGGAGTTGTCCACATCCCAAAAGGGAGATTCTGCCTGGGTCTGCATGGAAGAGGGACTGGAGTAGGGAGTCAGGTGCTGAACTGAAGGGAGAAAGAACATGTATCCTATACCTTGTATGCACCAGCCCTTTAGATGTCTCATTTCCTCTCATCCTCAGTACAGTTCTGCTAAGGAAGGGTTATTAGGCCCATTTTCCAGATGTGGAAACTGAATTTGGAGAAGGAAAATGGCTTGTATGGAGTCACACAGCCAGAAAGCAGAGGTTCTGTGATCTAGATGCTGGTTTCAGGCTCTCTATGCACGGAACCTGGCCCCACACATCCAGGAAAAGCTGTAGGAGGGCAAAGAGTCGGACCTTACCAAATGGCCCCCAGTGTGTGCTCTGGCTTTGGGGCTCTGGGAGCCCATCCATGGGACTACACGGTCCCCTTTCCACTCTCCAGGCCTATTAGTATATAAGAGGCCCAGGCCCTTCCATGATGTCCCCTTCCACACTCAGGGCAGACATAGCTAATCTATCACAGGACTCTTCCTCACCAAACTCAGATGCTGCCTCTGAATTTTCCTCAACCCAATGCTGCCAATGCAGCTGGCACTGGTGACCAAGGTGGGCTGACAGGAGGGACTGAGGTGCCCACTGGTCCATCCATCAATTTCAAGTAAGGACCATACTGTCAAATATGGTAGCCACTAGCTACATGGGGTTACTGAGCACCTAAATGCATCTTCTCTGGGTGAAGAGAGACTGTAACTGTAAGTGGCATACCAGATTTCAAAGATGTAGTCCGAGAAGGGGCCAAGAAGGCGGCTTAGTAATGTGCGTGCATTTTAGTTCATCCTCCAGAGCAACTACTAAATAACAGAAACAGTACAGAACAGCTCCCGGAGCAATGACAGTGACCAGACACACAGCGTACCCCAGTCTGGACCAGCTGGACCGGCTGCGAGTCTCTGGAACAGTGAGTTCCCCAAGCCATGGAAGATCCCCAAGCTGCAGCGGCCGGTGCCCCTCCCCCACAGGCAGCTTCCTGGAGGGAAAGGAAAGAGTCTCTAACAGTAGCAGGGACTGAGTCCAACCAAACACCAATAGTGGCATTAATAAACAAATTCTGACTACTAAAAGTAGGCCCCCAGCTCAGGCAAAACTGGTCAAGGCAGAGGTCGCCTATTGGGCTAACCAAAAAAGAGGAAAGGGGAAGAAAAGGAGGCTTTTGTGGCTGTTTCTATGGAGGCTTGGCTGCCTCTGGATTCAGCGGCGGGGTTACACAGGCTGCAACTGCCCCAAACGCAGAAACAGGCTGCTTTCAGGGCAGTCTTCCACCTGAACCTTCCCCACGGGAGGGGTGAAATGCAACTCCGGTGGAATCCCTCTCTCAAGGAATTCAGACCGCAGGGTTTTGCAATTTGAAGCCATTAAAACCAGCCTACAACCTTTCCTCTGTCTCCACCATGCCCCCCAGGGACAGCCTTCCAAAGTTAAAGGAGCCACAACACCTTTTGCTGGTGGGACCCACAGACAGACAAGCACCACATACTGGGAAGGATAAGAAAAACAGAGCCCAGAGACTTCACAGGAAAGTCTTTCAACCTGCTGGGTCTCACACTCAGGGAAAACTGATGCAGGTGATTCCTTCCCCTGAAAGGAGGCCAGCTTAGTCCGGGAAAACCTGGCTGGAGTCTGTAATACCTATGTAGACCCTCCTAAGGGTGGGGAGGGAAAAAGCACCTTACAAGCAGAACAAGAAACAAGAAAACAAGAACTGAAAAATTACCCTCTGTTAAACAAAACTTAAGCTAGAGGCCCAGAAAAAGCTGAACTG